>NC_058134.1:138442028-138610503 GCF_016433145.1 Gracilinanus agilis | reverse complement strand
CTCTCTGTCTCTCTCTCTGTCTCTGTCTCTGTCTCTGTCTCTCTCTCTCTCTCTCTCTCTCTCTCTCTCTCTCTCTCATTTCATACTGTATTTGACCTGAGTGCTGTTACCAATAATATTGTCTTTATTTCTCTATCAGTGTTTTCATTGTGAACAGCATTTAAAAAACAAAACACAACTACTTTATATCTTAGTGTTTGCATTTCTTAAGGAATTATGAATTGAAATCATAAGAAAAACATTTAATTTTAAAAGTCAGTGGATACCTAGTGGTGGACATAGGGAAGATGGAACCCTTGGCAGTGAGATAATTAATTTCAGCTGCTAGGAAAGGCAGGGAATCCCATCCTTTTTCCAACATGTTTTCACACTCCCTTCTGAACAGCCAAGTGGCAAAATGCTAAGGAAATAGAACTTCCTGTTCTGCCACATGTGGATAATGAACCAGCTGTATCTCCAAAATAAGTAAGGATAAAAAGTTATTTCAAAGAACTCTTTGCTCCTGAATATCAAAGAAAATTTGCATGTCTCTAAAGCCATTATTCACATTGGGAATTATCTGAGCTTTGCTGTTTTGGTAGCTTAATCAAAATAGAGTTCAATGATTTCCAAGCTGAAAAGTCCCTGTGGTTTTCTTCTTTTTCTTGGGTGTAGCTATGCAATAAATAAGCAAACTAAATAAATATATTGTTGACTTTATTTAATTTACATAAAGCTGGAGGCAACTTTAAAACCTTTACTAACTATTTGTATTCCAAACTATTGAGTAATTTCAATTCTCTTCTTTCTAGCATTTTGTTCATTTCTATTTTTTAAAATATTTTTTCAGAGGTTACCAGAATTTCAGTAGTGAACATCCACCTATAAGGGAGATGGGCACCGGACCTGGGATTTCATTGATATGGAGAACTAACAGCAAGCAAACACTCTCTACTAGTATCCTCTCTTGCAGTTTATACTCTTAAAGAGTTACATATAGTCCTATGAGATTAAGTGACTTGCAAAGGTTCACACAATCAGATTATATTAGAAAAAGAACTTGGACCTGGGTCTTCCTAACATCAGGCCAGCTTTCTATGCACTATACCATATTTTCACTCTTTTATACTGTATATGGGATGAAAAATCATGTTTCTATAATAGCCTGAAATATTCATTTGAAAGTCAAGAGATGTTTTAAGTATATTACTATTGGTAAAGTAAATAAATTGATACTTATGGAAGGTCTAAAAGCTGTGATTCTTAGAATCTTCTTTCCATTTTTGTCATAGAACTACACAAAAAGCAAAAAAGGAGGGCCACACAGGATTGTGGGCTACTAAAAATTTTGTCTTTGTTTCCTAGGTTGTCATGGTGGTGAGAGCTAATGTTTATAAAGCTCTTTTAGGTTGGCAAAGCACTTTATATAGTCTCATCTGATTGTTCCAACAACCCAGGGAGGTAGGTGCCCCCATTTTACAGACAAGGAAAACTAGACTAAGAAGGATTAAATGACTTGTCCAGGATCACATACAATAATCTCAGAGGGAGGATGCCAACCGCAGGCTTTGTGATTGAAAGGACAACCTAGCCTGGTCCCTGGATAAGAGGTCCAATCTGTTACAAAGACCAAAATTGATTTTTTTGTGTGTATTTGAGTAGTCTGCGTGATGCCATGATCTTTTGCCACAGTACTTAGAAACCTAAAATCAGCTTCCTATATTATTGAAGTAACAGAGTCATGAGTTAAAAATGCAGAGTAACAAATGGATAGCTCGAGTATACATCACTGATACAAACAGAAGAGGACAATACCTAGAGGAACACTTCTAGGACATCCTTATTTGACCCTCTTGTTTCTTTGAGAACTCAGTTCAAGGGTCACCTTTAATATAAAACCTTTTCTTTCTTTCTTCTAAATACTAGTGCTTCTTCTCTCTACCTCCAAAACAAATCACCTCATGTATTTTTTCCAAATCTTGAATATATTATATCAAAGAGCTTATTCTATCAGGGAAGATTGTCTTCCCTGATAGAATAAGCTCTTTGATGGCACTATTTCACTTTTGATTTTATATTTCAAGCACCTAACATAATACCTGGTATATAATATACAATTAATGTTTTTTGATTGATTGATTATGTCAAACTCATTCATTGTGGAGAATCTATGGAAAAACACTACTAGGGAATGATTCAGTTTCTCCAGAGTGTTAATGTTGAATCAGTCAATCAATCAATCAATATTTAATGTATTCTGTGGGTATTAAGAATATCAATACAAAAAAACAAAACCCTATTCACAATGAACTTGTGATCCTATGAGGGAGACTAGGACATACAAAATATATGCAATATAAATATAAAGTTGATTAATACAAACATAAACAGTAATTGAATACAATGTCGTTTGAAGGTGAGGAGAATCATGAGAAACTTTACTTAGAAGGTGGAGTCTGAGCTTCATCTTCAAAGATGAGAGCAACAGAATAAGGCAGAGAGAAGAAGGGAAGGAAGCTAGGATAAAGGCATGGAGGCAGGAGAATAAAAAATCATGTGCAAAGAACAGAGACAGACCAATCTGGCTATATCTTAGCGTGTAGGAAAAGGAAGAATATCAAAGTAGGCTGAAAATACAGATTGTGACTTAAAAGCTATAAAATACCAATAAAACTCATTAGGAAGAGAAAGAAAGAGTGAAACGAAATTGTCTGTGTCCCTCTGCAATGATAGTGAAGGCCTGAATTGGAAGTGAACTTGAAGGCTCTTAACTAAAGACAAATGAAATGGTTCTTGGAAAATGGTTTATAAAAATGCTTGCTCCTTGATCTAATCTTTTGTTATTTACCTTGAATTCTGCTTAAGTAAGTGCCTCTCTGAATTTCCCATTTCATCAATAAACTGAGAGGGTTGGAGCAGATAGAATGTTAGTCATGAAGTCAGGAAATATTGAATTCAAATCCCATCTCACATACTTGGTAGCTATGTGACAGTATGCAAGTCACTTAACCTTTTTTGGGACTCTTGCCTTAATTGAAAATATAATAGGGTTGGACTTAATGACTTCTAAGATCCCTTCCAACTCTAAATCTCTCATTCTATTATCTAATGATCTCTAAGGGTCTATCCAGCTCTAAAGCTATGAAACTACAATCTTTTGCTTTACTATAGTGTCATGAATTTTATTCTGGCTTATTCTGGTAGATTTAGTAGGAAAAAGGGCTTATGAGCTAAATTTACCTTGAGAAGCTCAATCACCACTTCATTTCTTTTTAGGTTGTATTCCTGACTCTACAAACATTCTCTACAATTCCCTGAAACCACTTCACTCCATCCTTGGACCTGACACATTGGAATCACTCTCCACTCCCTTGGCCCCTCCTTCCAGTTGGATGCCACCTCAAAGATCCTTTATTTTAAGGAGGAGACAGCAGTCAACCAGTTCTTTATTCTTCTCAAGACTTTCCCTACAATATCCCTTTATCTCTTTCTCTCTTCCATTTTTCTTCAGCTTCCCTTTGTGTTGTCTTACTCTCCTGAGGGCAGGGACTATTTTCCTTTCTACTTATAACTTTCTGTATTTCCAGGGTTTAAGCATCATGACTGGCACATAGTAAATACTTAATAAATGTTTGTCAATTTGACCTTGAGTGCCATGGACAGGAACATTAGTAGGGCCTTTGCTGCTGCTGCTGCTGCTGCTGCTACTACTACTACTACTACTATTACTACCACTACTACTACTACTACTACTACTACTACTACTACACACACACACAAAATGGTTAAAGGTAGGAAAGATATCACTTAAAATATTTGCTTATAGGAGCTAAAGTTGAGAGGAAGCTAAAGATTGCCTAGTCCTATCCTTCTATATTACAAATGAGGAAATTGAGTCTCAGAATGGTTAAGTAACCTGCCCAAGGTAATAAACTAATCTATCCAGAATTTGGACACAGATCCTTCAGTGGGAAACTCAGTAAGTCAGTCAGCTAATAAATGCTAATTAAACAACTACTACATGCCAGAAACTCTGTTAGCCACCTATTCTCTAGCTATATAATAATATACTGGCTCAAAATATTCCAGGGAGGAAAAGGTATATGAACAATTTAGACAAAAGGAAGAGTTTTGAGAGCAGCTAGGTGAGTCAGTTAATCGAGAGCCAGGACCAGAGACAGGAGGTCCTGGATTCAAATTTGACTTCAAATACTTTCTAGCTGTGTGACTCCAGGCATGTCACTTGATCCCTATTGCCTTGTCCTAACCACTAGAACTAATGCATAGTATTAACTATAAAATAGAAAGTAAAGAGGTTTTTTAAAGGAATAATTTGATCATGGAAGATCCTTGGAAGAGAAGATTGAGAAAAACTAATAATAGTTTTCATGTATATAAAAAATTCATATTTTTAATTCCATTTGATTGTCTCAGTACCCAGTGAAGCATAAATACAGATAAACTTAAATGTTTTAAAATATATTTTTCTAATGAGAAAAACGAGAAATTTTAAATATCCCAAAGTTTAAAATTACACTAATAAGAGAGGAAGCAAGAATTTTAAAAAAAGAGGCCAGGAGAGGTAATAGGACAGGAGAGAGGTTATGCTGATGAGCTATAAATTGGCACTGAAACAGATGATTTGGCATCTGAGACAGAGGTGAAGGAGGAAAGGGAGTGCATATTTTTTCCACAAACACTCCCAGATCAGGAATTTATGTGACTAAGACATGATACATGACTGAAGATCAGGATGTGAGTCTAAAAAGAAGCTACTAACTTCCATTTAATTCTTTGGTATTATACTTCTAAGCAAAACAATTATATAGTGCAGGCTCTTATTCTTTAAGAATATGGAGCTTTCCCTTCAAAGAATGAAAAAATGACTTACGCTGCTCACATCTAGCCCCTGCCAAAAGGAGGAATTTATAGTGGTATCCAATATGAGATAAACCATGGGGCACTAAAGAATAAAACTATTAGAATATATTGGAGTAGCTAGTTGGCTTAGTGGATTGAGAATCAGAAGGATGGATGTCCTAGGTTCATATGTGACCTAAGAAACTTCCTGGCTGTATAGCTCTGGGAAAATTACTGAACCCCTATTCCCTAGCCCTTATTGCTCTTCTGCCTTGGAACTAATGCATAGTATTGATCCTAAGAGGCAAGGTAATGGTTAAAAAAAAGAAGATATCTGGAAAAGTTTTCATAAGCACCAAAGCATGACCCTACCCAACAATACCTTCCATGTTTGTGAATTGCATGTGATCTTCAGAGCAAACATTGATTTCTTCCAATGGAAAACAAATGTAGTCTTCTTTCTCCAAGTCACTTTCTATAGAGATTCAGTGGTCCACAAACAGAATACTGAATTCACACATATTAAATAAATGCATACCTGGACATACATTATAAAAACTTTTATCACTAAATAATATTAAGGGGGTGAAATGTGTCTTTTAGAGTACTTTCTTCCCCAAGTTCTGGTATGCTGCAACACCCAGCGTAGCCACATGTGATAGTTTAAGCCAGCTAACTAACCTTGAGCTTTGGCACATCTATACTTCCTGGATCCACAGCTACAGATGAATCCCAATGGGATTAACTCACAGTTTCACAAATAGATAAATCAAGCATATGGAACTTACTATGTGAGATTTTTGAAACAGAAGCTAATTACAAATCAAATATCCCTATAGTTTTTTTTAATTGAATTTTTCTGTTTTTTGGTTTTGTTTTGTTTTTGTTTTCAGATGAGGTCTTAAAGTTCTATTTGATATAGGAAAATATGCCAGTGATGACCCCACGAAACCTGTGTAGGTAAATAATGTAAAGTATTCTCCTATAAAGTGTCTTAATTTGACTTATTATTTTCCCTTTTTCCAGAGAATTTAAGCTCCTTGAAAGCAGATGTCATTTTGGCTTTGGTTTTGAATTCTGAGAACCTAATACAATTCCTTGTACACAGTAAACACTTTTAATAAGTGCTTGTTGAATTGAAGTGAACACATTTCAAAATAAATCTTTTTCAGGATAACAGATGATAGAGAAAAAATTAATGTAGCATAGTTTAGATGGGCATGTTTATTTGATTAAATTAAAGTTAATTGATAAGTTTATTATGTGGAATCTGGACTACATGTTCTATAAAATAATAACAATCGACATTATATATAATAGCACACATTTATATCGCTTCTTCCTCATAACAGACTTGAAGATAAATGGTATCATCATATTCATTTTGTGGGTGAAGAAACAGTTAGTAAATTTGTATTGTTTCTACCAGGGGCCAGGCAATGTGCTAAGTACTGGGGTTGCAAAAAACACAAAAAAACAACACCAGCTCTTAAGGGACTGATGGTCTAATAGGGGAGCCAACAAGTAAGCGAGATATATATATATATATATAATAAACTGGAGGGGTAGTCTCAGAGGAAAAGCACTAAGAATAAGGAGAACTAGAAAAAAGTTTACTGAAGATGGGACTTGAAGGAAGTCAAGGAACTTGGAAGGCAGAGATAAGGAGAGTGAGCGCAAGGGAATGATTAGCTCCTCCAGCTCAGAATTGAAAGAGTTGACTTATGTAATGAGTTACAAGAAGGCCAATGTGACCTCTTTGCAGATAATGTGGAGAGTAGTAAGGTGAACAAAAACTGGAATGATAGCAAGGATCAAATTATGAAGGACTTTTTATAACATTTATGTGATCTTTTCTGAACAGATTTGATCCTGGAGGTAATTAGAACTCAGTGAAATGAAGTAATTAGCACAATCAGATAGCTCGTTTGTGTCAGAGCTGAGATTCAGGCTTCAATCTTCTAATAACAGGTCCACAACTCTTTCTACTACTTGTTAAAAACAATGTTCTAAGTATTGGTTAAGTTCTCATACTAGCTCGCCAAAATCTACTCCTCCCATAATATAATTCATATTTTGTATACTTGCCATGAAAAAAAAAACTTTAGAAAAAAAAGCCATTATAAAGGTAGGACAGCAAGGCCATCCCATGGAATATATACAATGATGGGTCTGGCTAGGACTCCATTCTTGTCCAATGAGTTAAACGTGCTTTTGTCCATTGCTGAAAGACTTGAGCTTTGGTACTCTTTTATTCAGCCTATGTCTATGGGTGAACCAAAGAATATTGGCCATTAAGCTATGAAGAAACATACATTTAGTAGGCTTTAAGAGAAAAGAATATAGCCTTTATCTGTCTGTTCTGAGAAGGTTGCTTGGTATTGTCCCTAGATAGGGTGAAAAGGGAGGGAATTTTTCCTCCTTTCCCTTCCCTAGCTACATCCATGGTGGTTACATGCATATGGCAATGAGAACAATGCATTTGTTTCTATGAGCCCAAGTCGGAACCCTTAAATACCTGGCTGCATTATCTGCACAGATGAACAAAGAGTGATTTTTACAGATGGATGTTCCTAGTTTTGGTGATTACACTGGGAGTTTAGGATGCTAGAAGTTCTCAGGTACTGAATGACAATAGGAAGTACTGGGAAAAACTGATACTTCTCAGAGGAAGAGATGACCATTGATGGAATCATCCTGAAATATGAAAGCCCAAGACTGAAGACCAAAATATTATGATTAACTTTTTGAAAATGGACCTTTAATTATCTTTAGTGGAGATCCTAGATATGAACAGTAATGAAATTTTACTTAAAATATTTGTTCCTCAGGACTCCAGGGTTAGAACATAATGAACTAGAGAATGTGAAAAAGCTTGATCTATTCAAAGGACCCACAAATTTCTCAGGAGTTTTATCTACCTTCTAGGAGAGCATAATAGAAATGTAGATTTATAATTTGTATTTGAAATATGCTAAAGTCTACTTATGAGTATTTTGTGTGTTATTAATTTCTTTTGTGGTCAATGAAATAAATAGCTATCAAAATACTTGATATCTCTTACTTTGTAAAGTGATTAACTTTTCCAAAATGGACCTTTTTATTGTGTCATGGAGATCTTAGGAATGAGCCAGAACTAAATTTTACTTAAAATATTTTCTCTGAACTCCAGGGATAGAACACAGTGAACCAGAGAATGTTAAAAAGCCTGATACCTTCCTCTAAGGGTAAGACTCTCAAGTCTAAACTTGGTCTACTTCAGCACTAGGCTAGAGATCCTTTTATGGGAAAAGCCTCTTCCCAAATCAATCTCCTCATAGTTGATATAGATCAATAAATCAAGAAAAATTGTGAATGAATTATTGGTGATTCACAAATCTAGAATTAGGAAAACATCAAAGACAATCTTGTAAAATCCCATAATTTTACAAATGAGGAAACTGAGGGCCAGAAAGATTAAGAAAACTGATCATTTCTGGGAACTTTCAAGTACTTTAGAAGTTAACAATTACAAGAGATAGGATTCTTCATTATAAGACCTCTAAGATTATGGTTGGTTATTTAGATGATTGGACTTCTAATGTCTTTCAAAGCTTTTTGTATATTTTTATGCAAATTGGTGTCCTGATTCTGCACATTTCTCTCTTTATCAGTTCCCAGATTCCCTAAGACTGTCCCTTTCATCCTTTTCTGATGGACTCAACATGCAAAGAGACATGTAGTTTTGCACATGACCATTGTGGGAATTCTTTTTGTTTGACTGAATATTTGTTATAAGAGCTTTCTTTTTTCCTTTTTGTCCAGTGAAGATAGGAGAGGGGTGCTAAGAGATAGAGAAAATACTCATTAACTGAAAATAGATTACTTAAAACTAAAGACATTAATTTTTGTTTTTGTTCATTCTAGTTCGACTTGAAAATGTATGACTTTCCATTCCCTTGATACAATTTAATCACTATCTATCATATTAGGGTTTTGTGTCTTGTTTTAATTTCTTAAGGGGTATGGTTCAAATTTGTAATTTCATCAGTCTATATAAAGTCTTGGTGTGGAAACTTCCTCTACGCCATAAGATCAGTAATTCTTCCAGGACTATGATCATAAATGGGTGCCTGGGACAATAAGAAATATAATGACTTTCCCATGACTGCATTGTTGTTGTTGAGGACAAATAGCAGCACAGGGTGATGTCTTGACTTGTATATGAATTGCATTTAAGCGAGACAGAGCTGCATATCAGTCTCACTGGCTCTTCCAGAATCATCGAAGTCTAATGGAAAGAAAAAAGTCAGGACAACTGGTGATGGCTTGGGATGCAGTGAGTTTACGGAAGATGGGACCTGAAGGCATCTTCAATGTCTGATCAGGCTCTAAGCACTCCATGGCACCTGCTTCATCCCCCTTCATGACCATTGGAATGAATTGTTCTCATCTGCCTCATTCTGCCAGTGGAAATCTTCGTATACTTGGAATAGTAACGACCTAGCTCATTAATGGGCTTGGAGTCACAGGTGAATGTTGAGTGCCAGGAGAACACCAAAGGTGGATGTGAAGACTTGAAAAGTACTTGGCAAGCATTCACTCCAAAGTTGATAGTCCTTCTTTAATATTCGTATACTCCTACAATCATATAGTTAGTTATCATTAAAGGTAGGACTGTAACTAAGGCTAGTTCATTATCTTTATCATGCTCTTCCTGAGCTTATTAGTCATTATTAGCTTCATTAAGTGTCTGAAAAATATATGAGAGTGAGAGATTTTTTCCAAAGGCAATTGGGTAATAGTTTAAAGTGTCTTCTTTTAAAAATATTAATACCCCTAGGAAGTAATGAGTATGTCTAACATTTATATAGTGTTTAATGGTTTTCAAAGTGCTTTTATATGCTCCTTTTGATTCTCATAACATATTTGATGCCCATTTAACTATGATTTGCCCAATATCATATAGCAAGCAAGTTTCTGAGGCAGAATTTTAATTCAGTTCATTCTGACTCCAAATACACTGTTCTAACCATGTTGCTACCTAGGTGCCTCCAATAAATTAAACTCTCCATCAATTATGTTTAAAAGCATAGCTCTAGAGCTAAAGAGGTTATCTAGAACAGTTCTCTCATCTAACAAATAAAGAAACAAGCCAAAGAAATTGATGACTTTTTCAAGGTTACATAAGTAATGAGTAGAAGAGGTTGGATTTGATAACAAGTCATCTAATTTCAAATATCACATCCCTTCCATTAGACCATGCATCCCTACAAATTAGTTTTCCTCTCTAACAATCACAATTCAGTCATGATATGCAGGTGATTCTGTCATGAGGGTGACCCTTTGTTCTCAAATATTTATGTCAGGGGAACACAAGCACGGGTCATACAATCATAAATCACAGATCCAGAACTGGAAGAGACCTATACAACCCAACACCTAACATTTCACAGATAAAGAAACTGAGGCTCAAACATTAAAGTGCACTAACATCTGCTTAAATGCTCTAAGTCACAGAACTACTGAATACCAGAGGCAGGATGTTTTCTATAATCCTAAAGATAGTCGTTAAAAAGCTTTAAACAACTAATTAGCTGCTTATCACCTGGAGACAAGCCTGGCTGACTTCATAGAGAGCCATCACCAAAAGATAGGTCACCAAGTCATGACTTTTATCAGCCTCAGAGATTCCTGAAGCTGCTTAAGATGCAGAAGCTCTCCCTGGCTTTGGAAGAGGAGCTATATCAAAGAAATTTTAAATACTAAGAGTAGTAAAGTCATTATATGTTTATCAGCTCACTTTTTCCTTAGCAGTAAGACTTTTGATGAATGAAGAAAAGAAGAGGATTAAAAAGGAAATACAGACAGCAATAAAGTACAATGAACAACTAGGAATGATTCAACTCTTTTATCAGCAATTCAAGGATCCAAGACAACTCCAAGGCACTCATGACAGAAAAGGCTATCCACCACCATAGAAAGCACTGAAAGAGTTTGAATACAAATTGAATCATGCCATTCTGATGGATGGTTACTTGTACCAGAAAGCCCAAAAACATACCTACAAGGAAAAAATCCATCCCTAGCTATTCATTCCTTTATAAAAACAAAACTAAACGAATCCTGAAATCAAATAAAGCATTATTTTTCCACTCCAAGAGGTAGGTTTAGTGCATTTATTAAGTATCTGAGCTTGATTTGAACTCAAATTTTCTTAATTCCAGATCCAGCAATCTATCCATTGCACTACCTAGGTGCCCCAAAATATGAATGCAGTTTCTCCTGAAGCCTAAATTAGTGCTTTTTTCCTACTACAATAAATTTGTGGTCATCTATGACTTCTTATGAAAATACATGAGACATCAAAGTATAGTATAAAGCAGGGTTACAAAGCATTGGCTGGTGGGTGTCAGGGAGCTGCTCCATTCCCTCTCTTCTCAGTGCCTGAGGACATTTTTGCATGCCCTGCCTCTCTGTCCAGCCACCCAAAGTGAGCACTTCCTCCCTCTGCTCTCTGGGGTAACACGGGAGCTCATAGTTAGCTTGGAAGTTGCAGTTTGGGCACATGGACTTGGTAACCTTTGCTAATGCTGGTATAGCCTTATACCATAGTTCATGAAATTTTTGAATCCTTGTTTATAGCATAATAACTGGTTTCCTTTATAGTAAATACTATGTGTTGTATTTTATTCTCTTAAAAACTTTATTCTGAGCAGGTATCACAATCTTCACCAGATGGCAAAGGATCAAATAAAATCCCAAGGTATGGTAAAGGGTATACTAGACTTAGCATAGGGAACACCTGAATTCAAATCATGCCTCTCATATTTATCACCAATATAAGTGACAGTCTCTAAGACTTCTGCTTGCCTCACATAACTCCCTGACACTGATATACCAAGTCATAGATTAACTACCAGAGACAGGGAAGTCTTTGTCCTTGTGAATCACCAGATCCTCGAACATTCCAGGATCAGTATTTAGAAGCTCCCTTTCCTCCCTGACTGCTAGAGGTGAAAAGGCCAGGAAGTGAATGGGAATTTGGGTGGGAAAGGAGGAGCTGATCATTGTAGAGCATGACATACTGGTAAGAAATTGAGGCCAGCCTGCAGTAGCCATGGGCAGCATGAGTGTACTAGGAACAATGGGGTCAGGATGCACAAAAGAGGAATGGAAGCTGCAAATATCTACTTCACAATTTTTCCTGGGGCCAGTCCTGCCCTTATATTAAATGATTAGGGCGTCAACAGCATATCCTTAAATGATTAAGCCACAAAGCAACATTTGTGCAATTTTCCTGCAGCTGAATGCCTTCATTGGCTGGTGGCATCCTGCCATGCTGCCCGAGCATTGTAAACCAGTTGCAAATAACCACATGAAAGTGTTCTTACAACCTCATAGGAACTGTTGTCATTGCAGGTGAACTGCAATAACATGCTTCCCTTTGTAACAATGGAAATCCTACTTACGGTGAAGCCCAACTGATGAATAGATACTGTGCTTTTATTTTTTTTTTTTGTTATTTTGTAAGATCCCTTAAAAACACAAAGAGGAGTCCTGGCAGTACACCATGCAAATCTGATTATAGGAGAAGTGGGGGAAAAGCCCATGAGACACTTTTTCCAAGGTTATTATGTTTGTGCAATCCAGAACTTGGAAAAGCATTAGAGAGTAAATTTGTTAAGCAGCTGCCTTTCTGATATAGCAAATAAATCTGTAGCAAAGGTGCCATTGTGCAGATGGTCAGCAATGAAGCAAGTCATGTCATGTCCCTTCCTTTCTAAGGCAAAAGACACGGATAACAGAGGACAGCGAAGTTACCCTCCCAGATACAAAGCGATCATATCTGAATGTTGGCAAAGATTTTTTTTTGGAAATTGAAAAGGAAAAGTGGTTGTCTCCAAGTCCCTCGACCTTCTTCAAGACTCAGCCCTAATGCTAATTTCTAAATGAGCCCTTTCTTGTTTCTGCTCAGTTGATAGTGGCCCACCCATAGCAGAAAACAAATATTCCATTTGCTTTGTATATATTTTGTACGTACTTCTCTAAGTCCATCTTGTTTCTCCTCAAGAAAAATGTAGGCTATATTTAGAAGCAGCTAGGATATTCCATTGGAAAGAGTGCTGGTTTGGAGTGAGAAAGATATGAGTTCAAAACCTACCTCATAAACTCACTAGCTGTATGATCCTGAGCAAATCAGCTAATCTCTTTGTCTGACTTGGTTTCTCTTCCTGCAATATGGTAATAATAAGAGTGACTAAAGTGCAAGGTTACTATGAGGAGAAAATAGCATAATATACATTAATTTTGAAGTTCTTTTAAAATGTTAGTCATTAACGAGGGAAGAGACTCTCATTTTTGTCTTCGTATCCCCAAGTATAGTGCATGTATTAGGTACTTTGTAAATACTTGTTGAACTGAATTATTTCTCTGTAACAGTAGCCACTGCAACTAAAACCCAAATGAGTGAGAAAAACAATGAAGGGTACATTACACATAGTTCTACAACAAATGGTATGGAGGACAACTTTATTTTTAAGTACACAGAGAATCATGTGGACATGTACAGCTGAGAGAACTATGAAAATAATGGTAGAACTATGTGCCAAAAAATTGCTGCTGAGATTGATAAGGCATTAAACTTGAAAAGATCTCCCCACACACAAAATTAAAACAACATATACTTTAATACTCATTGCCTTCACTGCAAACATGAAGAGTAAAAAATATAGTGGAAAACAGTTCATGAGCTATAAATGATTTATATAACATAAATAATTTATATAAAATAGGTCAAATAAAAAAAAGTTTACTTTAAAACCTCATGTCCATGCATTGTTCATACTTTCTCTAAAGACGAAGTCTTGTGGCACACATGAATAACAAATAATGTCACAATAAAGTGATTATACTATAGCTGTCAGTGAAAGACTAGCTACTAACATGAGGGTTATTTCCATATTAGGTGTCTTCAAAAATTCAGATTGTCGAATTGTTAGAGAAAAGACTAAATTCAATAACAACTTAGAAGAAAGAATAAAAATTACAAGATATGATACAAAATTAAGGAAACACCACTTTGACTCATCTGAACAATCTATGGATTGTGCACTCAAAAAGGGAACACAAATAAAAGTACAGACGCAGGCATAAATTATCACCATTTTCAAAGTTTATTGATATAAATCTATTACCTCAAAAAGGACACCCAAAAGAGCCCTGAAATTCTCTCAATCTAAAAACACAATCTCCTTGCAAAGAGGGAAGACATAGATAGTTTCTGTCTCAAATATGAACTGATATTTATTTGTTTGTTTGTTTTTAACTCCTGGGAATTTTTTTTTAATATTTAAAAAATTTCTTTAGAAAAATTTTCCATGATTACATGATTCATGTTCTTACTTTCCCCTTCACCACCCCCCAGACCCCCCTCCATAGCCGACACGCATTTCCACTGATTTCTTCATGTGTTATCAATCAAGATCTATTTCCATATTATTGATAGTTGTACTAGGGTGGTCATTAAGAGTCTACATCCCAAATTGTGTCCACATCAATCCATGTGTTCAAGCAGTTGTTTTTCTTCTGTGTTTCCACTCCTGTAGTTCTTCCTCTGAATGTGGGTAGCATTCTTTTCCATAAATCCCTCAGAATTGCCCTGGGTCATTGCATTGCTGCTAGTACAGAAATCTATTGCATTCGATTTTACCACAGTGTATCGGTCTCTGTGTATAAAGTTCTCCTAGTTCTGCTCATTTCACTCTGCATCAGTTCCTGGTGGTCATTCCAGTTCACATGGAATTCCTCCAGTTTATTATTCCTTTGAGCACAATAGTATTCCATCACCAGTATATACCACAATTTGTTCAGCCATTCCTCAATTGAAGAGCATACCCTCATTTTCCAATTTTTTGCCACCACAAAAAAAGTGCAGCTATAAATATTTTTGCACAAGTCTTTTTATCTATGATCTCTTTGGGGTACAAAGTCAGCAATGGTATAGTTGGATCAAAGGGCATGACCTGATATTTAAAATGGTACAAAGGTAGAAGATTATATGCAACATTATCTCAACAGATTTATGAGAAGCTGGGGAAAGAGACCCAATTAGTCCAAATCATCACAAGAGCATTTTGGGATGAATTTTGGCAGACAAAAAACAGTCAAAAAATGTAAAAAGTCTGCCAAGCTTTGTATGATAAATTATTCCCTTCATCAAAGATGTCTCAGCCACCACGTTGAATTCTAACATCATAGTCCATGATATGTATGATACATGAGGACATAAGAATGGCACTAAGGAAAATCTAGAGAAGGATAGTTAGAATAGACCAATATAAAAGAGGAATGTTGGAGGCAGTACAATTTGGGAAAGGAAATTATTGAATTATTGACTTGTGAGATATACAAAGGAGAAGACACTAAATTTTTGGGATAAAAATCAGTATCTTGTTTTTACAAAATAAAATCAAAATAAAAATGGAGAGACTATAAATTACTATTGACCTATATGCCAATTTTCCTATCAATATATGATTTCATGAAAATAAAATAATCAACAAATGTATTGAGGACATTCTTTGCAAAATTCATGCTATACCTGATCACATCTTTATAATCACACAGTTGAATGAAAAAAATAAAGAAAATATAAGATTGCAGTTTCATGCTTGTTGGTCATTTTTTAAAATAGCATCTGATTTGGCAAAGTAAATTAAAAGCATCTCCCTAACAAGGATTCTCCCATGCACATATCAATTACACAATATTCCTCAAAAGATGTAATACTTGATAAAACTTTGACTATTCTCTTTTTTTAATTCATAGAAAGCAAATTATAAGACAGAAAGCATGTTTGCCAATAAGTATTTGTTATTGTCCTTTGGCAAGAATCCTTACCCTTTTTCTGTGTCATGGATCTAATCTTTTGGCAGTCTCGTGAAATCTATGGACTCCTCAGAATAAAGTTTTTAAATGTGTAAAATACATAGAAAACCAATTATTGAAATTCAGTTATCAGAAATATTTTAAAATGAATTTACAGAACTCAGGTTAAGAATCTCTGTCCCACAGTATATCTAGCACACAATTCAAATAACCGAGAGATTCCCTGTAGATACTGAGATTCTCCATATGCTCCTCTTTACAATTTACATTGGTCTGATTACATCAAGCCCTGAAATAGAGTAGAGTTGCCCAAATGGAATCTAGAATTATTCCAAAGTAAGTCTTTCCAACCATACAGGAAAAATGACATGGACAAGAATGACTATTGTGTTAGCTGCACTATACATTTAGAATGACAACTTTAAGAGCTGGTCTCAGGAAACTCTGGTATTCTGTGACTCATTCCAATTAGTATTACCAGAAGCATACTGTTGATAAAAAGATGAGCCTTTGTTTTAAAGAGAAGCTGGAGTCATTGAATGTACTATTTAGTTTCCCAAAGGTAACATAGCTCTCTTTCCTCCTATTCAATTTTGGGTCAATTTAATTTTATATCTTCAAAGCCAGTTCTATATGTACAGCTCTCCAAGTCCTAACTCCATTTCTTTGTACAGCACGT
This sequence comes from Gracilinanus agilis, assembly GCF_016433145.1. Taxonomy (NCBI): domain Eukaryota; kingdom Metazoa; phylum Chordata; class Mammalia; order Didelphimorphia; family Didelphidae; genus Gracilinanus; species Gracilinanus agilis. The sequence continues at coordinate 138,594,116 of NC_058134.1, read as the reverse complement.
CTCTCATGCCTCAAGTTATTTTCCCTTCTTACTTTCCACTGCTCGGAACCCCTAGATTATCTCAAATTTCAACTTAAATGCTGCTTTCTTCTGGTCTTTCATGATCCCTCCTATATTTAACTTGTATATGTTTGGTATGTAACAATACATAAACATGTTTCTTTTTATTAGAATGAAGCAGCTAGGTAGTATATTGAATCTAGTGCTTAGTCTGGAGTCAGGAGAAACATGAGTTCAAATCCAGTCCCAGGTATTTACTAACTGTGTGTCTCTAGGCAAGTCACTTAAACTCTATCTGCCTCAGTTCTCTCAATAGTAAAATGGAGAAAAAGATAGCACCTGCTTCCCAGAGCTATTTGAGGGTCAAATGAGATAATATTTGTAAAGCATTTTACAAAACTTAAAGTGCCAACAAATACTAATTATAGAATATTTCTTTGCCTTATATCCACAGAGCCTGATACAGAGTAGGCATTTAATAAATACTTGTTACTTGATTGGTTGATTATGTGTTTCAGAGGGAAAAACATGTGACTTGGAGTCAGAAAAACATGGTTTGGATCCCTGTCCTGATCTTTGCTACCTGTGTGACCTTGGACAAGTCAATTAACCTCTCTAGGTCTCAATTTTCTTATCTATAAAATGAGTTAGTTGGATTAGCTGTTCTCTGACGTACCTTCCAACTCTAAATCTATGATTTTATAATTAGTTGCCTAAAGATCAGCTTGGCTAGGCTCAAAGAAGCTCAGGAGCAGGTTGGTCATATGGTGATGAATTTTTTCAGCCTCTTGCATGTTGTAAGCTAAATCATATGAGTTTTCTGTTTGCATGAGTGGTAGAAGAATCCACACTGACAAAATCATAGTTGATTTAGGCCAACTATGCATTAATAGACAAAATGCAGAACCAAATAAATCTTCAAACATGCAATGTATTGTTATAGGGCTCAGCTCCAATACACTGCTGATATGTTCTTGCTCGATACTAAAAAGGACAAAGTGGCAAAAGATAGCCAAAGAAGATCTGTAACATGGTCAAAGGAAAAAGTCTATGGAACTAAATTTGTTGAGACTTCCATCATCCCTAGTTTCATGCACACCACTTTAATTTCAATATCTGACTTTTAAAATCATTTTTGTTCTTTTTTTAAAATATCTTTCTTTAGGTCTCCTAGGAACTCTTTTGGGGTTTGTGTCCAATCTACATTTTCCTTTGAGGCTTTGCTTATAGTTTTTTTCTAAGTCATTGTTTTCTGTGTTTGTGTTTTGAACCTCCCTGTTGCCATGGTAGATTTTTATGGTGAGGTTCTTTTGTTATTATTTGATCATTTTTCCAACATACTTCTTGATTTTATACTTCTTATTAGAATTGGGCTCTGCTGACTTCTGAGGGGGAGATAACTGGCCTAAACCTCTGTCTTTTCTTTCCTTCTGATTTCATAATTCTATCGTGGGGCCTCTAATTTTTTAGTGCTTCCAAAGTAATATGATCTTGGAAAAATTCTGGTCACTAAGCCTGGTCCTTATACTGGTAAGACCTTGACTCTCTCATGACTGTTACTGCTCCTTTCTACTCTGGAACTGTGACCCTACTGTGGCTTGAAACTGAATAATGAACAACAGAGCTGCCAAATGATATTCAATCCTAATCTCGATGCACATAGTCCAGGGGCCCCCTGGGATTTCTTTCAGAGCAGGTGCTAGTTCCCCTTACTGTCTCTAGGTCCTACTTCTGTGACAGAGTCCACAGTTGGTGCCACTTTCACCACACTGTACTAGGCTCCCAGCCAACTCCCAACCCAGTGTCCATATGCCTCTCTTTCTGTCTTCCTAAGCTATCCTAGGCTGGAAAAATAATCCACTATGATTTTTTGTTGGCTTTCCCACTCAGAGTTGTATGTTTTCTTTGGTCATTTTGTAGGAGAGGTTTGGCACTTGTGATCTTATACTCTTCCATCTTCACTTCACCATCTAGTTTGTGTCAAATATTTACTTTATTCAAATATTTGAAGGGTTGTCATGTAGAAAATGATTAGATTTGTTCTGCCCTAAAGGGTGGAACTAGAATTAAATAGGTAGAAGTCAGAGAGAAAAGCATTTTAGCTGGATATAAATGAAAATTTGCTAATAGCTAGATTTGTATAAAAATTAAATAAGCAGCCTCCTATGATGCTGAATCCCATCTGTGAGGGTCCTCTAATGAAAGATAAAAGACTTCTTATCAGGGTTATTGGAGAAGAAATTCTTATTCAAAAATAGGTTGGACTAGCTAGCTACTAAGAATGATTCCAAAACATATCAGAGACAAAGAGCAATAAGAGGAGGGGGTGGGGGTACATGTGTTAATTTTATGTATATATACAGAATTTATTGAGGACTTACTATTTGGCAGGCACTGTAGTAAGTACTGAGGATACAAATATGAACAAACAAGACATCCCTTATCCTCAACAAGGTGAAATTCTAATGGGCAAAACAACCCATGGTAGGAGAGAGAAAGGAGGAATGGGAAGTGAAATGGAGAGCATTGTTGGAGCCCCTCCTGAAATAGTGGAGCAGTGCCGGCAATCACCCACCAGAAGAATGGGACTTTGGGGAAGGTTTTTCTCCTGGGTAAGAAAGTTGTTGATGAGAGGAAAGAAAAGAAGTCTGGATAACATGATATTTCACTGGTCTATATGGGTCATCTATAATTACTGTCTATAGATGAAATTCTAGGCTATGAAAATTCACATAACATTAATTCAACTATGGTTATATTGAAGTTATACTGATTAATTGGTTTCAGTTCATGTGTATATTATAGTTAATGTCACTATTGTGTTCTTAATATAATAATAACAAAAATGTCGCACAGAATAAACAGGACCTAACGTTTACATTATACAGGAATTTGTTCCAAGGGATAATTAGGATTGTAAACTAGTCTTCTCCAAAGGAAAGCACATCACTATCTCATCCTGCAGGGCTGATAATGATATCAAAATTGGAAAAGCAAAATAACAATGTCATAAATCATACATGTCAGAAGATATTGGACTGGGGATCAAAATAGTAGGCTGATACAAGAAAAGGATTGTGTTTTTTTTTTCCCAGTGTTGCTTGAACTTATAAAAGTATTAAGGGACAAAGTTCAATTTTAAACACTTGTCATTGCTCCAAATATACTTCAAAAGTATCTGTCTTTATAATTTGCTTTTATGTATGCTTTTACTTTGAAAACTCTTTTTTTCATTTAAAGCACTACCAATATGCTAAAAGGAAAAAAATAATTTTGTATTACTATTAAAGGAGCAAGTAGCATGAACACTGGATTTGGAATCAGGAGTCCTAGGTTTGTATCTTGGTTTTCCTACATATTACTTGTGTGACTTGGGCAAGATGTTTTCCTTCTCTGGCCTCAGTTTTCTTATCTGTAAAATAAGGAAATTGGAATAGAAAGCTTCAAAGCCCCTACCTCGACATCACTCCGCAGCACCTAGAACAATGCTTTACCCGTAGTTTTCACAGCCTGTTTCCATATTGGCTTTTTTATATATAGCTGACCAGCGAGGAAGCCATCTCTACTAATGAGGATTAGCTAATTTTTTTTCCAAATTAAAATCTTCGTTGCCTTGGATCACCAATATTTTACATGACTTACCTAGGTTTATTTAGCCAGTAGGCTTCAGAGGTGGGACTTGATCCTAAGTCTCCCTGACTCCAAGACTCCAAGACTTCAAGATTCTCCACTACAGCAATACATTGTTCAGTTGCACTGTTAAACTTACTAAAAAGTCTAAGTCACAAGAAAAGCAAACATCTTGACTAGGATTTGGATTCTGTTCAAGGCTCTATAATTTACTACCCCTATGATTTTAAGGAAGTCACTTATACGCCATGCATCTCATTTTTCTCATCTTAAACGTTAGAGGGATTAAACAGATGATCTCTTACTTCCTGGGCAATTCTAGAGTGATGATCCTTTCACCTCTAAGGTTCTTTCAGCTTGATATCTGTGTTTTTGTTACCTGGATTCAAGTTCTGTCAATCTTGTGTTCTGAGGTTCTCATTTCTCTCTCAAATTTTCTCTTCAGTTTACTGTTACCTACGGCACTAGACCTTAGGAACCCAGCAATGCATGGCAATGTAGCACAATGAATAAAGTACTGGACTGCTGTAAAGAAAACCAAGATTCAAATCTTCCCTCATCTACTAGTAACCTCTGTGAACTTCCGTTTCCTCCACTATAAATTGGAGATAATAATAATAGCACCTTTCTCACAGGGTAAAGCTCAAGATAATGGACAAAAAAGTGATTTGCAACCCTTAAAACACTATATAAATGTTAGCTATAAAGTGGCAACCTGTCTCTAAGAGTAGTCAACCAGGTATTTTATATTGTCCCATGTTCACTAGACATTCACCTAATCTGCTGGTTGGCTCTAGGTCTGGACACAGATGAACCTAATCCTCATGCCCTGATCCTTAGGAGAAGAAAAGTCATTTCACTTACTTGAAGAACCAAATATAAACAGATGATGCTTAAGCAAGGTAGCTAAAGAAGATTGCCAGGTAAAGATGTCCTTGGAGCATTTTACATGTCTGTTTTATAAACCAAAGAGGAACCTGATTATTTCACGAGAGACTTCAGTTTTCTAATATTCTAACTGCCTCTTCATCATTGTTTCCATGACTGCTGGAAATAATAAGCCATGGGGCATTAGTTATTAGTGATTTGTGCCCATATGCCATATGTGAAGAACATGCCTTTATAATCTACTCCTCTCACAATAATTTTCTTACATCCAAGATTAAAATAAACAACAGATGAAATTTTAATATGTTTACCATATGCAAAATTTATTTTGTTAGTTACAATTTTAAAAGGTAGAACAGCCTATTCTAATTTGAAACATAGTCATTATTAAACAAAATAATCTTTTAAAAATCTAAGTACTTTTTCTGGCTCAAACAAAATCAAATGCTGATTTGTTTTGAGGTCTAATGTGTTACCGAGTTAAACCATATCAAGTAATGGTTTTGTTTTCCAGAATATGGTTCTTAAAACCAAACCATAAAAAAAATCATTTAACAATGAACATTGGGAATGCACTAGTGGAAAAGCAGTATTATGTGAGAGTATTATGTAATAGAGATGATTAGAAAGTTGGTTTTGCTCATTATTTGGGTTTCTAATGATATCACTGAACATGTTTTAATGGAGTGGTTTTAAAGGGTACATGGACTGGTCAAGTCAATACAAATCTACAAGGATTTACTAATTATATGTTATGCGTATAGCACTATGGTAGGCGCCAAGGAAACAAAAACAAAGCCACGCCTGCTCTTAATGAGTTCCACTGCAGGCAGGGATACAACATGTATACAAGTATCAAAATACAAAATATATTTGAATTTCTGCAAAAAATGATAAAACGTCTATCCTTGTATAATGTTTGTGTTTATAAATTGACAACTTTGTGCTTTTAATCAATTCTTGAAACTTATGTGAGTTCCACTAAGAACTAGAAGAACTTAAGTGCAGTTAGGTGACTCGTGGATTAGAGCTAAGCATAAAGATGAGAAATCCTGGGTTCGAATTTGGCCTCACACACTTCCTAGCTGTGTTATCCTAGGCAAGTCATTTACCCCTATTGACTAGCCCTTACCTCTTTTCTGTCTTGAAACCAAACACAGTATTAATTCTAAGACGGAAGATAAGGGTTTAAAGAAAAGACTTGGGAGATCTTAGTAAGTTGAAAAACTGAATCTGAACCTAGAAATGTCTTTTAACTGAAGACTAATAAAAATCCCCAGAGGGTTTATTGTCAGCTGATTTTTTTAACCATGGCAACTCACTAAGACCATTAACAGGCACAATTGAGAGGTTATCATCAGCATCAATGTTGGGAGTACATACACTGAAGAAATGTTACCTTATCAAGGCACTGAAGTATACCTTAACATGACTGTGGCAATACTTTTGATCCTGGTGTGAATTAATAGTTTACTTATTATATATCCCTAGTTAGGATAATACCTCAAAAGCATTGTGCTTTTTTCTACATGATTCTGGTAAGATTTTATTGGTAGAGTACGTTTCAAGAAAATAAATAAGCTGCCATTCAAGTGATGGATAAAATTAATTTCTATACAGGTAGCTTTCAAATTCCTAAGCAATCATAGAATGTCTACTTAAATTGTCCTTAAGTTTCAACTGAGTATATTTTTGCCAATACCATTGACTAAAATATTGCATGGCTTCATATCGCTACTAAATTCTATTCCATTGGACTGCTGTATTATCAGAATCTCTGTATACTCAATATTCAAATGGATTTATGATCTCACAGATCTAGAAGTTCCCTCCAACAATGCAGATGGCAGTCATCCTATGTGTGACTTCTGTCCCCATCATTTCCTAAGGCAACCCTCTTGGGTCTATCCATTGCACTGAAGGTCTTTCTTGCTTTATCCTGACACAGAGAGGATATCAGTGGAGCACCCTGGTTGTCTAATTGCCATCCTTTACACATATTCTGTGATCATTTGATTTTATCTTCCTATTATAAACTTCTCTAATGAAATCTTTTAGGACATTTTTCTTTAAAATTGTGTCAGGGGTGGTTGCTAGAAATGTCAAGGCATAAGCAATTCATATTTTCTCATAAAATTTAAGCATAATTCTCAAACTGATAGCAAAAGTAATGATACTTTTCAACTAAGAGTATTTAAGGTTTAAGAAGCAAGTGTTCAGAGGCATTTGGGTGACTCAGTGGATAGAGTGCCAGGCCTGGAATCAAGAGGACCTGAGTTCAAATATGGCATTGGATACTTCCTACCTGTGCGACCCTGGGCAAGTCACTTAACCTCATTTGCATAACCCTTGCCCTTCTTTCTTGTAAGTAGCTTTTTAAAAGGAAGCAAATGTTCATAATTAAAGATAGAAGTATAAGTAAAATCACAAATAATGAGACTACTACATATTTCTTCTTTTAAACATTAGCACAAATATATGACATTGAACCAGATATAAATAACCTAGAAAATAAAATCAAGTATGTGCTAGATTTGTGTTGGCAAACACATGGCACACATGCTTCCACATGCTAGAGGGGGCTGCTCCATCCCCCCTCTCCACATCACCCAGGGACATTTTTCACATTCTTTGCCCCTATGTCCAGTAGCCCAGTGTGAGCACTTCCTCCCTCCCCTGTCTAGGGTATTGGGGGGGGGGGCTCAGAGGTGACATGAGGGTACAGTTTGGATATGTGATTTCTGAAAGGTTCACCAACACTGCACTAGATAGCCAAACCTGGGGCAACTCAAAGTGAGTGCCTAGGACGAAGCTCAATCTAAGTCATGTCTTGAAAGAAATGATGTATATAGACATTGTTCCCAAAATCCCAATAGAGTAGTACTCATTTATTATGAGAAGCAGCATGGTATAATGGAGAGATGCTGGTCTTGGAATCAAGAGCAGACTCTGACAATTACCAGCCGTGTTACAATGGGCAAATGACACCTTCTCAAAGTATCATTTCCCTCCTTTGTAAAATGGAAACGATAGCTGTAACATTTCCCTCACAGGGTTGTTATGAGGCTCAAACTAGATAATGTATATAAAAATTCTAGAAACCTTAAAATGCTATATAGAAACTTTAACATAATGAAAATCTCAAATCTGATACAAATAAGCTATTTATTTACCCATGGACATAAACCGAAATCATTATATTCATAATACAGCATTGTAACTTTTGCTTCATACAGTATATTGATGGAGAGGTAAGGTGGAGAGGAATCTAGATCAGAGAAATAACAGAGAGACCCCAAGATAAGAAAAAGACAAGAAGAGGGAAGGTAAAAAACCCAGGCAAGCTTAGGTGGAGAATAGAGAATAACAAAAGATGAAGTTGAACAGATTTGATGAGCGGACATGATGGAAGACTTTTGAACATTGGGTTTGCAGGGTTCCAGGTGAAGGGTTTTCTTGCTGTTCAGATCAATATTTTTATTGGTATGGGGAACTTCCTACATGGAAATTTCCTACACCAAAGCAAATCCGTAATCTGCAGTTTTAGGAAGTTACTTCAAGTACCAAGAAGGTAGTAACCATCAAGAAGTAAAGCTTTCATTCCAGTCTTCTTGACTGTTTAGCCTAACTGCTTTCTACCATGCTAGGCTGACTCTAATTATCAGGTTCCTGAGGTTATACCTGATCTGATAAGCTGTAGGGAGCCAGTTTAAGTAGTGGAACTGGTATATTGAAATATTGTCTGAAAAAGATTAACCAGGAAGTTATGAACAAGGTGAATCAAGGAAGGGAGGGTCTGGAAAGCAATAGTACAGCTGAGAAGCTTTAGTAACAGTCCAGATGAGAGGTGATAAGAGCCTAGGCAGCAATGAGAATAGGAAAGGCCTGATTTAGAAGACATAGTGAAGGAATGATGGTCTCCGAAACATTCTACTGTTCAAATTGCTCAAATACTAAGAATCTCAAGAAAATGTCACTTAAAAAATAGAAACACTTTCCCATTAAAGAATTATTGTTAGCATTGCCAATCTAAAATTAAATTATGATTCTGCATCAAAAAATAATGTGGCGGTTCAAACCCGGCCTCAGCCACTTCCCAGCTGTGTGACCCTGGGCAAGTCACTTGACCCCCATTGCCCACCCTTACCAATCTTCCACCTATGAGACAATACACCGAAGTACAAGGGTTAAAAAAAAAAATTAATGTGGCATAGAAAACAGCAGCTCAACCTTAGAATCAGGAAGACCTGAAATCAAGTTCTATCTTTAATACATTCCAGCTTCATGACTATGGGCAAGTTACTTAAAACTATCCATGCCTCAGTGGATTTTCCCAAACCAAAAATTGTAGAGATTGCCATTAATCTGCATGAATGGAGAGAGTTTCCATACTGGGGAGTTCTCAAAACTGAAGCAATCACAAGTCTAGACATCTCTACCAAGCCCCCCAATCTATGAATCATGCCTAGTTTTAATTATACTCACATTTACATTGTATCATGTTTTCACCAAATAGTTTATTGTGATTTATAAAAATGTTGTAGGTACACTTACAGTCATTCCCCTTTGCTTATGCTAAGCAGAGATGGTTTTTTTTCTTACACATGACACATTTCTCTGAACACAACTCTGAAGTACAAGTGGTTACTGGATATGAAATATACGGTAATCACAGGGTGAGACTGGGTGGAGTGTCTGGCAACTTTCTTCAGAAAGCATTACCCTGAGCGGTGTTTTGTAATTAAAATTTTCATGTTTCACCAAGGACATGTGCTATCATGTCTTGTCAGGGTGCATATAATACTCTGGCCTAAAAATTATGTTTATAGGTCCCAACCTCCATAAAGCATGGCCTGTGAATATTTTAAATAAGTTAAATATTTTCACTTTATAATAATTTTAGCATTTCACTGTTAAAAAATTAAATTACTTAGACTATTTGTTTAAGAAGTAATATACTAGATATCTCCAGAATTCTTCTCAATGAAGAGAAATCACTACCACTTTTTCTAATTTGGAAAGTCACCACAATAAATTTATAGGATCATAAGTTTGGAACTGAAAGTGACCCCAGAGGCTATGGCCAAGGAGGTCTGGGGAAATTAAATGACTTCCTCAAAGTCACAAAGTCGGTGAGTATCAGAGGAATGAATTTGAATTCACATTCTCTGAACTCGAAGCTAATACTTTTTATCCCTATGGTATACCCTGACCTTGGGTATAATTGCTTTATAAAATACGTCATGATGGCTTTGTTTTTAAACTGAATTTTTAAAAAATGGAACAAAAAAGAATAATAACAAAAGCTGTGAAAGTAGATTATAGAGAATATGAAAATATAGTTTTTAAGAGATTTTGTCAATTTCTTTCTGGAAAATATTCAATTCAAAAGAATTCCTTAAACATACCTCTCATTAACTTTAATGGTGCCTTTAAGCAAACTATTTTAGATTATTCTCTATAGAGACAAGTGAGTATAGAAAATGCTATCATTAGCTTTCTTTTTCACAATCAGAAACATGAATAATCTGGGAAAACATACACAAAAAATTAAATTAGAAATTTATTAAATCTCAGATAGCAGCATGAAAGGAAATCAAAATACAGAAAAATTTCATGGAAGAATGAAAGGGAAAAGAGGGTAAGTTGGAATTCCCACGGATGTACCACAGAACAGCCCTAAATGAATACATATAAAAAATTATCTCAAGCCTTAAAGTATTTAAGAATCACAATAAAAGGTCCATTTATCTGGGAGGAGAGTGGAAGAGAAACAGTGTGAGAGTAAGATTGGATGTATTCATGTCAATGGTAGTGAGAGATGAACAGGGTGTGGTAAATTCATAAAGTACTGGGTAAGAAAATATCAAAGTCTTTTTACAAAAATAAATTATCAAGTTTTTCTCTCCAACTGTCAGAACAGGTCTTGGGAAAACCCACAAAGTAGAATATGAGGATCCTTACTTTTTGTTTGGGTGTCATATCTGAAGAGTTAAAATAAGGGTCCCTTCAGGATTATTATGTTAAACAGACAAGAGCTAGTTTGCCCTACTCTAGGCTCAGTTTTTGTTTTCTCTTCAGCTCAGGCTAACATCCTCGTTCCTTTCAATTGCCTACAAATAGTATAAAAAGACAGAGATTAGTAGGTAGGCTTCCTTTTCAGTGTCATTGCTTCTTTTTTATTTTATAAATTTTATTTTTTCCATGTTACATGCCAATATAATTTCTCATTATATGTTTTCTGATATTTTAAAAATTCATAGAGGAAATAAAGAATGCTATGATTCAATCTGGAATCAGACTCCGTTCTTTCTATGACAATTTATGTATTTATGAACTTCTTGCCTTATTGTTAATAGTTGTCATTCACAATTGATACATTATTGTTACTTGTGCACAACATTCTCCTGGTTCTGCTCACTTCACTTTGTATCATCTTGTCTGTCATTTCCTATACACTGACATTATTTCTTAAATCCAGAGTAAAATCAGGAAGTCTGAAGGAAAACAACATTAATTCACACAACTGTACATCAAATAGAATTCTAATATTTTCATCTCGAGAACTATGAAATGCCTCATCTTATTATAATCTCTTCAATGCTTCCATTTCTCAGTGACCTCATAAATCTATCCTCCATCCTCACTATAACCTGAAATCATAAACTATCAAACCCTGATTTCTGGGTCCCTTACTCCTGCTCTGGCTTCATTTTTTTCTATTCATAAATGTTAAGTTAGACTGCAGATAACTAGTTTAATATAATATCATCCTTTAACCTGGAGTCTCTTGGCCCCTTGTCTTTTTTCCACTCATCCTAAACCAAATATAACATCTGAATTACTCACAATCCATTACCTTCTTTGCTCCAATGAATATGGTTTTGAATACCACTAAAAGAAGCTACATTTACAGGCTGATAGGATTCACCTCAAAGTTATATTTTCAAATCTCACCCAGGTCCTTAGAATCCTTTTTCTCTTCTTAGATTGAATTTCTACCATATCACCTATAGCAGTGATGCTGAACCTTTTAGAGACTGAGTGCCCAAACTGTAACTCTCACACCACATGTGAGCCCACCACCTTACCCCAGGACAGGGGAGGGAGGGAGCATTCCCATTGGGCTGCTGGGCAGAGAGGCAGGTGATGTAAGAAATGTTCTCAGGTGTGTGTGAAGAGGGGGAAGGGAACAGCCTCCTCCAATACACATGCCATAGGTTCACCAACACGGGCCTATAGTGTTTATAACAGTGATTCCCAAAGTGGGCACCACCACCCCCTGTTGGGTGCTGCAGTGATCTAGGGGAGTGGTGATGGCCACACTTTTTTTGTATTACATTCTATTCTGAGTTCAATAAATAGTTTCATAATTTCCAGGGGGCACTAAGTAATATTTTTTCTGGAAAGGGGGCGGTAGGCCAAAAAAGTTTGGGAACCACTGGTTTATACCAAACCTTCTTTTCCCTCTTCAAGTTACCTATACATACTACTTCCTCTTCACCAATCCTTTTCAGAAAAGAACCTTGCCTCATGCTTTACTCAGAAAACTGAGGTCATCAACTATGAAATTGCTCTTCTCTCCAGTCTACAACGCAAATGCTTTCAATGGCATCCCTCATTGTTTCTTCCTATTTCCAATTTCTGAGGAAAAGTTAGCTTTTCTCCAAGTCAAGATAACCTGTTGTGGCCCTGATTCCATCCTGTCCCAATTCATCCAGGAGGTGTCTTTTTGACCATTTCCTCTCTCTCTGTAATCTAAGATCTTTATTTTTTCCATTGACTCCTTTCCTGCTGCCTTTAAACATACTCAGGTCTTCCTATTCTTGAAAAAAAACTCTCATTCCCTCAAGCTATTATCATTTTATGCCACCTCTTCCCTTCATAGCCAAAGTCCTAGAAAAAGTCATGTACCTTTACTATTTCCACCTCCTTTTCAATCTCTTGCAATTTGGTTTCTGCTTCCAAAATCCTTTTCTGAGTTTTCATCCTTTTGATTACTCTGCAGCAACACCCATGCCTTACTCTATATAATTCTGGGCTCAGTCACAGGTCATCACCACTTCCATCTCCATCTCCATCATCATCATCATCATCATCATCATCATCATCATCATCATCATTGTTTTCTTCTTCTTCTCTTTCTCTGCCTCTTCCTCCATCTTTCTTTCTTGCTCTCTCTCCATGCTATCACTTAGTGGTCTCATAATTTCCCACTGATTTGATTATCATCTCCATGCAGATTACTCCCAATCTCTACTTACAACACTGATATTTCTATTAGTTTTCAGTCCCATATCACTTAACTTTCCTTTAGACATCTTTATCTGGATATCCTGCAGTCATTTGTTATTGTTATTCATTTGTGTCCATCTCTTTCTCCAGCATCTTTTATAGATGAAGAAAATGAGGCAAAGCGGCTTAAGTGACTTCATAGCTAGTAAGTGTCTAAAACCAGATTTGAACTCAAAAGGAGTAGTCTTCCAGATTCCAGGCCAGAACTCTATACACTGTGCTATCTAGATTCTAGTGATGAATGGGTATTCAAGTAGGACCAGCATCTCTGATGTGCCAAGTTCTTTTCAAAGCTGCTCCTCTACCTTTGGTGTCTGAATGGCACTCAACTTTCATCTGTGGGTCTAATAAACTATACCATGCTCATTAGCCACATATTGCCCACTGGGTTAAGCCAAGCTGGGGCTAACTGACAGTCCACAAACCTATTAGTGAATTAGGGGGTGTTTTCTCCAAGCATGTGAAAACTTCCCCCAGTAGAATGAGTGGATGAGAACAATGTGTTCCAGTGGCCATGAAGGCAGGTGAAAAAGACACTGTAGAGTACTTAAATCTTGGTTAGATATCAAAGAAACCCAATGAGACAATGTGTCCCAGGCCATCAACAGGTATCCTGACTTTCGTCTTGCCACTGAATTTTGATGACTGATGAAATCAGTAATGTTAACTATTTTGTCTTACTTAAATCCAATTTGTACACACGTCAAGACATTATCCCATGATGTCATTGATTATTTTCAGAAATGAAAGACAAACAACAATAACCTGGATGTCCTAGAGGGACCTCAAATCCAACAGATTATGAACTACTTGAGGGCAGGGATTGTCTTTTGTCTCCTTTTTATATCTCCAGGTAAGCATATTGCCTAACACACAGAAGGTACTTGACAAATGTGATTGACTGTCATATCAAAAACAGAATTCATTATCTTAAACCCTCAACTTCTAATTCTTCCTAAGTGTCCCATTTCTGTCAAGAAACTCTCCATCCTTTCAGTCACTGAGGTTCAAAACTTTGGAATTATCCCAGACACCCTCCAAATCTAGTCAGTTGCCAACTCTTTCCAAATTATAGGCCTATTTGAAATCAAGTTGCTTGATAATGACATACATATCCTTTTAAAGGAAATTTCTGAATTCTTCCTTTCTTCTGAAGGAATTACTTCCGAGTATTGCTGGAAGGGAAGTAGAGGTGGCATCGGTGACCATAACCTTCCATTCCTGCCTCTATAACAAAAAATCTCTACCTATCTTAAAGTTCTATCTCCTTTTCCTTAACAGTCATCTCTTTCAAGTACCCTTGTAGCTTTTTTTAAATACATATGATTTCAATTTTCATTGTCAAACACTATCTCAACGCTACTTTAGAGGGAATATACTATTTGCCAATCATCCAATGCTAACATAGAAAAAACATCTATCTTTTACACACTTCTTTATACCCCTTGTAGATATCATAACATTCTCTTTCCTGCCCTCTTCTTCCTCTCTGTAGCAAAAATATTTTTATTCTATAACCTAACTGCCTTAAAAGTTACCATTGTCTCATTGGCTCAAGAGATACTCTTATCTCCCCCACATTCTACCTCATTTCACCTATCATAAAAGATCTCTTAGTCCCATATGCTTCTTAATAGTGAGTCATAATGTGTTCATCTGAAAACTACTAATCCATGATAATGTATTACATAGTTAATGAATTACACACTAAAAGATAGCTTAGTCTAATTTCATTTTAAAGATGATAAAAACTGTGGTCCAGCAAGCTTTGTTCTTCCAGGGTTCAAGTTTCTTAATTCCGAGTCCATTGCTCTTTCCATTATATCATCCTGTGTTTCCTATCTATTAGGCCAAGCCTAGGACGTAGAAAGGAATGTTTTTAAGAGGCACGTGCCATCTCACTAGTTTTCCAATTGCAATCCTAGAGCTAGATTTCTATAACCTCCCTTCTTATAATGAAAATGTTCTATCAGTGCTTGGCAAGTCACTTAATCTCTCTGAATTAGTCTTTTCTTCTCTGAAAAGACAAGGTCCAATTATAAAAATCTCTAAAATTCTCTAGTGTTATATTCTATGAGTTGTCGTAGATATAATGCTGTAACAGATTGATCAGAAGAAGCCCTGATTTGTTGGACGAGGTCATCTCTCATGAGATTAGATCTATCCTTTAGCTTCTTGATGAGAGACATGTACCTTCAGGGAATGGCACAGCAACTTTTGATTGGTCCCCAATAAATGGAAGAGATATCAAAGATAATTTGCAACTAAAAATCAGGATTCATGTCATACTACAAGACATGTAAAATGTGTCTCTACTCTTCTACTTTTGGAGTTCTATCTTTTTAGTATCAGCTTTTACACTTAAACCCCTGACAATTTGGGGAGGGAATTTGTCTCTCCTCTCCAATCTCAATGGCAATAGCTCCTTAATACATGGAAATATGAGATAGTTTTGAGTTCTTAGTTGCCTTATGACTTTTTATCTCCTCTTTTTCCTCTTTGTACATAGATCAGCAACTAGATATTGGATAAATGGATGTTTCCATCCTTGACCACTAATTTATGAGTTCAAGAAGTCCTGATTTGGGCACTAGCTACCCAGTTCAAAGAGATTTCCATCACAGCATGTTTCCCATAAAATAGCACCAACCTGAGGCATATCCTACAAGTGAAGTACTAATGAAAGCCTTACCCACCTCAATAAGAGATCTGCTCTTCTGAAATTCTCAGGCAATATAGATTTGAGGTAAATTCAAACTTTCTGACCAGTCATCCTTCTGAAGGGAACACAATGAGTGTATTGGGCTACCTGAAATGTTTAATGTTTTCCCTAATTTTTTCTTCAAGTATTTTTCATTCTATATTATTTCTATAGTCGAGGAAATAAGCAACTTCCCTCTGTCTGTTAACCATTTCATACACTGAGTACTCTTCTAAAAGACAATCTGGTGCCAACATTAAGGTGACATCCTACCAGGAGTCATACCTAAACTCAGTTTTAGTGATTTTCCTGGAGTTGCTACAGGACAAGGGCAGAAGCAATATGATAGAATACCTGGCCCTTTTCACTAAGATAACACTATCCAGGCTAGATGCTAGCAATATTTGAGTCTAGAAACTACCTTGTTTGAATTCATCTGGGCCATGGGATATAATACCACATGATGTCAAAATGAAGAGCTCTAAGAAAATTTGAGAAAGGGAAGATAAATTTCAACTAGCAGTTGGAAGGTAGCCATTTCATTCAAGGGAGATAATCTGACAGACTTCATAAAGGTGAAAGATGGCAGATCAAGTTCAGAAAAAAATCTTGTATTTTACCTGAAATGTAGAAAGGAATTATATGAAATAAGTCTAGATACATGTCTGATTAAAATTCTTAAGTATCTGTTAAGGAGTTTGCATTTTATCTAAGAGGTAATATGGAAGCACAGAAGATTCTCAAAAATGGGGATTATTTTGGAAGTTATGTAAGGAATGGACTGAAAAATTCAGAGGGAGGAAGGCCAGTCAGCATGCTATTATAGTATATCAGAAAGAAGTGATGAAGGACTGACCTATTGTTCATGGTGGCAGAAATAATAAAGAACAAAGGATGGATATGAGAGATAATTTACATATTTTCCTCATCACAGTTATCAACCTAGACATACACTCCTCTCCAGTAACAGCTTTTCATATTCAACTCTTATTCCTATCCATCTCAGGCTTACTTGTTGAAGACCAATGTCTTTGGAGACTCCATTCTTCTGTAAACAACATCCTCCAACTTCCATATCTTTGACAGCATGGAATCCAAACCAGCCATTTGTAAAATGTCTTAGGATTTACACAGTGGATTAGAAGATGACCACAAAGTTGTTAAACGTATCATTTCCTCTCACAGAATCGATTCTTACTCATAACGTCCACAGACCTAACTAACCTATCTGGAATAATTAGATCAATTCATTGCTCTACAAACTTTATATTAGTGTACTTATCTTTCCAAAGTCTTTCAACCGTGATTGTTGACAATTGTTGTCATTTTTGACAATTGGCTTTGTGTGAGGTTAAATCTCAGAGATATATCTAAATTATTATGAGTGTTTTGGAGCATGTTTTCATAAAGTCATTGATAGTTTTAGAAAACTAATTTCTTTAATAACATACTGATTAGGAAATGGCTCTTTGTCTTCTCTATTTGTAACAATTCCCTATAAGTCTAGGGGATTGGTGATATTTTATCCTCAGCTGTCATTAGGAAAATAATAACCATAGTGTAATATTACTCTAGGTTGTTCTCAGGCTCAAATGAGATAACATATATAATATACTTTTTCAATTTTAGAATACTATATAAATGGTAACTGTTGTTACTTTTAGACCCTAACTATTATTTACCATAATAGAAATCTTCACCAGCTTTGTGTTTCAAATTTAATGGACACATAATCATAGATTGGTAGCTAAATGACTATAAATCTAAGGGACCTTAGAGACAATATTGAGTGACTTTAGAAATCTGCCCAAGGTCTCATATCTAGTATGTATCTGAAGCAACTAAGATCTCCAGTCCTTATTCCCTATTCTACATGATTTCTCTATTTTTAAACAATTCAGTGTTGATTGGTAATAAAAGTAGCTCAGTTCTATATGGAGACAAGAAATTTCTGAACTATCAGGTTTAATATGTATAACTTGCTTAAATACACAAAAAATCAAATTTATACAACCAAAAAGACTACATGGTATAGGAAGAGGACTTGAATTGGAGTCAGAAGACTTGGAAAAAATAATTCAATCCCTCTGTGCCTCAGCTCACTTATCTACAAAAAAAGGATGAATAAAAGCTAGCATTTCATATCCCTTTAAGATTTGTAAATTGCTTTATCTATATAACTCTTTTGCACCTCACAATAATTCTATAAGGTATATGCTTTTATTTTCCCTTTTTTAATATAAAAACTATAGCTGGGAGAGAGTGATTTATTCAAGTCACAAAGAGGCACATATCAAAGGCAAGAGCTGAATTCCAGTTTTTCTGACTTTGTTAGAGCTCTAGCCTCTATGTCATCTAGCCACCTAGAGAAATAATATATACACTAGGTGTCTCACAAGTCTAATTGGCAAAAGGGGTTATATAAGTATTTTATGACTAGCCATAATTATATAGATGTAAATTTATGAGATCATTATTAACTTTTTTAAAAGACTTATTATAAACTTTCTCTGAGGAAACTAGGTGGCAAAGTAAATAAAGTACTAGGCCTATAGTCAAGAAGACTCTTCCTGAGTTCAAATATAGTCTCACATACTTAACTAGCTTTGTGACCTTGGACAAATCACTTAATTCAGTTTGCCTCAGTTTCCTTATCTGAAAAATGAGCTAGGGAAGGAAATGGCAAACCATTTCAGTATCTCAACAAGAAAACCTCCAATTAGGAGGTGGGAGGGTCATATCAGACAGGACTCAAATGACTGAACAATAGACTTCTTTTAACTAGCCAGCTCACTTAGGATATTTAAATTGCAATTCTATATTCTCATTATTAAAAAGTTAATTGGAAGGTCATCACACCAATTAAATTCTAATTTATCATTAAAACCAAAGCTCAATATCAGGAAAAACTTCCTAACAATTAAATTTAACCTAAATTTGAAAGACTTGACTTAAAAAGAGAATGAGTTCCCATTCACTAGAAATCTTTAAGCAAAGACTAGTTGACCATTTGTGAGCTTTTTCATTGGAGGATTTTGAGTCAAATATGAATTGGGCTGGATTCTGTGAACAAAAATAAAAAACAATAACATTGACTAGGATAAGCCTGTAGTAATTATTAGAGTTTTAACTAGGTTAACAAAGATTCATTAAGCAACAAACACTCCTTGCTTTGTGTGAACCTCTTATACACTTATACACTTTTGTTTTATTTGTAATCCCATTGTGTATTGTTTTGTTTTGTTTTTTATTTCAAGGAGAAATTATTGGAGAAAATGGGTCATTTCTGCTCCTTCCTTTCCCCCCAACTTTCTTCTAAGCCAGTTTTACTTCTATATCTCTGCTGCTTTCTCTTCCCTCTTCTCCTTGGCCAAGTACTTAAACAATATGCAATATTCATGGAACCTGAATTCAGAATCCTGATTACATCCAGACTCTTCATCTTCACACTCAAAGAGCCCACATTCCTGAGGAGGTGGGGCTGCTGCTAAGTGGCCAACTCCTTAATTCACTGATGTTAAGGCTGCCTTTCTTTCCCTCATGTAGAAAAGCTGAAGAGGATTCTTGCCAAAGTTTCATACTTATAAATAAGGAGATAATAAAAGAACTACTACATGGATTCTAGGCTCAGATGAAACAGAAAAAAGGGAAAAAAACATTGGTAGATGTTTTTTAGTAGTGGTAGTGAGCCACTATTAGAGATCTTTGAAAGGTCATGGAAAATAGAATATTAGAGTATTAAAAAAAAGGACAAATGGTATCCCCATTAAAAAAATAAGGAAAACAGTGGAATCTGCAAACTATAGGCCTTTTGATTTTTGGTGCCCCTCAAAAAAACAACAACATAAAATGTATAGGTATGTCTTCCATATCATGAATCCCCATTGCAGTTTCAATATATCACCAGTTGGCATAAGAAATTAAATAGAAATTTGGGGAGAATTTTGCAGAATCTGTAAATGACAGACACCAAAAGGTCAATAGACAACATAGGAAAAATTTAGAAACTCTGAGAAAATAAATAAATGATATTTTCTAATATCAACATACTTTGCCTTGAAATATCATAAATATACATAATTTCTTTTTAAAGTTAAAATAAGGGGGGGGCGCAGCTGGGTGGCTCAGTGGATTGAGAGCCAGGCCTAGAGATGGGAGGTCCTAGGTTCAAATCTGGCCTCAGACACTTTCTAGCTGTGTGATCCTGGGCAAGTCACTTAACCCCTATTGCCCACCCTTACCACTCTTCTGCCTTAGAACCAATACACAGTATTGATTCTAAGATGGAAGGTGAGGGTTTTAAGAAAAAAAATAAAGTTAAAATAAGTAAAAAGTTAAAGTTTGTGAAAAGAGTGTGAAAACCAACAGATGACACTAAGGCTAAAATTGTAGAGAAATCTTTAGAAGTTTAGTAACTCACAAATTCATAAAATGTGTTTATTGTTATATATGTATATTGAACATATACATATATATTACCTATGCAGTATATTCAGTATTATGCTACTTAAATTTTTTTAAATTTCTTTTTCATATAGTATTTTTATTTAACATTGACCTACAGGTAACCTATGACCAAATACTTAGATCAAATTTTACAATAAGGTACTATAAAAATCTCATAAAAGAAAAAGAAACAATTCAGCCTTCTTCTCTGGTACAAAAGGAGGGCCAAAAAATGTTACTACCAGAGGCCAGGTGCTTCTGAACCCTGGATGTGGAAAGGATACCTGTATTATCAAATGGATTGGTAATGAACTTCTAGAAAAGAAAGCAATGATAACAAGGAGCCGGCAGGGCTTTATCAAGAATAAATTATGATTGGTGAGGGTGGGGAATATTAAAGAACTCAAGCCAAAATGGTGAAGGAAAAAACACTCAAAGCCCACCCACCAGCCTCCAAAAGACAGAAGACAGGTGCCTCAAAGTGAATACTGGAGCAGCAGAACCAACAGAAGAAGAGGTAAAGCTGTGCTTCAGGCCAGAACAAGGTGGAGAGAACAAGGAAGACTCATCTCACCGGGGTATGAAGAGAGAGTATTGAGCCAGTCATAGCAGAACTCAAATGCAACACGTCATAAGTAGCAGGGGGGAGTTACACAGGTGCATGAGAGACAAGGGAGAGGAGTTCAGGGGAACCCAGCCAGGTTGGGTAGGGATGGGGGAGTGGATATGAGGGAGGGGAGAAGCCAGTGATGGTGGTGGTGGTGGTGGGAAGAGGGGAGTTTCACCAATCTACCAAAGGGGATTCATGGTACAAAAAAATGTTAAGAACACCAAAATGGTGACTGCAGGATCATAGATTTAAAGCTGAAAGGGATCTTAGAGATTGTCAAGTTCAACTCCTTCATTTTACAGGATTTTGGGTAGGTTCTGATTCAGGACAAGATGTATTACTGATGAAAAGTTTATTATCTACTGTGATTGTTAGATGTTATTAAACTTATAAAACTATGACACAGAAAGAGACAGCATTATCTGTACCCCCAAAGTATGGCCCATACATTTCTTCTGTCACTAATTGGCGTATGAAATGTATGATTTGTGCAGTTCTGTTTGTGATTGAAGTGTTTCTTGCTGTAGTATTAAATCTAATTCAGATTCAGAGAAATGTCACACTCTTTCCACCTGCTGTGATTGCAAGCATCTTTTCTTCAGCATGGTGGGTGCCATGCTTCAGCTTCAGCTGTGATTGGGTTATTATAACCCTGCATTGACAGGTATTTGGACGTGTGTTTGTTGGTCTTTGTTGGTATAAATCATGTCAGTGCTAAAGTAGATTTTGACAACAATATAAAGTTGTCTCTTACTCTAACTGCCCTATCCATTGGCTTGTGGTGGACTTTTGATAGATTGATCACAAAATGGTTTTGACCTTGGAGTAGGAATTGCTTTCTTGGCAACCTTGGTCACTCAACTACTAGTCTATCATGGGGTTTATCAATATACATCTTCAGATTTCTTTATGTCTGTTCTTGGTTACCATGTATATTTTTTGCTGGTGGTATAACAATGGGAAATATTGATCAACAACTGGTCATGTATGAATGTAAAGTCACTGCAGAAAAATCTCATAAAAATATGTTTTTGTAAGAAAAAAACAAGATTTAAAGAAGCATGTAAATGATAGATATCAAGAAAATATTAGACTGTAAATTGCTAAGATGCTGGGGTTTTTTTCCTTCAGTAGTACATATTACTGCAATCTGTGGTTGCTGCTTCTGTCAATCAGTTATAGACCTTTGTGTATTTGATTTTAGTAACTGTAAAAGATGAGGATGCTCACAAATAAGAATACTGGTTAATAGAGGAGTTAATTTTTTAACTTAACACATATTGTATCACAGTGTTATTGTGCCAAAAGATTCGATAAGTGTCATGTAGAAAATGAGTATGTTATCAACATTTTAAAAAATTATTTCAATGGCATGATATAAAGAGGGAAGTCAAGAATTCAATTGAATGGCTAATATTTTCTCTTTTATTTTCCTGCCTTTAGTTTTCCTTTGCACAGCAGTGTGAGTTATGGATATCCTACTTTATTGTTGGGATTCTATCTTAATGTGTAAAGAAGTATTTGAATTTTTGTCTTTTGTCATAAAGATGAACTTTTCATGAAAAAGAACAATAAGTAGCAGAGGGAAAAGTATGACCAGCTCAATCCAGTGGTCTCAGCAAGGTAAGAGGGGACAACAGTGCAAAGAACAAATCATGCCAAACCAACTCACCTCATTTTCCTTTTTGACAGTTATCAAAGTAATACATCAGGAGAAAGTTGTAGATGTAGTTCACTTGGATTCCTACACACAGCATGAGGATTCCCTCCCTCTGCTCCAGTCCCATCCCCTCTTTTGAATTGAATCTGTGATTTCATTGGTGTAAAAATGTCTTGAGTCAGGAAACAAATGCAGATCATTATCTGCAACTGATAGTCATGCAAAGCTTCCTGGGGCACTGAAAAATTGTGACTTGCCTGGGGTGACATGGCACTATGAATCAGAGGTCAGGTCTTCCTGACATAAAGGACAGCTCTCTGTCTACTATATGACACTGCCTCAGATGTCATATGTCATTTGCTGGATTAAAAAGTGTCTGGTAAAGGTTTAATTGGAGAAAATTGCTTGAATGAAAAATATCATGAAGGGGAATATAATTCTGGATTAAAAGTAATTTGAGATAGTCATAAAACTGTCAAATAGTTTAAATTAGAAATAAAAATATTATAATAATATTTGAATACTTCAAAAAGCTGTTTATTTCTCATATAACAGCACTCCATGAGTAAAAATGTATAGAAAATTTTCACTTGCAGAAATGATATGCACAAAAAAAACAAATCAAAACCTAAGCATAGACATATATGGCAGGACACGGGTGCTAAAGAATTGACCATATTTGGTTGAGTAGATAGATATCTTGCCCAGAGTTAGATCTTTGTGTGGGAAGCTTCCAAAACAAACACTGTAGTAAACTAAACAGCTTGCAATGCTTTTTATAGTGTATAAATTTATCTACTTTGAGAGATGTTATTCATTTCCATTCAGATATAATTGTCTCCTATCATAAACAGATATAAAATTATAATGAAATTAGAAAAGTTTGATGATAATATGTTTTGTCTCAAAACTATTTTTTCCACAACAGTTATTTCCTTATACATCCCTACCTCCACTGAATCTTCCCTGGAAACAAAGGAAAAAGAGTTAAGCAAAACCGATTGCTATACCAGTCACGTTTGACAATGTACACAATATTCTGTAACTGTGGCCTTCATTTTCCCTACCAAAAAAAGGGATGTGTGTTTTGTCATCTGTTCTTGAAGGCCAATATCAGTCACTGCAATTAATCAGAGTTCAGCTTGTTTTTATTGTTCTTTTCTTTTACATCCATGTAGTAATTTTGCATGTTGTTCCTTTGACTTTGGTTACTTCACTCTGCATCAGTCGACAAGGGTCTTCCCATGCTTCACAGAATTCCTACTGTTTGTCCTCTCTTATGATGCTGTGGTATTCCATTAGCAGGTGTAATAATGGTTCAGTCATTCCCTAATTGATGGGCAACTTTTTCGTTTTCATTTTTTAATTGCAAGACCTTATAAAGAAAAAAAATTACAGAAAGGGATAAAAGGCTGTCCTTAGAGGTCATTAAAAGTGGAGTTTTACACAGAGACCACACCGCATGCTGCCTTTGGGGATAACTAAATAAGCAAAGAAAATGAAATGTGAAACAATTTTGTAAAGCTTTTGATAACAGCTTGATCAGGAAAGCTTTTAGGTCTTCATCACATTGGTTGTAGAAGAAATTAGAACTCCCCTTATCCCTCCCAGGAGTCAATTGATTCCATGTGATCCAACATATGATTCCAGGATGTACATGAGTCCCCTGAGAAATATCACACACACACACACACACACACACACACACACACACACACATACACAAACACCTTCATTAAACCTCACAATGTTATAGTAGTTCAGAAGTTTAGGGGAGGAAGAGTTTAGTTTGGATGTTAAATATGTAAATGAAAGTATTAGCACAATGAGAAGGATGAATTGAAAAAATTATTCTCTCCATGAAATAACTCAACTGATTTCATATTGTTCTCTTCTACCAAAGCCCTTCTCTGATACTTCATAATGGCATGGAGAAAACTCTAGGTTCTTGAAGGCTCTGTCAATAAAGTGTGAGTACTAAGAGCTCCTAAATAAAAAGGAAGTCTTGGAAGTGACTATCTATGTAAGTTGTCTTTGGGAAATTTTAGTCAATTTTGGAGAAGTTCATTGCCAGTTTAACCACACAATGGTGGATTTGTCAGGTCACAATAACGCTCCAACAATATCCACAAAGTTGTAAAGAGGTTCATTGCTATCTGCATCTCTGGAGGGAATACCCACACTGGCAACATCATAGACTCTTGAAGTACTTAAGTTAACCTAAATAACTAAAATAAGTGTCAAGTGTGGTTTTCCTCAAAATTAACTGTATACATCAGTACCCCAGGAAGAGTGAAATATGCAATTGTACCTAAATTTTCTTGCTAGAGGAATCCAGGTTTCTTTTCTCTTGTTCTCCTAAATCAAGAAAGAGTAATTAATTTTTCTGCTTTCATGATTGCATTTTACTGACCTCCAGCTGATCTCCCCTTGCCTAGATGTATTACTCCCAGACATCTTGGAGATATTTACTTGTACATATGACTCCCTGGGTGGTCATTTTCCATCTAACCTCTTTTGGATATACATGTGCCACTCCTGTTATTTTACAGTATTTCAACTATTTTTGTTTCCTTCGTTGTTGAAGAGATAGCAAGGTTCTTACCCTCAAATCTTAATAATCCTGTGCTTAATACTCAATTTATCATAGATAAAACGTTGCAGATAATTCCAATGGAATTACAGAATGTACTCCAAAACTCATTTATTTGGCTTTGGAATGTGCTGTCCATTTTTTTAAACTGTACTTTTACTTTCTTAGTTACCGTTTTCCCAGGTCATCATTAATACTCTAGTGCCTCACTATGGCATAGAGGTTATTCTTGGTTCTTGAAGACTATGCCATTAATAGTGGTGGCAATAGCCTAACCATCCTTGCAAGTCAGCTAGTTTTTCCTTAAAAGACATTACGACAACAAAAGGATATCGAAACAATATTTAATTTAATTGACACCGGCTACTAAAACTGTTGACATCCCTTCCTGGATCCCTGGGTATTAAGAGGGATTGAATTTGGTTCTGAAAAAAAGCCAATGAACTACATTGAGCAATTGAGAGATATAGGAGCTTCACTAACCTCAGTCAACTCGTGGCTTTTGCTAAATATCCTTCTCCTGCTAAGCCTAAGAAAAAGCTTTTGTTAATTGTTATGTGACATATGAGTATTCCATTTTATTCCATTATAAAATTTAAACTGCCAAGGGACCAGACTGAGTCAAGCCAAGCCCTATTATACTAATGGAATACAAATTCTGATAGGTCTTGTGACATTATGAAAGCTTTAAACATGGGCCTGGAATATATTCTGTCATTCAAGGATTAATCTAACCAAGGACATAGAGGCTCATCATCAGGCAATCATCCACTGGATAAATTAATTTTTCAGCCATTACAATTCCTGAAACTGAGCAGAACAAGTATTTATAACATTAAAATGATGGATCTTTGAAAAAGTGAAGTAATTTGTTTTAAAAGTAGTTTGCACTCACTGAGTATACACTAACTGGGCAAAGAGGGAAACTACCAGAATGCATGTGGAGGAAAAGCACATCCTGAATTAAAATTTTGATTTCAATGATTCTTAAAGGATATAATGTACATACAGGTTCATAAACATATTATTACACCTGTCAGCAGTGTTTTGCTACCAAGCCAGTACCTACAATCACAGAATCTGAGTTGAAACAGAGCTCAGAAGTCATGTCATCCAAATAGTAGCTGATCCAGAACCCTTCCTATACCATTTCCAACAAATGATCATTTGGAGTCTGTTTGAAGGGGAACCCACTACCTGATATTGAGCGTATCTCTTAATTTGGGGTGGGGTAGGACTTAAATTTGCTCATCTATGAAAGGAGTAAGAAAGATGGCTTTTGACATTCTGGCCCTACATCTACAGTCATACCACATCATCATGCATTGGAACATAAGAAAGTGATTCTTCCTGAAAAGTAGGAGGAAAAAAGTGCAGGAACAGAGGAAGCAGGGAAGAGAGGATGGAAGGTTGATAGCAGGAGGATTCTGGGAGCCAACGGTGCCTGTGAGGGGACTGTTGGAACTTCCTGGGAGTTGCTCTTGAACTCTGTGAGGAGAGACAGCTCTGAGATCTTTCTCCTGGACTGAAATCATCCAAATCCTGAGAAAGTGTTTCCTGATTGAGAACTACTGTGATCCTGCATCTGTTCCTGATCCTTGGAAATCAATACCTTGGAAATCAATGGAACTAGCAGTCTACCTTGAAGGTTAGGCCTGAGGGTGACTGGATTGAGCCTTCAGTGTATCTCTCAACCTGATCAGCTAACAACTAGAGATTTTGCTTCATTTACTTAGCCCAGGGTTAGTTAATATAAAGAAAACATCTAGAAAGAGAGGATTTCCAAGCTTGCCTTGGCTGTGGCCAAGGGTGGAAGACTTTGTTGTTCATGTGGGTGTTAGGTAGGGATTCCTACTACCCCCTTTCTTGATCCAATTCAATCATCATACATTTTAATACCATCCTAAAGAACAATTGCAGTCAGATTTGTTGGCCAAAGGAAGATCTGTTAAGGGGAGGTTATCCTAGATTGAGATTTCCCCAGCTGGGTAAAGCAAAATTCTCAATCATCCATTCTGATCTCTTTCCCAGGTTAGCTGTTTATGGCAGAAGGGGAACCCTTGGAGTGACTAGGTTGAGCAAAGTCCTAGTCAAAAGTCTATTCCATCTCCTAAGGCAGTGATGGGCAAACTTTTTAAAGAAGGGGCCAAAGGAAAGGAAATGCTCATCTGTCAGTCTGTTTATAAGGCAACTCTTTTGAGGTTTCATTGTAGTGTATCCTACTTGTTGTATTCATCAGATTAGGAATAATGTTGTGCTGCCAGACAGATCATTTCAGGGGGTCCAGCATCTGGCCTGTGGGCTGTAGTTTGACCATCAATGTAAGGGGTTTCTCTGCATCTGTTACAGATAGCTGTGTTTCCTTCTACCTGTTTATAATGGCTAAAGACAGATGTAACAGACTAAGCTAGGGGCCAAGCAAGACTGTATTTTGATAGAATTCTGAGAACCCAGAAGAAGTGATGGTTGGGCTGAGGCTGAGAATTCTGGGAAGGGAAAACCAATGGACACTCTCTATTCTCTGGACTTCTGGGGAAGACAGGAAGGTGGGAGGCAGAGTTTCTGTAGGACCCTGAATATCTCAAAAAGCCTAAATCTGAGATTTTATCAGACCTTCTGTTACTATAGCCAGCCTAACTGATTCTACATCTTCAGTGAACATCTTGGAAGACAAATATTGCAATTTCCCTTGGTGACCAAGGAGCCAGAGACTCCAGTAGGAGGGAGATGGCCTTTGGGGGCTAACTAAGCTTAGGCTGGGTTTAGATATTACATTCCCTCTTTAGCGATTTGTAACCTTTTAAGATAGGAGTTTTACTGGGGTCCTGAGACAGCTAATGAAGACCGAAAGTTACAGAAGAAATCTAAGTTACTGCTCAGCCCTGGGAAAGACTGAAAACTAGATCATATTAGTTTCACCCTCACCTCTTTCCTGAAATCTTTCCCTTTTATCCTTGAATACCTTGTTCCTGAATAAACCCCTGTTGAGTTATTTAAGACAGAATTTGGAAAAGTGACTTCTAGGAGAGAGGCAGTTTCTTGGGGGTAGCAAGTAAAGGAAGCAATAACATTCCATATTGGAGGGCAGTCGGTTTGGGGTAGGAGGGAGGTTTCTGCTCAAATAATTCGGCTCTTGGTAATTGACTGGGACCATTTGGATCTCATTCAACTCATAACACCTCCCACTATCCCCTCAACCCCAGCATTTCCATTTGGGAAACTTCCTCACGTGTTACACCCTCAAGAGACTCCCAAGTAAGGAGGGGTGGTAAGAGTAGCTTGGGTCCATATCTTTTCAGTCAAGCGGGGTTTCCAGAGTACATCCCATCTATCAGTGACCCCCCTCTTACACAGAGAAGCCTCCATCGTTGCTCTCTGTCTCAGAAGGGAGATATCCTGTCAGATCAGGTCACGATAAATCCTTGATCGCTGTTACATTCATCAAACAGGGTCTCTCATTTCCCTTTTAATACCTCCAAAAGACTCATTTTATTTTTAAATAGATCTAATTACTAGGAAGTTTATACTTAAATTAAACAAATCTGTTTCTGCTGCTTGTAATTATTGTTCCTAGATCTACCTTCTGTAGCTAAATAGAACAAAATTAATCCATCTTCCAAAAGACACTCCTATAGATAGTTGAAAAGAGATCTGCCATCTCTCATTCATTTTTTTGCCCAGGCTGCTTCCTTCTATTGATTCTTGCATGCCATGGTCTTCAGTCCACTCACCTTTCTAGATACTCTTCAGTTTGTCAAGTTCCTAAGAAGAAGAGACAATTTCTATTAGATAAAATTAAAAAAGCGTTTATAGAAACAAAATCAATGAAGGGAACTTGAAGGGAAGCAGGTAACTGGGTGGGAGGGTGGTAATCTTTAGATTTCCTGCAAGTTTCTCTGATAAGGGTCTCCTTTCTAAGAAACATAAGAAAATATTCACATTTGTAAGAATGAGAGTCATTTCAAAATTAATAGTCAATGGATATTAAAAGAATGTTTTTAAAAGAAGAAATCCAAGCTATCAAAAGCAATATAAAAAATGTTCCAAATCACTAATAACTATAGAAATGCAAAGAAAAGTAACTCTGAAATTTCATCTCAGACTCATCAGATTGATAGTTTCAAAAAAGAAACTGATGAATGTTGGAGGTAAAAAGAGAAAATCAGGGCAGCTGGGTAGCTCAGTGGATTGAGAGCCAGGCCTAGAGACAGGAGGTCCTAGGTTCAAATCCGGCCTCAGACACTTCCCAGCTGTGTGACCCTGGGCAAGTCACTTGACCCCCATTGCCTACCCTTACCAATCTTCCACCTATAAGTCAAAACACAGAGGTTAAGGTTTTAAAAAAAATTTTAAAAAAAGAGAGAAAATCAGTGCTTTAATGACTGTTGGTAATTCATCAAACCATTCTGAAAAGCAATTTAGAAAACAATATGCCCTCAAAGTTATTAAATTATACACAACTAGGTAAACCACTACTAGATGTATAATCCAAAGAGGGAAAAAAGAAGAGGAAAAGAGCTTATATATACAAAAATATTAATAGCAGTTCTTTTGTAATGGTAAAAACAAGAAGCTAAAAACTAAGAGAATTCCCATCATTTGAGAAATAGCTAAATAAATTATAGAATATGAATGTAATGCAATACTATTGTATGGATGACAGAGACAATTTCAGAGAAACTGGAAAGACTTGTATTAAATGCAAAAGACTAAATTGAGTAGAACCAAGAAAACATTTATAGAATAACAACAGTGTAAAGAAAACAACTCTGAAAGATTTAAAAATTGTGTTAAATGCAATGATTAACTATGAATCCAGAGGAGAAATGATCAAAAGGTGCTACCCACATTCTGATACAGAGGGCAGAGTAAGATCCATTTTAGGGCATGGCCAATGTGAGAATTTGTATTGCCTATCCATATATATTCATTACAAGGGTTTTGTTTTGCATTTCCACCCTCTGGTTGAGGGTGGGGGAAAGTAGAGTAAAAGAGAGGGTTAACTGAAAAAATATATAATTCAAAAAATTTAAGTAATTAGACTAGTAGCATACAATTTATCCTAAAAGGTCAGCATCAAATGCTTTGCTGAGATCGAGTCTGGTTTGGTGGTCTATTAAATGCATCACAAGAGGAAATAACATTAATACAATATGACCTGTTCTTGACGACTTTTAGTGAACAATACTTCTGATTTAAATGCTCCCAAATCACCAATATAATAATGTTTTCCAGAATTCTTGCCAGAAATTCAAATCAAGGTCACTAGCCTACAGCTTGAAAACAACATCTAACTTTTGCCAATATTGGGATCCCTCTCCCATTCTCAATAATCTTTTAAAGATTACTAATACAGGTTCAACAATCATGCTTACACTAGAATATATATCCAATGACAGGACAATATTAGTTCTGCTCCTCTCTCCATTCACTGTCATATAAATGAATTTTTGTCCTCTGAGGTAATGTACAAAGATACTCCCTCTCTTTTTATATATTATATTCCTTTTGAATTTAATATATGCTTCTGGAGCCATATTCTAGTAAATTTAGCCTGCCTGCCAAGTTTCAAGGATATCCTTGAGGATCAATTTACCTGTCTGTGTTAGGATTTAGAGTACACTCTATTATCCCTACTATGCATATATAGATGATAGAGGTATCAATGATGGCAAGCCTATGGCATGGGTGCCAAAGATGGCACACAGAGTACTCTCTGTTGGCATGTGACCACTCCCCCTCAAAGTTAGCTACTAGAAAGGCAGAGGGACTCAAGTGGAGATGGTCCCTTCCCCAACTCTAACACACCTGATGATATTTTATCACATCACACCCCACTTACTCAGCAGTCCCATGGGAACACTTTCTCTTTCCTCTGTGTGCATTTAGGGGTGGGGTACACCTGGCAGTTGGTGGGGGAGAGAGACACATTAGTCAGTCACTAGGAGGGGACGGACCAGCACAACACTCAGTCTAGTGGGTGGGGTTGGGGTGAGGTCTGGTCATCCATCTCTAAAAGATTTGCCATCACTGCTATAAGTCTTGCTTTCTTCTTAAATATTACCTCCTTTCAATTTCTTTTCTGCTATTCTTTTTTCTGTGCTATACCTGTTATTCTGAATGGGATTGGCACACAAAGATATGGATTTTTCTCTCCTGTATTTTCAGTTGTAATCTCCCTTGATTATATTCATATGATTCCCAAAAACATAATTTTACTAGACCTTATTTGTGCCCTAAATCCATTATCTTCATCACTATATTTTAATCTATGGTCTAGAAACCAAATCCCCTTTTCAAAAGCATCTTTTTCTCTTCTCAGATATTTACCCTCAACTGGCAGAAATAATAAAGACAAGTAAGGTGTTCAATATTTTCCCCAGGACTTCATAATCTTTAGCCAGGCTTATGGAAGGGTAAGTTTTATTAATATTTACTTATTCATCTCATCACACTTGGAATAAGTTATAAGATGCCAAAAAAAATTCAAGCATAGGCCCTAGACCAAGTATAAAAAGTCACGAAAGTCATTTGATGAGTGAAATGAAACCAGAACAATCTCTTCAAATTGATTATGGGATTTCATTCTAAGGTTCAAAAATTATATAAAAGTATCATGCCAAAGAGAATTGAAGAGTTCCAAAACAACTTGGAGAAACTGGCTTTTCAATAAAATCTCTTAAGTGGGATCTTCAGAGGGGAGGACGGGGCGGGATTAGAGGTTTGGGCTTTAGTTTAGGTCTCTTTATTTCTAAACCTTGGCCAAAGAAGAACCTTGAAACTTCAAAAGAGCTGGACAATTTTGGTTTCCTCATCTTTTCAACAGTGTCCTAGCATTTTCTGTTCCCTCCACCCAATCTTATATAACAGTATTTTGTGGCAATGTTTGCATTGGAATCCAAAATTAAAAGGGGTCTGTTAAGTGAAGAGAGACCCTGTTTAGTTAAATGGGTGACTGGGATTTGACATAACCCAGCCTGACTGGGTATTCTCTTCAAGGCCAAAGAGTAAAGATGGCAATGCTCTCTGACCTAGGCCGGTATAGATCCTATCTGACTGAAATCTATAGCAATGAGGTTTATTCAGGAATCAGGAAAGTTAATAGGGTGAGAGGGTTGTAGGTGAGTCCCTGTGGCTAAGATGTTTACCTTACGCGGCCCAACTGACTTTTCGACAGTCTCTTCTTTCCCATCTAGACTGAGCTATTCTAACTATTTTCTCTACCTAAGAAATCCTCTGCTGTCTATATAAATTCTAAGCTAAACCCCACAAAGGTTTTCAGAATCTTTAGAATATAGATGAGTGGCAATGTTAATTGGAGTCAGAAATGATTGGGTTCACCCCAGAGAGGAAATCCTCCCTGAAGCAATCTTGGTAGTTCAATCTGTTTCTCTCCATTTAGATCTTCTTGTAGAGTTTGCAGAGATAATCCTTTTTGCAGCTTCCAGGTTGTGACAGGAAAAGCTCACAGAAATGGGTTAGAAATTCTCAGGAGGTCAGAGCTGAATCGGAAAGGTGCTTTCAGCTCCAGAGACTCCAAGTGAATCCCCTCTGAATGGCAGTTAGAATCTCTAGCACTCCCTCCTTCAAGATTCTACCCAGATCCCCCCTGTGTCAGCTGTGTGTCATCAAATTCCATTTCCCTTTGCTGCAACCTTGTCTTTCTTTCCCCAAATCTCCCTCTCACAGGTCTAGACTTGCCATGCTTAAAGGGAACATACTGAGTATCCCATAAAAAAGAGAAAAGGATTTGCAGTAATCTAGGGCTGTAACACACTCTGCCACAGATGTTCTCTAAGCTTAAGTTTACTTTCCCTTTAACTCAATATGTATTTCTGGGAGAGTATGTCATGGCCATTAAGGGAAAGGGATATTTTATACCATCTTTTTCAACTGCACAACCTTAGTAAGTAATCCTTTAAAAATCTACTTAAAACTGGATAACCAAATGTTTCTTAATTGACAATTTTGAGAGAAATAGCACTGATAAGGGGTTGAAGCCAATGGCATTAAAAAAATTCAGTCATGATTCCACAGGCTTACCACTAGAACCATGATTGGGAAATATAGTCTTGATTCATCTGTAAGAGTGAAAATTGAGATAAATATTCCCAGAGATTAAACTGCCTACATTTTGTCAGTTGCTTCTGAATTAACATCATAGTAGATACCAGCTATTTTGCACATCTTGAAACCCTAATAAATATGACATTATTCTTATTATTTTGGCAGTATTTGTCACCAAAAGAATCACATGGACAAAGGAGTATTAATAAGGCTTGGAAAGTTTCAAGAAGTTATATGTCACATACCTTAGGAAAATAGTTGATCTCTGATGATGTCAGGTTAACTGATAGATGTCTTGGTACCTTTTAGGAAGGAATTGCCAATCACCTCTAGCTATCTCTTCTTTCTACAACTACTAATAAATGATATCTCAGTTGAGGGCACTTTTAAGGCCATATAACCATGTCCTAAGATACAAAAAAAGAATTTTCACAGGTAAAGAAGCTCACATTTATTACTTGGTTCCATATATTCAGTTATCCTCCCCCTTCCCTTTCTTCTCTGTGTCACAATCTACTTTCAACTTCTTGACATGGGTTAGAATTCTCTTCTCTCTTCATATTCTTTTTTTTCTTTCCTGCTTAATATATTTCTTTTCTTTTTAAATACCTCAATATCCCTCATAACTTGGAGCCTAGAAATGTATTCTTCCAGTTCTTTTACTTCCTCTTTTAGGGCAGAAATTTATTTGCATTTTATACATAAATAGATGTTATTTGGTACTGGACTGGAAGAAAAGAAAAACACATATTCTGCAGGATACAGTGCATTTTCTTTTCCTCCATATCTAAGTTAAGTGAAATCCTCACTCCTCTGCTTTCTTGTTAATAGCTCATTTGCCTAAACTTCACAACTGATAGCTTCATCACAACTGTTTGCCACACTAAGGGATGGTATTAACCTGTGACTGGTCAAACCAACTGTATCATAAAAAACACCTCTTTCAAGCCAATGCGAGGTATCACAGCAAAGCAAAATTAATACAACCAAGCAACTTGTAGATTGAGCTATGTCCATGTGGTTGTTTAGATCAGTAGTATCAGACAATAAGAAACAGATACCTGATGCTACATATTGTCTTAGAAAACCACAAATTAATATTGTATGTAATTACATTTTATTTATGCTGTTAATCATTTCCCAGGTACATTTTAATCTAGTTCTACCACTTAGATTTGACACCTACAGTTTAAAGAGTTAAGTGACAAAAAGAAGCAAAGGAAGAAGGATGGCAAGCTTCACAATAACATAGAAGTCAG
Organism: Gracilinanus agilis; assembly: GCF_016433145.1. Taxonomy (NCBI): domain Eukaryota; kingdom Metazoa; phylum Chordata; class Mammalia; order Didelphimorphia; family Didelphidae; genus Gracilinanus; species Gracilinanus agilis. Next base: position 138,559,967 of record NC_058134.1, on the reverse strand, counting down.
TGAGAATATTGGTACTAATTCCATATATGCGATGGGTGTTTTCTTCAATATGCCTGATGCCAATGAATACAGCTATTCTATGGAAAACCTTGATAGTCTTCAGGTCCCCAAGGAGAGTAGTTACCCTCCCTTTCCTCTCTAAATTAATCCAATGGAAAGCTGAGGAAGAGGATAAAAGGGGAGAATTCTAAGTTTCCTAATGTTAGGGGTTTCAGTGACAGTTATACAGCTGTCACTTATACATGGTGTTCTAGATACATTTAACACCAATGAGCATCAACAATAACAGAACCAAGTAGGATGAGCTAACATAATAAAAATGACAACCCTACTCAAATTAATCTACTTATTAAGTGCCATACCTATCAAACTATCAAAAAACTTTTTTATAGAATTAGAAAAAAATTATAACAAAGTTCATCTAGAAGAATAAGAGATCAAGAGTATCAAGGGAAATAATGAAAAAAAATTGTGAAGGATGGGGGCCTAGTAGTAGCAGATCTTAAATTCTACTATAAAGCAGTGGTCATCAAAACAATATGGTACTGGCTAAGAGTCAGAAGGGTGGATCATTGGAATATACTAGGGATAAATTACCTCAGCAACTCACTATTTCACAAAAACTGCTGAGAAAATTGGAAATCAGTATGGAAAAAAATTAGGTTTAGAGCAACATCTGACACCCTATAATGGTGATGGCAAACCTATGGCACACATATCAGCACTGACACACATAGCCATTTTCGATGACACGTGGCCACATGCAGCTATATACAGAGAACTATGGGGCTGCATGCTGAGGATGAAACATTTTCTGTAGTGTAGTGTAGACATTCTGTGCACTATGGATGATAATTCTACCTATATTAATTTTAGCTATTTTGGTTTATTAAATAATTATATGTTACAATTATACATTTTTGTTATTTAAACTATAAATATCATGAAATTATGGCTTTTTTCTCAAAGTGACACACCACCTGAGTTATGCTTGGTTTTTTGGTGAATTTTGACACACCAAGCTCAAAAGGTTGCCTATCACTGCCCTATACCAAGATAAATACAAAATGGGTAAATGACTTAAACATAAAGAGTGAAATCATAAATAAAGTGAACATGGAAGAGTATACCTGTCAAATATGTGGGAAAGGAAGGAATTTAAGGCCAAGCAAGAGATAGATAACATTGCAAAATGTAAAATGAATGACTTTGATTATATTCAATTAAAAAGGTTTTGTACAAACAAAACCAATGCAACCAATGTTAGTAGGAAAGCAACAAACTGGGAGAACGTTTTTATAACAAAACTCTCTAACAAAGGTTTAATTTCCCAAATATATAAGGAACTAAGTCAAATTGACAAAAAAAAATCAAGCCATTCCCCAATCAACCTATGGTCAAGAGACATGAATAGGCAGTTTTCACATGAAGAAGTCAAAACTATCAATAATCGTATGAAAAAAGTGTTCTAAATCTCTCCTGATTAGAGAAATGCTAATTAAAACAACTCTGAGGTACCACCTTACACCTAGCAGACTGGTCAATATGGCACCAAAGGAAAGTGATAAATGTTGGAGGGGATATAGCAAAATTGAGACACTAATATACTATTTTTGGAGTTGTAAATTGCTACAAACATTCTGGAGGGAAATTTGGAACTATGTGCAATGGGCTTTAAAATAATGCCTACCCTCTGACCCAACCGTACCACTGCTGGGTTTGTACCCCAAAGAGATGATAAGGAAAAAGGCTTGTACAAAAATATTTCTATACATGCTCTTTGTGGTGGCAAAAATTTGGAAAATGAGGGGGTGTCCATCAACTGGGGAATGGCTAAACAAATTGTGGTATCTGTAATGCAGGGTTGCAGCAAAAGCTTTTGCTTTTGCAAATTCAACTGTAGCAGCTCTGTCAGTTAGAAGGTTTAGAGTGTTCACAGAAAAACAGTTGGAGCCTGATTCTATAAATAGTGCTGAAGTTCCAATTGAGGGGTTTTTGCCTTCTGGCTTTTGGCCTTTGGTTTTTTGGCCTTTGGGGCTTTGCCTCTGCCTGTGCCTTTTCTCTTTGGGGCCTTTGGACCTAGCCTGATTTCTCTGGACCTCTCCCTGACCTCTCCATTTACATCCTGCTATTTTCCTTGAATTTCCCCATTGGGCCCTGGGAGGAAGGGTGGTTTGGTGGTTGGACATTGTGTGTTTAGCTTCTGTAGGCAAGAAGGACATCCTAAGTCAAGCCATCCCCTTATTTAGTGATCTGATAAATACTTTTACTTCAGGACAGTGAAACCTTCCTGACTGGGAGAGCCGGCCTCTCTCAGTCTGACCCTCTCTCCTGCAACCCTTCCCCCAACACCAGCTTTCTCCCTAGGAGCAGTTACAAAACCCTCAAACCCTCTTTCCCTTAGCTTACCCTTAACATCAATAAATTCCCTTGAGTATTTACACAAAAGCCTCTGGTGAATCATTGAACTGAACATGAAGGCAAAGGCTGAAGAAGGAAGATATAACTTCCTTTTATATCTTGAGGGAAACCTAGGAATCCATCTTGGGCAAGAAGTACCCAGCCGAGACTTCCTGCAGACATCAGTTTCACTGGCAGGGAGGAGCCTCTTGACTCCTCCTGCAAAGGACCTTAGAAATTAACAAAAGAAATCCTCCAGCCAGATCTAAAACATTTCTGGCTGACCCAATTTGTCTTGATTCATAGAGATACTTCCCTGCCAGAAGGCTCCAGGTTATTTCCTCCCAGTACCCTCTGTCATTAGCCTCAGTGATTAGCCCATTTGAGCAGCCCCTCCTATATACTCCCATTTGTTCCCTTACCATTCTATATACTACCCATTCATCCCTTAACTGAGCTATCCCCTTTATTCCTTCCTGAAGCCATCCAGCAGCTCCACGAGGATTCCTAGTGGGTTGGACACTTAGAAAGGAGAACCAAGGACTGAGTGAAAATGGGTTACAGGTTAAGGATTAATGGAAAGAGAACATAAGGCAAGAATAAACACACAGACACAGAAAGTTTTGGCATAAGGTAGACAGACAGCAAGTAAGCTCTGATGGTCAAGAGCTTCCTTGCCAACTGATTTCTTGTCACCTTTATTGGGGTTACAACAGTATGGGGGGGGGAGGGGAGAGCTCAGTGGCTTGATACATTAACATTATGAGGTAATCATCATAAAATGCAAATTGCCAAAACCTGAAACAATAGGTAGAGCTTGGATCCAGAGCTGATATGGCCTAAGGCATCTACTGATGTTTGATACCTATGTTAATTGATCATTGAAGGTAAAGTACAGAGACTGAGATAAGTGGTCTGTCTTCTAGGGTGTAGCCTTAGGGAAGGGCTAGAGATTTGGGGAGGTCTATGTTCAATTCCACTCAAGATTGTAGAGATCAATCATTAGCAGTATAAGAGTTAAGTTTTTTGAGCATTCAGAATAATATCAAAATTAATGTATACCCGGATTGCTACACTCCCCATATCAACATTTTGCCTTTTATTTCATAACATATCTGATGGTGGTGGAATATTATTGTGCTGAAAAGAATAATGAACTGGAGGAATTCCATTAAACTGGAAAGACCTCCAGGAATTGATGCAGAATGAAAGGAGAAGAACCAGGAGAATATTGTTCACAGAGACAGATACATTATGGCACAATTGAATGTAAAAGACTTTTCTACTAGCAGCAATGCAATGATCCAGGACAATCCAGAGGAACTTATGAAAAAGAATACTATCCACATCCACAGAAAGAACTGTGGGAATAGAAACGCAGAAGAAAAACATAAGATTGATCATGTAGTTCAATGGGGATATGATTAGGGTATTGATGTTAAAAGATTGCTCTACTGCAAATACGAATAACATGTAAATAGGTTTTGAACAATGATACATATATAACCCAGTGGAATTGCATGTTAGCTGTGGTAGCAGGGGAAGGAGAAGGAGGAGGGTGGAATCATGAATCATGTAACCATGGAAAAATAGTTTTAAAAAACCCAATAACAGCACTATCACCACCATCTCCACCCACCCACCCTCCACAAATGCCAAGAGTTTATTCTTTTCTTACAGATTAGGGGAGTTCAGGAATTTGCTTAGTCAGACAAAAGATAAGAAAAGTATCTTGTTAGTGACCACTCATCATTGAACTCCATTACCAGAATTACTGGAATTGATGGGGAACACTACAGTATAGAACATGAAATAACGACCTACTTCATATACTCATTCTCACACCCAATTCTTATTTGCTTAAGGACCTATAGATCTCAGCCATAACACATACTGAATCTCCTTATAATATGCTAGATCTTCAAACAGTCAGATACACCCTAGCTTTCTTGCTCCTGTGAGCATCCTTACTCCTACTCCATATCAAAGCCTAAACTGATAGGGCTCCCAACAGTCCCTCCCATCTAAATGCAGAATTTATTCATACTCATTATACTATTTTTCTCATTCTCTACTCATTCTCTGCAGATTTTACACAATGCTTTTCTTGTATGTATAGTCTCACCCCATTCAGAAACTAGTTTTGGTTTGGTTTTGTTTAACCAGGACACTAATATTTAAGGGCTTTGACCGCATTTTTCTAATCTACTTTTTCAGCTTCATTATAAATTACTCCTTTTCCGTACCTTATGGTCCAGCCACACTGGTCTTCTTGCTGTTCCTCAAAAATAATACTCCATCGGCAGATGGACAGCATGCCTTTGCCCTTGTCATTCCTTGTGCTGGGAACATACTTCCTCCTCACCTCTGCCATTTAGAATTACTTACTTCTACACTTCTTTCAAAACTAAGAACAAGCACCTCATTCTATCTGAAGTCTCTCCTGATCCTCAAGCAACTACATCCTGACTTTCAAAATTACTTGGTATAATTTTGCATAAATGTTGTACATACTTATTTATGTACATGCTATAAGAATAAAGAGAGCCAGTACCCAAATGTTATGATAGAAGGGAGAGAGAGAGAGTCTATGAGGGTGAGATTCTCTTCTAGTTCTTCCCTCTTGTCAAATATACACTGCTGAGACTTTGAGGTAGTGTCACCCCAACACTGGGTGACCTGGATGGTCGTGCCACCCCACAGGAGTTGGGGACAAGGCTTCCCTATAAGAGGAGGTATTGGGTACCCCAATCTGATTCTGAATGAGGGTGGGGTTCACGCAAGGTTCCCCCAAGATCAGGCAACTTCACAGTAGAGGGTCTGGCTCCAAGATGGAGGCAGCCAGACCAAACTGTGATTCCCCTCCCCCTCGTCTCTCAGGCACTCTGGAACACTATCTGACTAATGAATGCCTTTTATTAATCACAATTCAGGGATGGGGGGAAGGGTTGAAGGGCAGAGGGATTTTGGGGTGTCCTCTTCTCTATTTCTATGGGGTCTGTCACTCAAGTGGGAACCTTTGGGGTTCCTGCTACCAAGCGTGTCCCCTTGTCACTTCTCCTTCAGTTTCTATTTCTATTTTTTCTATAATTGTAAGTTAGACCAGAATGGGGTCTCTCAGCAAGGTTGGGAAATGGGGGAAGGAGCCCAAGAGATCGCTCCCAAAATGGAGTCCCAAAACTTAGCTGATGAAGTCTTGATGGATGAGAAGCGATGGGAAGCCTTTGACCAGGGAATCAGGGTATCAGTGTCCAAAGAAGGATCCTCAGGAAGCCCTCAGGACTGGATTGGAGCTGAGATGTCCACCTCCTCCCTCTCTCCAGTCCTCTGCTGGAAGTCCTCCTTCTCCTCCTTCCTCCGGACAATTCCCAGAATCCTCTCTGGTCCCAACTGTCACCAACTGTCACCAACGACCTTCTTCTGGCTCTTTTTGTCCCATCCCCCATCCTTACAATGCTAATAGACTATAAGCTTTTTGAGAGCAGACTGTTTCAACTTCATTTTTGTTAACCCTAACTCCTAGTTTGGAGTCTGGCACATTAAAAAACCTGCTTAAAATCTTCTTTTACTCATTGATTGATATCTTTTCTTATCTTTAGTACACAGAATAATATAGTGTAAGAGAGGAAACTAGATATATAAGGTATGGTTGCCAGAAATCGATGAACTGGATTTCAAAATAAAATAGACCCAAGTCAAGATGACTTTTATGGTGATTTATTTACATTTAGGAAGGTTGAAGGTAGAAAAATTGAGAGAAAGAAACTCTGGCCCAGACCAGAGGCCCAAACCAGGTAGGAATTTAGAGGCCCCAGCAGAGGAGCACAGAGGTTAATTAAACAAGGCTTCTAGCCACGAGGCCTTTTACAATTAGAGAGGCAAGAGAGGCCTCCCTGAGGCTGGAGCCTCCAGAAACGCCAAGGGAAGAGAAAGAGAGTCAGCCTAACTTACCCATGTGACAATTCAAAGGGAAGCAGTCTGAGATCCACCCAGAGATCCTTCCACCCCAAGTTCAAAGTGCCAAACTCCCCTCCATAGGAAGTTACCACCATATTTAAAAGACAGCATCTTTCATCACTTCCTGCATCCACCTCCAATTTCAAGTGGACAAATGGTAGCCTCAACACTGTTTTGGACGGCCCAAAAGGTTGTCCTTTGTTTTTGATTTGTCACTTACAATCACACGTGGGTCACAGACCTCCACCTCCCCACTTAATTCTAAGTTGGGTGGGGTGACATTATTCCTGGTGGCTAGAATCTAAACAATGAATGAGGGTGAGCTAATTCCATTTACACAGTAGTTGCAGAGAAATGTGATCTCTTTTAGCTTCAAGTGAAAAGCCAAACACCCTTTTTCATTATCTTCAGACTGACATCTGAAATGGTAACATCAGTCTTGGACACATTTAAAATAAAGGTAAGCCTGAAGAGACAAGAACAGAAAAGGGATAAAAAGCCACCAATATAGTAATGAAGATTTATATTGCACACAGATTGGTATGGCACTGAATAAGTAAATTGATTCTAGTCCAATTGTCATTTTTATTATATTAGCTCAGTCTACCTAGGAGCAATTAATGTTTTTCAATTGTTAAATCTAACTTTATTTGTGTAATATTATTTTATAATTGTTCTCATATAATTCCTGCATCTATCTTAGCAAGTGGTTTCTGTTGGAATAGTATAGAGGGAATGAGAAATTTGCAAAGAGTTTGAGCATGCAAGGACTTTGGAAAGTAGCTTGGCATAGCCTGGAACCATATAGGCTCCCCTTCTGGAATGGGAAGAATGCATAAAAAGGGGCACTCAGATTCTATGCGGTCAGTTGATCTCTGGACACTGGGCAGAGCAGAGGCTTACTTCCTGTGGCCATTTTGGATCAGGTCACAGGAGGTAGCTAAAGTTCCTAACAGATTTGGAGGTTCCTGATATCCAGAGACTTTATATGATCCTGAAACTTGTAATATCATTTCTCATCTGGATTATCTGTTGTGTGTGAGCTGCAAGGACCTGAATATCTAGCCTAAATAGAACCAGACCATCTGGGGTCAGGCCTTTGACCTTTATCCTATCCTATCTAACAAACTGAACTGTGTGCCTGTTTATAGTGGACCAGCAAGTTAGAAATAGGTAGTTAGAAAATACTTTAGGCAGAATTTATATTGTCTAGAATAATTTATCTAAATCTTGCTCATGGACTTTGTTGGTAATATATAGAAATGCCAGTGATTTATGTAGGTTTATTTTGTATCATGCAACATTGCTAAAGTTATTAATTATTTCAACTAGTTTTTAAGTTATTCTCTAGGTATATCATCATGTCATCCACAAAGAATGATAGTTTGGTTTCCTCCCTGCCTAACTTTAAGTCTTCAAATTTATTTTTCTTCTCTTATTCCTAAAGCTAACATTTCTAGTACAATATTGCTCCAGGGTGAGGAGACTCTAGTCCCTGAGAAAAGTTCCAGATTCAACCAGCTATTAGAGAGGCATGGTTTTAAAGTACAGAGCAAGTCAGGAACTGAAAACTCTATAGGGTCTTTTGAACCCCACCCCCCAATATCTCTCTCCCTTGTATTACTGCCCTCCCCCCCACCCCCATTTCTTATTACCCTTCTACTTCTCTATAAGGCAAGAGACAATTCTATACCCCAATGTATCTGACAGTTTTAACCTATCTGAGCCAGTTCCAATGAGAATAAGGTTTAAGTATTACCTGTTATTCACTTCTTCCTCCCTTCCATTGTACTGGTCTTCTTCCCCCTAACCTCAATGCCTGATAATTCTTTATGTAATATATTTTACCTCTTTTCCCATTTCTCTTAGTATTACCTCTTTTTCCCCCTTAAGTTTTTACATTTTTTGATATATCATCCTAAATAGCTTACTACCACACCCTCTATATATACTTCTAGCTTCTATGATAATGATAACAATTTTTGAATTATAGATATTATCTTTCCATATACAAATACATGCCCTTTCATCTTATTGAAGCCCTTAATTTCTTTCTCTTTCTTATTTCCTTTTTTATGCTTCTCTTGAATTCTATATTTGGACATCAAATTTTCTGTTTAAATCTGGTCTTTTCTTTAGGAATGCTTGGAAATCCTCTATTTTATTAAATGATCATACTTTCCCCTGAAAGAATATAATCTGTTTTGCTGGGTTGTTGATCTTGGTTATAGACCCAATTCCCTTCTGGCCCTTCAGTGTGGATGCTGCCAGATCCTGCGTAATTCTGACTGGAGCTCCATGGTATCTGAATTGTTTCTGTGTAGAAGTTTATAGTATCTTCTCCTTGGCCTGAGAGTTCTTGAAGTTGTTTCTAACGTTCCTGGGAATTATCATTTGGGGATTTAATGCCAGAGGTGATCTGTAGATTCTTTCAGTCTCTATTTTACCCTCTTCTTCAAGAATATCAGGGCAGTTTTCTTGGAAATTTTCCTGTAGTATCATGTCTAGGCTATTTTTTTTTTGGTCATGACTTTTGAGTAGTACAATAATTTTTAAATTGTCTCTCCTGGATCTATTTTCCAGGTCAGTTGTTTTCTCAATGAGGTATCTCATATTTTCTTCTATTTTTTCATTCTTTTTGTTTCATTGTTCCTTGGTTTCTCATAAAATCATTAGCTTCTAATTGCCCAATTCTAATTTTTAAGGACTAAATTTCTTTCTTGGCCTTTTGATTCTCCTTTTCCTTTTGATCTATTCTTCTTTTCAAGTCATTCTCTTCTTCCAACTTTTTTGCCTCATTTCCCTGCAGATCATTTCTGGCTTTCAATGCATTGTTTTCTTGTTTTGATTCCTATGACTCTGTTTCCAGGTGGCCTGTTTTGCTTTTCAGGCTACTATTTTCCTTTTGTCATTTTTTCTTCTAACTCTCTCATTTGATTTTTAAGTTCCTTTTTTAGCTCCTCCAGAGCCTGTGTCCAATTCCCTGTCTTTCTTGTTTTGATTTTTTTTTGAGGCTTTGCTTAATGTTCCCTGGATATCCTCCTCCATTGGTTCTGTTCTTTGGTTCTTACTCCACTTAAACCTTTCAATTATAACTTTCTTTTTATCTTGTTTATTCATTTTATCTACTTTTTATTTATTAATTTTTCTCCCCCCCCCATGGACTATAAACTTGCCCCTCTTTTGACTTACTGAATCAGTGTTTGAGTCACTATGCCCTAAAGCTGAATCTTCTCTTTTCTCAATACTCTTCCAGTATACTGTATTCAACTGGTTGAGCTAACCTGCTAAGCTAGCCTGCCCTGGGGCAAATTCTTCACTATGGCCAGCAGGGCCAAGGGTGTCTAGCCAGGTGGTTCCCCCAAGTTCCTCTCTGCCAGCCATTGTCAGAGCGCGAGACTCATTTGCTAGATCATAACTGTTCCCTCATAGCTGCAGTCTCTGCCAAGGGCCCAAAAAGAGAGCTCAGTCTTATCACAGGTCTCAGTATGGTAAGTGGGTGAGTGTGTTTAGCCAGCCCATCTCTCCCTTATCCTGTGAAAATATATGCTCTGTGTCCACCTTTCAAGTTGTGTTCAGCAGGAGAGTCCCTTGACTTCTTCTTCTTGTGTTTGGACTTCTGTTTTCTTTGAAGGATGTTTTATAGATTGGTATGGAAATATTGTCAGAGAGGTTTTGGCTTTTAGTGATCTTAAGCCACCATCTTGGCTCCCAGTATTCCTGAAAACTCTAGAAGATGAATTCACTCTCATATTAGAGGAAAGATTTTGCTTTTGGATATATGCATCTATTCTGGAACAGTGACTTAGACTCTTTGCAAGATGATTATTAGCACACTGCTATTTAAAGTAGAATAAAATGAAGGAAACTTTTCTATTTAAATACATAGGATCATAAATTTAAAGCTAATAGGAATTGTACTATTTAAACCCCTCATTTTCCAAATGAAAAAAGTGATCCCAGAGAAGTTGCACTTGGTCACACAGGTGGTAAGTAGCAAAGTTGGGGATTTGAATACAAGTCCTTAAACTCTTTTCATTATAGCACCTTGTTTCCACCCATCTTCCATCATATTCTCTTCTATCAAATTAAATTCTCCAGTTAATTATGAAACTGTACATTTGGGAACTTAGAAAGCAACTGTATTCTATACTTTTCTGAATTCTTTTGAAAATAACTTTGGGATAAACATGATCATATGATGTTACTATCACCAGATAAAATAACAAACCAAAAGCAAAACTACCTGAGTCATGCCCTTTGGATTCTTTAAGGAAAAAATTACATCAAATTAAATTAGAGCCAATAGCAAAAAAGAAAACAAGAATCCTAGGGGTCTTGTTGGATGAGTACTTTAAATAATTACAACCCTCTAAAACTTAATTTTAACTTAATTTTAATACACCTTCTTTTCAGCTGCACATGGTACATTCACAAAGATTGACCATGTAATAGGGCATAGAAACATTGCAAACAAATGCAAAAGATCAGAAATAATAAATGTAACCTTCTCAGATCATAATGGAATAAAAATAATAATTAGTAAAGGCATCTGGACAGGCAAATCAAAAACTAATTGGAAATTAAATAATATGATTCTCCAAAACCAATTAGTCAAAGAAGAAATCATAGAAACAATCAACAATTTCATTGAAGAGAATGACAATGATGAGACATCCTACCAAACTCTGTGGGATGCAGCTAAGGCAGTACTCAGGGGGAAATTTATATCCTTGAGTGCATATATTAACAAATTAGGGAGGGCAGAAATTAATGAATTGAGTATGCAACTGAAAAAATTAGAAAGCAAGCAAAGTAAAAATCCTCAGATGGAAACTAAATTAGAAATACTAAAAATCAAGGGAGAAATTAATAAAATCAAAAGAACTATTGAATTAATAAATAACACTAGAAGCTGGTATTTTGAAAAAACAGATAAAATAGACAAAGTACTGGTCAATCTAATAAAAAAAGGAAAGAAGAAAATTAAATTGACAGTATCAAAGATGAAAAGGGAGACCTCACCTCTAATGAAAGGGAAATTAAGGCAATCATTAAAAACTATTTTGCCCAATTATATGGCAACAAATATAACAATCTAGGTAATATGGATGAATATTTACAAAAATACAAATTGCCAAGATTAACAGCAGAAGAAATAGAATACCTAAACAATCCTATATCAGTAAAAGAAATTGAACAAGCCATCAAAGAACTCCTGAAGAAAAAATCGTCAGGGCCTGATGGATTCACAAGTGAATTCTATCAAACATTCAAAGAGCAGCTAATCCCAATACTATACAAATTATATGATATAATAAGCAAAGAAGGAGTCCTACTAAATTCCTTTTATGACACAAAAAAGGTACTGATTCCCAAAGCCAGGTAGATCAAAAACAGAGAAAGAAAACTACAAACCAATTTCCCTATTGAACATAGATACAAAAATTTTAAATAGAATACTAGCAAAGAGACTCCAGCAAGTGATCAAGAGGGTTATCCATCATGATCAGGTGGGATTTATACCAGGAATGCAAGGATGGTTCAACATTAGGAAAACCATCCATATAATTAACCATATCGACAATCTAACAAACAAAAATCACATGATTATCTCAATAGATGCTGAAAAGGCCTTTGACAAAATACAGCTCCCGTTCCTATTGAAAACACCGGAAAGTATAGGAATAGAAGGACCTTTCCTAAAAATAATAAACAGTATATACCTAAAACCATCAATAAGCATCATATGCAATAGGGATAAATTAGAAGCCTTCCCAATAAGATCAGGAGTGAAACAAGGATACCCATTATCACCTCTATTTTTTAACATTGTACTAGAAACATTAGCAGTAGCAATTAGAGAAGAAAAAGAAATTGAAGGTATTAAAATAGGCAATGAGGAGACTAAGCTATCACTCTTTGCAGATGATATGATAGTCTACTTAAAAAAATCCTAGAGAATCAACTAAGAAGCTTGTAGAAATAATCAACAGCTTTAGCAAAGTTGCAGGATACAAAATAAATTCACATAAATCATCAGCATTTCTATATATTTCTAATACATCACAGCAGCAAGAGGTAGAAAGAGAAACACCATTTAAAATCACCCTAGACAATATAAAATACTTAGGAATATACCTACCCAAAAAAACACAGCAATTATATGAAAACAACTACAAAACACTTTCCAAACAATTAAAACTAGATCTAAACAATTGGGAAAAAATTGCTTGCTCATGGGTAGGACATTATAAAAATAAGCATTCTACCCAAATTAATTTACCTATTTAGTGTCATACCTATCAAACTACCAAAAAACTTTTTTACTGAATTAGAAAAAACTATAACAAAGTTCATCTGGAATAACAAAAGATCAAGAATATCAAGAGAAATAATAAAAAAAATGTGAATGAAGGTGGCTTAGCTGTACCAGATATTAAACTATACTATAAAGCAGTGGCCATCAAAATGGCATGGTACTGGCTAAGAGACAGAAGGGAGGATCAGTGGAATAGACTTGGGGTAAGTGACATCAGCAAGACAGTGTATGATAAACCCAAAGAGCCAACTTTTGGGACAAAAATCCACTATTTGACAAAAACTGCTGGGAAATTTGGAAAACAATATGGGAGAGATTAGGGTTAGATGAATATCTCACACCCTACACCAAGATAAATTCGGAATGGATGAATGGCTTGAATATAAAGAGGGAAACTATAAACAAGTTAAGTGAACACAGAATAGTATACTTGTCAGATCTCTGGGAAAGGAAAGATTTTAAAACCAAGACAGAGTTAGAGAAAATTACAAAGTGTAAAATAAATGATTTTGATTATATTAAACTAAAAAGCTTTTGTACAAACAAAAACAATGCAGCCAAAATCAGAAGGGAAACAACAAATTGGGAAAAAATTTTATAACGAAAAACTCTGACAGGGGTCTAATTACTCAAATTTACAAGTAGTTAAATCAATTGTATAAAAAAATCAAGCCATTCCCCAATTAATTAATTGGCAAGGGACATGAATTGGCAATTTTCTGATAAAGAAATCGAAAGTATCAATAAGTACATGAGAAAGTGTTCTAAATCTCTAATAATCAGAGAAATTCAAATCAAAACAACTCTGAGGTATCACCTCACACCTAGCAGATTGGCTAAAATGAAAGAAGGGGAGAGTAATGAAAATGGTGGAGGGGAGGTGGCAAAATCGGGACATTGATGCATTGCTGGTGGAGTTGTGAAATGATCCGGCCATTCTGGCTGGCAATTTGGAATCATGCCCAAAGGGCTATAAAAGACTGCCTGTCCTTTGATCCAGCCATACCATTGCTGGGTTTGTTCCCCAAACAGATCATAGATAAACAGACTTGTATGAAAATATTTATAGCTGTGCTTTTTGTGGTGGCAAAAAACTGGAAAATGAGGGGATGTTCTTCAATTGGGGAATGGCTGAACAAATTGTGGTATATGCTGGTGATAGAATACTATTGTGCTCAAAGGAATAATAAACTGGAGGAATTCCATGTGAACTGGAAAGACCTCCAGGAATTGATGCAGAGTGAAAGGAGAAGAGCCAGAAGAACATTGTACACAGAGTACTGTGGTACAATAGAATGTAATGGACTTCTGTACTGGCAGTAATGCAGTTACCCCGTACAATTCTGAGGGATTTATGGAAAAGAACGCTAGCCATATTCAGAGGAAGAACTGTGGGAGTAGAAACACAGAAGAGGGGCAACTTCTTGAACATACGAGTTGAGGCGGACATGATTGGGGAGGTAGTCTGGAAACTACGACACCAATGCAACTATCAACAATTTGGAAGTGGGTCTTGATCAATGACACATGTTAAAACCAGTGGAAATGCACAGCAACTATGGGGGGGGGGGGAGGTCCGGGGGTTAAGGGGAAAGTAAGAGCATGAATCATGTAACCATGTTAACTTTTCTAAAAAATATTTAAAAACAAACAAATAAATAAATGAAACTTAATTTTAATATGAGAGAACAAAAATGAACATGTAGAAATGTAGAAGAAACTAAAACTAACATTAATTAGCAGGATAAAAGAAGGATGTAGCATATCAGTAACCATAATGGTAGTTCCAGGTAATCATTTTTAAATCTAAGAGTAAACATCATGGAATAACTAAAATGTTTTCTTTTTTAATTCAATTTTATTTTAAGTTCTGAATTTTCTTCCCTCTTACTGATTTGTTGAGAAGGTAAAAAAAAACATTTTAAATATGCACAGTCATGCTAAACAAATTCCCACATTAGTCATGTCCAAAAAAAAGGGAAATAAGCTTCAATTAATTTCTATTTCAGTGATGTGCAAACTTTAAAGAAGGAGCCAAAGGAAAGGAAATGCTCATCTGTCAGTCAGTTTCTAAGGTAACTCTTTCAAAGTTTCATTGTATTGTATCCTACTCATTGTGTTTGTCAGATTAGGAATAATGTTGTGCATCCATATAGAACATTTCAGGGCTACCCCCTCCCAATCTGGCCTGTGGGGCTGTAGTTTGACCATCACTACTCTACTTCGAAGTATATAGTATGTTTCAACATAAGTCTTTTGGAATCTTGTTTGGTCCTGGTGTTAATCAAAGTATTTTATAGTTGATTATCTTTTGAATGTTGTAATTTTGTAAAAATTTTGTAATTGTTCTCCTGGTTTTGTTCATTTCACTTTTAATCAATTCATACAGGTCTCCCCAGGTTTTTTTCTTTTTTTCCAAAACAATTTCCTTAATCATTTTTTGACAGCACAACAGGATTCCATTGCATTCATGAATCATAACTTATTTAGTCCTTCCCTAATTAATGTACCTCCCCTCAGTACCAATTCTTTGCTACCCCAAAAAGAGTTACTATAAACATTCTTGTAAACATGGATCCTTTTCCTTTGTCTTAGGTCTTGGATCTAGTAGCAGAATCATTGGGTTAAAGAGCCTGTACAGCTTAATGGAAGTAACATTAAAAGATTTCCAATCCAAAGTCTTTTCCCCAAAGATCCTTTTGGCTATTATAAAGCCATAGCACCAGGGAACACACAAATAACTAAAAGAACCCAGTCTATTCATCTCTGTCTTTCAGGAAATAGGAGATACATTCTTATTTCCCTTGTCTCCACTTTAAAAATTTAAACCACAAATTTAGATGAGTATTAGAAGACTCCCAAACCCTTATTCTTCATTATAATGGAATATAGGAAGGTAAGAACCAACCCTATCTTTTTAAATGACAAGTATCAAAAAGATTCCTCCTCCCACTTGCATCACTGTCTGTGTAGAAGCATAGAAGACAGCTCCCATCAATGTAGATAATAAGCTCCATTTTTGTATTGATATATTTCCTGACTAGGTGATGAGGCAATATATATCTCACTATAGAAGAAATTGGGGATTGTAAATAACAGATTCTTTCAGTCATGTTGGTTGGAAAGGTCCTGTTTTCTTTGAAGGCATAATAGAAATAGCTCATCGAACTTGGATACCAATAATCATATATATATACAGACCATAATGCCTTCTATAAAAATATGGGCATTCATACAATTTATGTGTTCCCATTTTTATATGTTGTGGATACAAACCTCCTCCCCAAAACATTGTTTTGGAGATTTGTATGGAGGCACTTTTTTTCAAACATGAAAAAAATTACCCATAAGAACAGGCACTCTAAGGCATGAAATTCAAGCAGGGGGAAAATGAAGCTCCTAAGAAAAAATCATGGCCGCTAGTAGGTCTCAAAAGCCCTCAAGGCATCCCCAAATTTTTCCCACAACTAAAACTTTCTCCTCTAACCAACTCTGACTACACTTTCTAAAGTCAAGATAATTTCATATCATAGCTTTTTGCTATCTCTTATTCCCATTGGATTCTGCTTTTGAATGAAAAGGACTTAGAATAATATATACATCCTGAAGTAGGGCTGGCTTTAGCAAAGTAACAAAATAACCATTCTATTTTGAGCCGAAATGTTTGGCTATTTGTGCTCTACTCCTTCAGAAAATACTTTGCTTACAAAGAGTCTTCAAAACGAAGTAATTTGAGTGGTGTGCCCTTTAGAGCAGCATTCTACAAATTCCCTCTTTTCCAAATAAAGTCATAGGCATTTTTTCCAGCACCACAGTGCTTTACTATAAAAGCTTATTTTCAGTCACTTGGTTATATGGAAGCCTGCTAATAGCATAAGAATAAGAGCTTCATGGAGCTTTTCTCCAGAATAAGATCTTAAAAGTAGCAATGGGAAGAAAAGAGTAGAACAGAATAGGCACAAAATGAAACTTGGAAAAAAGTATGGGCAGAAATCTTTTCACCATCTCATTATAAAAATAATTCTTCATTCTAGACATATGGGGAGAGGTGGAATAGGACACCGAGTCAGTCAGACCTGAGTTCAAATCCAGCCTCAGACTTTTAGTAGTTGTGTGAAACTGGGCAAGTCATTTAACTTCTGCTTCCTCACTTTTCCCATCTGTAAAATGGGTATACCAAAAGGAACCTGTTGTTGTTTGGTTGTATCTGACTCTACATGACCTTATTTGGAATTTTCTTGACAAAAATGCTGGAACTGTTTGCCTTTTCCTACTTCAGCTCATTCTACAGATGAGGAATTGAGGCAAACAGGGTTGTGACCTGCCCAAGGTCACATAGCTAGTAAGTGCCTGAGGTCAGATTTGAACTCAGGACGGTGTCTTCCTGACTTCAGGCAGGGCACTCTATCCAATGAACCACCTACCTGCCCCAATAATATCACCTACTTTCCAGAATTGCTGTGAAGGTAAAATGAGATAATTTTTAAGCACTTCACAAATCTTAGAGAGCTGTGGAAATGGTAGATATTGGTATTGCTTTTACTAAAAGTAGGATTACACGACATAAATGTGGACAGCATGGGAAAAGCTACATTTTTACATTTTGGTGTGTGTGTGTGTGTGTGTGTGTGTGTGTGTGTGTGTGTGTGTTTAAGGTTAACATTTGGAGAATGATCTGAATGTTCTGAAGGACTGGTTCTCTTTTCCAGATAATGCAAACATGCTCCCAGTTTACTTTTAAAGTGAGCCATTTATCTGATTAGAACTACTTCATTCAGACACTCAAGAATGCCAATGGTCCTGTTTATATTCCAAATACTTAATATTGCCACTTCTCTAGTTACACACCTTTGAATCCAATCCTCCAGTTATTCCAGACATGTAACCCTAGAGTCAACCAAAGGTTCACAGACAAAAGGACTGTTAAGCCTACAACAACTAGCTGAGTTACATTGTGTTTCAGGGGCTCGAAAGAGTTAACATGGTTTCCCAAAGTGCCTAATTTACTCCCAGGCATTCCCTTATGCACTGAGGGAATCTGGCTCAGTATCTTCATAATAACAGAACAGAAATAGACGAATGTTCTTTAAGTAAACTCTCTGAAAACTGGATTCTTTTTTTTCCTTTGGATATTTATTAATGGGAGAAAAACAACTTCAAAAAATGCCTTTGCCCTACCCTTTGGCTACTCCCCTATTCTCACCATCTGCTTACTCTTACCTAAAAGTCGACCCTTTCAAATATGGAAATGGCTCAGGAGGTCATCACCAGACCACCAGAATAACGCTCTGATTCCAGCGGGAGTTTTTATTTCTTTATTTGCTCTACTATCAGAAATATGAGGTTGGGCTGTAAGCTTGGACAAACATCTCCACCCTTAGATCCTCTTTTAATGAAGGAAACTCATATTTTTGCATGAGAAAATAGTTCATGACTATTATTTGCAATAGTAAAGAAAAAGGAATATTTACAAAATCAGAAAATAATGTTTTCTGAAACTACACAGGGACTTAAAGTATTTTATTCAATAAAAAATAGATTATATCTGCATAGATAGTAACCCTAGTCCTTTTGTAAAGAATGCACTTTTTGCTGTATTGCATTGGGGGTAGGGGGAAAAAAGATAGTTGAGAGAATAGAGTTCTGACGAACACAATGAGAAAAAAAATTAGAAAGAAGGCAGAAGGAATCACCAATAAGAAGGATAGCTTTGAAAGTTACATAGTAAATTTATTATATTTCTAAAAATGAAAGCAAGCAAATTATAATAGATTCACAGTTTCAGCAATAAGTCCCTCTTTCTGTTCCATAATATATTTTAAAAGCTCATTTTGTCAGCTACTTGTTAGGTTCAGAATAATTTCTTTAAACTGATGTTTGAAAATTTTATCTATATACTCAACTATAGGGAAAGAGGCAGCTTAGAATGTAGCACTCGACTTGGAATTGAGACCTTTAGCAAATTGCATATACTCTTTGTGCCTCAGTTTCTTCATCTATAAAACTAAAGGGTTGGACTGACATCTTTGCTATCCTCTGTAGTGCTTCCAATTCTAAAACTGTGATTGTATGATCTACACTTTTGTTTAGTGAAAAAGAACAATAGCTAATAGAAATCGGAAAAACTGGTTTCTAGCCATGACTTTGAATGCAAGCAAGTCACTTAGTTTCACTACGCCTCAGTTTCTTTATGTGCAAAATGACATTTATAATAATTGACTTCTAATATCAAAAATATAATCATCTTCACTTTTATGTTCAACTTTGCAAAAAAAAGGGGGGGGGAGATTCCCATTTCAAGCTGAGGAAGTCCTACTTCTCAAGTTTATCTTGAAGTGTAAACACCCATAAAAATTACCCAGTCATTTCAATGTATCCAACTCTTTGTGACCTTTTTTGGATCTTTCCTGGCAAAAATATTGGAGTGGCTTACCATTTCCTTCTCATATTACAGATTAGGAAACTGAGGCAAACAGAGTTAAGTCACTTGCCCAGGGGTCACATAACTAGTAAGTCTCTGAGGCTAGATTTGAACTCAGGAAGATGAGTCTTCCTGACTAAAGCCTAATAGAATTGTGCCACTTAGCTACCCCACAAAGATTTAAAAAGCACCTAATTTATGTTCCAAAAAAATAAAACATCTTCTTATTGGATGACTTATTAATCCACAAAGTAGTCTAGAAACCAAGGAGAAGCTCAAAATATTAAACAGAGACATCAGTTCCTCATGGAAAACAGGATAAAATAAATTTGAAATTGTATTACATGTTGTTTTAAATAAGGATAGACATGACTATACTACAAGAACTAATCATGAACTTCAGAAAAATCAGCCTCTGATTATTGCCAATAGCAAAGCTTTAAAACACAGGAGCTCTGTAAAACTATCCAGAAAACAGCAATAGGTCCTGATTTTCTTTTGCCAAAAATAGGGGGGATCGTGCATGTAAAAAAAAGAGTTTCTTGGCCAGAGGCTGTACTATTTGAAGGAGGCAAAGATTTAAGCTGGCATCCATCACAACAAGCTACTATAAAGTCATAAATGTCTTAGTTCACTGATCCAAAGTCTACTCTGCACACAATGTGGACAAAAAACAAGGGATATAGAGAAAAAAATGCACAAAACTTCTATTCAGGCTCCTATGATTAGCTAGTACATCTTCACATTTTAAAATTTTTAAACACTTTAATTTTTTAAAAATAAACTTAGAAGAGACATTTATATGAAGCCTCCAACTACCATACTCATTCTGTATTTGTTTTGTTATTGTTGTTAATTTTACACCTTTATTTTGAAGACAAATCTATTGACGTTCTACAATTCTGCATGAACCAGATCAAGGAAGGGAGAATGGGAGAAATGGCCCTAATTCCACAATCAAGTGGCTGTTTCCAATTTTATAGAAACTTGCAAAGAATGGATGTTTATAATGTGAAAGCTTCATTAAACGTTATTAAAGTTCTTTCAATAACAATAGGTCCTAGCAAATATATACTTTTGGATGTCTAGATCCTAGTAAATATATACTTTTGGATGTCCAAGTTATCTGGCAGAATAGTACAGTGAAAAGAAAGTTGAACTTAGAAAAGGGATATCTGGGCTTGAAGCCCAGGTTTTACTGTGTGACTTTGGACAAAGTTACTTAACACTTCTAAGTCTCAGTTTCCTCATCTGTAAAATAATCAAGGTCCTTTCCAGCTAGAAATCTATATTTCTATGCTCATGTGAATGAGATAATAAACTCTGAAGGATGAGAGCACACCGTTTAGCTTGCTTTGTGTATACCAGACCCAAAAAAAGAAAGGAGTAGTTGCCACTGTGGCTCATTAATTTATTCACTAATCTGTATGTAATGCTATACAAATAGCACCGGATTTTGAGTCAAAGGAAAAGAGCTCAATTCTTAGCCCTGCTGTCTTCTGCCTGTATAACTCTGAGCAATGTCAGTCTTCACATTTATAAAATTAAGGGACTGAAATAAATTATCTGGATGGTCTCTTGGCTCTAAATCCTATTATCTAAAAAGATTTGTCAATGAATCAATAAATATTAACTAGTACCAGGCACTATTCTTGAAGCTGGGAATAAAAAACACAAAGAATGAAACAAGTCCTATTCTCAAAGAGCTTACAGTCCCACAGAAGAGCCAAGGACATATTTAAGTTCATGCAGAATAAATACAGGATATTTAAATATAACAGAATTGGAGAGAGAGGACATTAGCAACTGCGGGGATAAGGTAGAAAGTGGTGTTTGTGCAGCAAAAGGAATTCCCTGAGATGGAGGTGAGGAATACTAGCCACTGGACATTTAAAAAGATAAACAAGGCAAGTATTCTTAGAGGAGCTTCCAATGAAATAATTCAATACTTCTCAAATTATATGCTGCAAGAGGATCCATAAAGAAAAATGTTGCAATAAAATATTACAATTAGAAAACTATATGGAATAGATGTAGAATACATTTAACGGAATCCTAGATTAAAGAGATTTTAGCAAGCACACTAATCTACTGATTTTACAAATGAAGAAATTGAGAAGAGAGAGGAAGTGATTTTCCAAGTGCATAAATTTTGCTAAGCATAAAATTGATTCTAGATTCCAAATTTTGAGTTCTTTCCACTACATCATGCTATCTCTGACAAATAAGCAAACCCAACAAAATCATTTGATTTGCTGTTGGCATTAGTAATGTACAACAGAGTTTGAGCCCCACTTTTGGGAACAAGCAGACATTGTTCAAAATTCATCATTAAACCCAAAGGTTGGTCCAGAATCAATATTTCTGGCTCTTCTTTGATGAAGCAATATAGTTCTTTTGGAAGAATACTCACAAAAGAACTAGGGTGTGTTTTTTAATTAATTGTTGTAAGAGAGGTCATGGTTCATTTTACAATTTTTTAAAAAATGTCCACTATGTATGATTGAGTAAAAGTAGGAAATGTGAAAAGAGAAGAGAGCAAAAGAGTTAAGAGCCATGACTCTGAGGATAAAACAAATATCCATGAACTAGTTCTAGTTGTTCCACGAATGCTTTTCCAGGTTATCAGGGACAATGAAGAAGTCTTTTACAATACAAATAAAACTAAAAGCCTTCTGTGTGGAAACCAAGAAGAAAAAAGATCTGAAGAAGCGGAGGTGAAATCCTGGCCAATGTCAGGAAGCTAAAGGGTGGGGAAATGGCACAAAGAGGAAAGAGAGAGGATTAGGCACCTAGGGCAAAGATATCAATTTGAGGTTCTTTCTGAAAAGGAGAAAACTAGATGCTCTGAGAGGAAGCAAGCATCTGTTAGTACTCTAAGGAATGATAAATTAAATAAATGATAAAATAGGCCCATAGTTGTTAACAGATGAGGGATCATCCAGTAAGCATCAGAGGAAGAGTAGTGGTGGGTGGTTGATGCCTCTGCTTAGTATTGCAATAGCTAGCAGTCAAACTTGATAACAACAGAGGAGTCACTGTCTTTCCAGGGCTTGTATCCAGGATGCGACAGAGAACCTACCAAGACTTGTCAAACTGGATAACTAATACCACTTCTGGCTACTCACATGAGTACAAATGATATGGCCAGAAGGAATCTAGACAGCATTGCCAAAGATTGCAAAATTTTGATCAAGAAACCAAAAGCCTTAGAGCCACAGCTGGTATATTCATTACTCCTGCCCACCAAAGGCAAGGCATTCAGAATAAAAGAGCTCATTTGGGAAATATTCAGTTATAAAGTCTATATCTAAGTGAGGTTAAGTGGATATGTATATGTGTAAATGTGAAGTAGATTTATCCCCAAATTCTTAGTGATTCTGGACTTTAAAGGGTGGTTATGAAATCGTTTGTACTTAATGCCCCAACTTAGAGAAACATGACTCTGACACTGGGCTGAGGACTGAGCTCTCAGCCCTGCCCTAGGACAGGTGAGTCTCTTTTGTGAAGCTCTCATTGCATCTTCATGCTTCAAACAAAAAGATGCCCAGGGACATAAGGACAAGGTAGACTACATTTTCTGTTAGACAATGTAAAACACTGTAAATGTATTTTCTAACCATATAAACTGAAGAAAAACATAAATGTTAGTAAGACTAGGATTAGATAGGGCTGAACCCATTGTCTCTCTTTGCGATAGTGTCTTTCTGTGAGCTTGTTTCTCTCCTAGCTCCTGCCCCTGGGTGAGTGAGCACCCACCTTGAAACACATACAGTCACATGCACCTCCTAACTTGTCTACTCGAGTAGAGGTCGTCCTCTCTCATGGTTTTACAGAAGGGAACTGGAGATGGCTGTACCAGCTTCTGCTTTAGTCTTTTGCTCCTGCCATGGAATGACCCATATCTCTCCTTTCCTTCTCCTCAAGAGCCTCATATGATTTACACCTGTGAGTGAAAATCTCCAACTGCTCCTTGGAAGGCTGATCTCCTTTAGTTTCCTCCCTTTCTCTTCCTCTCTCCTTTCCCTTTATCCCTCCCTCCTCTCATACATATATAGTATATAGTATGTACATACACATATACATGTAATATGTGTCATTTAAAATCACTTGGGATACTTGGAACTACATTTCCCGTGATCACCAATGGGTTTCCTGTTTTGGATGACGTATTGAAGGTGAGGGACTGTTTTAAAATAGGGGGATGTGACTTGGAACTTCCTTTTTAGCTACCTGAGCGCTCGGAGAGAGGAAAGGTAAATGGCTGAGGTGAGGTTGGAATAGGGTTCTTACAGGTGTGTGGTCAGTTTATCTCTCAGCATAGCTTTTATTAAAATACTATTCTTCCTTTTGATCTTGGCCCTCATCATTTTTAATAATAACAGCTTGGCAACCACAAAGGGATTGTGATTTAATGCCTCTCTGATTCCAGGAGAAGTGCTGAGCCACATGGTCAGAGACTTGACTAAAAGATATGCATGGATTGCAGAGTTCTATGCCAATACTTTAGGGCTTGGAAATTAGGGTTTGAGTCCTGGAGTCCCAGTCTTTTCTAAAACTTTAGAGGACGTGGGTCCCCTCAACTTAAATTCCTAGTGAAGCACCTAAGATTGGCTATCATTTAATGGCTCATTCCCTGAGAAGGTACAGGGAAAAATCAGATCAAAGAAAGGCATTTCCCTTATTCTTCTATATATATATAGAGAGAGTAAATGGCAATTTTTCTGTAGTCCTCGCCCTAAGTGGGTTATAGCAAACTGCTTAAATCACTTTCATTGGACCTTGAATCAAAAGCCTGTTTATTTCCCCTACATTTTTGCACATTTTACATTTCGTTCACAAGTTAATTTTTTCTCCTTTTTTTGTATTTTATTCTTTTTATTATTTTTTTTAATATTTCTTTTGCCAATTGATTTCATGCACCCCCGTGACTCACTCAGCCATGTATCCTTGGCTGACCTTTTCAGGGGAGTTATGTGTCATTTAAAATTTTCCTCAGGGGGGGGTGTGTTAAGTTTTTATAATCATAATGTCTGAACTATAATCTATATTGCAAGTCAATTTTTACTCCTTTAGAAGTAAACTCAGGGGGGGGGGTAATGTTAATTCTCAGAAGAAAATGTATGTTTTGTAATCTATAATGTAAAGTTTAAATTCTTTGAGAGTAATTTCAGGATAAGGATTTTGCCATCTCCCCAGAATCCAGATGATGAACCTGTTTGGTGGAGGCACCAAAAGATGCCTGAAGAGTCTTCACTGGATCATGAAGACCCAAATTTGAACTCTGGGGCGCAGTTGATCTGAACTATGGGGGTTGAACGAATTGAATGCATTTATTTTGAATGGACACTCTAATGCCAGTGGGGTACTGCCCCAAAATTGGCTTTTTGTCAACGCGGCTAGCTTTTGTCCTCTTTTCTTTTGGTTTAAGATCCACTGAAAAAGACCAGTCTTTTTCAACGGATCTCAGGGGGGTTATGTGTCATTTAAAATCACTTGAGATACTTGGAACTACATTTCCCGTGATCACCAATGGGTTTCCTGTTTTGGATGATGTATTGAAGGTGAGGGACTGTTTTAAAATAGGGGGACGTGACTTGGAACTTCCTTTTTAGCTACCTGAGAGCTCGGAGAGAGGAAAGGTAAATGGCTGAGGTGAGGTTGGAATAGGGTTCTTACAGGTGTGTGGTCAGTTTATCTCTCAGCATGGCTTTTATTAAAATATTATTCTTCCTTTTGATCTCGGCCCTCATCATTTTTAATAATAACAAATATATAGTATATAATCTCATATACAGTATATATTATATAGTAGATCACAGAATCCATATAATATATAGTATATAATACATATAATACATGTATATGTAGTATATAAATGTATTGTGTGGATGTATGCATCTATTATATGTGTGTAATATCTATCTATCTTCATCCACGGTAACATATATATGATCTTAGAAGGTTTTGTCCTGAGTGGTTATATAGGTATACACTTACATATGTTGTGTTGGATGTGTGTCTGTGAATTCTGTAGGCAATTTCCCAGCTCCTTTTTTCTTTTCAATATGAAACTCTTTTCATTAAATTTGCAAAATACAAAGCAAGTAGATTCTTTTTTTTTTCAAGTTGTTTCAATGTCAATGTTATTGTATTAATTATTCTCCTGGTTCTGTGTCTTTCATTCTATATCAGTTCATATAAGTTTTCCCAGGCTTTCCTAAAACATTCCCCTTCTTCATTCCTTACAGCACAATAGGCTCCCATGACATTCATATACCGCTTGGTCTTTCATTGTGGGGAAATGGCCCTCAGGGCCTTTCCTTTGCCTCAGTTTGAAAAACTGTTCTTTAATGCCTATCACTTATAAATGATCTAGAATCCTTAATAGATACTGAGATAGTAACTGACAGAAGCTTGTCTCTAAAAAGGATCTGACCTAAATCTCATACTCCTCTACCTATTGAAATCCTGCTTATCCATCAGAGCTCAGCTCCAATACCACATCTTTCATGATGGTTTCCAGTCTCTCAGTCCTTCCTTCACATGTCCTTTCCTCCACATAGATACCTCACATTAACTTAAGTCACTTAAATAAACATTGATATATTTATTTAATTGAAAGAATCCCTACTACTAATAGGTAAGTAGACTAACAGAGACAGAAGGAACCTTAAATATTTAATTCAATTGACTAAATATGAAGTACCAATAATGTATTTCCACTGTGATTGACTAATCTAATTCTTTTCTTTGGTGATGAGGACTCTGAAGCCCAAGGTTATACAATGTATTTAGTGGGTTTGGGGACATAGTCAGATGAGAGACCAACTGATTATTTGGACCAGTACTAGAGTTCTCACACTGTGGGTTGAAGGTGCCCAGCAGTCTGCCCTGACCAGGCCAGAGCCTGATCTGGGTCCAACACACAGATCACTCAGTCACAGAGCTGAATAAAATGAATGGAAGGTGTAGTTTATTTCCACAGAGAGGTTTGGAGGGAAAGGGAATTCCCTGTCACTAGTTCACTAGCTAATAACCACAGAACTAAACCTTTGCGAGAAGGGCCTTCAGAGATTTTGATGTTCTATACTTATCACCCTCTCCTCTCTAACCTGTAACCCAGACCCTATTCTAGCTACCTGTACTATCCAAACCTCTTTTGCATATTAATAGAGGTGATAGTTTGTGACAGATTAGACAGGGACCCCAGGGTAGGTCTCAGATCCAACTGGACCCAGACCTCTGCTTACTGACAATGCAGATAGCTGGTCGCTGGTTCAGGCTAGCATCAGTTTTACAGGATCTTCTTCCAAGGAAACACAACAAGAACAGGTTCAGAAGCCTCAGGACTTGGCAGTCACTCCCTCCAGGTTCATATCGAGAGAGAGAGAGAGAGAGAGAGAGAGAGAGAGAGAGAGAGAGAGAGAGAGATAACAGCCCCTGAGTCCCAGCTTAACTCTTCTTTCCAGCATTCCAGAATCTTTCATCTTCAGGTCTCATGCATCTATCCTCTGTAAACCTTCATCTCTTTTACTATAATTATCTCTTCCTCATAATAGTGCCCCCTTTGCACAAAGCCAAAATAGTGTTGAAAACAATGTTTTGGCATTTGTACACCAACAAACTTAAATCCCCATCTAAACTAAAATTCTCACTCAAAATAATAAAAAGCCTACACTCACTTATCTTATCCAATCTAATATTACCTTACTCTAAGGAATGAAAAAAGGGAAAGGAAAGGAAAGGAATATAAAATAACCACTTACAAAGATCAAAATACAAAGCAAACATATACAAAACAAACAAGGAAAAACATCTCTAAATAGAAATACAAAACACAAAATGCAATAGAATATAATCAAAATTCCCAAATACAAAATACAAACTCAAAACTTCATGCAAAAGAATAGTCATAAAAATACTATACTTATAAGATAATACACAAAAGAATTCTATCAAAAAATTATTGCAATGTGTAAAATAGAAAACAGAATAGCTGATATCCAAAAGCTGCTCAAAAAACTAAAAGCAACTCAGAGCTGTTCTTAGAACCACCAGGTTCTGTCACCAATGGATCCCTGGTT
This sequence comes from Gracilinanus agilis, assembly GCF_016433145.1. Taxonomy (NCBI): domain Eukaryota; kingdom Metazoa; phylum Chordata; class Mammalia; order Didelphimorphia; family Didelphidae; genus Gracilinanus; species Gracilinanus agilis. Next base: position 138,532,780 of record NC_058134.1, on the reverse strand, counting down.
ACAGTGAGATAACCAAGTGTCTTAGTGATTTGACTAGGAACACAGAACCTGAACCTCTCAAAGTTAAGCCTGAATACCTGCAAGTTCTTGCAAAGCTTAAGGAAGCCATTTTGTCTGCTCCAGCTTTATGTATCCCAGATTCTTCAAAATCTTTCCAATTATTTGTTAATGAGACCAAGGGAATTACTTTTAGGGTGCTAACACAGATCCTTATCTTGGAGACTTGATTTACTGATAATGGTTTAGTCCTTCACAAATGACTGACTCACTATTTCTGTTGATGTATACATTGTTCTCCTTGTTCTACTCTCTTTACTTTGAATCAATTCATATGTCTTTCCAGGGTTTTTTCTGATCTCATTGTTTCTTATGGCACAGAAGTATTCCATTACAACCACATACCACAACTAAATCATCAATTCTCCAAGTGATAGGCACCCCCTCATTTCCAATTTTCGCCCACCACAAAAAGAGCTGCTAAAAGTATTTTGGTACAGTAGGTCTTTTTCCATTACCTCCAATCTTTTTGGGATACAGATCCAGCAGTGGTATTGCCAGGTCAAAAAGCATGAATAGTTTTGTGGCCCTCTGAGCCTGAATTTTTTTTTTCTCTCCAGAATGGTTGTATCAGTTCACAGATCCATCAACAGTGTATTAGTGTCATAATTTTTCCACATCCCTTCCAGCACTTATCATTTTCATTTTTTGGTCAATCTGGTAGGTGTGAGGTAGTATCTCAGAGTTGTTTTAATGTGCTTTTTATGATTAATGGTGATTTGAAGCATTTTTATATGCCTATGTATAGTTTTAATTTTTTCCTCTGAGAACTGCCTATTCATATACCTTGACCATTTTTCAATTGGAGGACACTTTGTATTCTTATAAATTTGACTCAGTTCTCTATTTATTTTAAAAAGGAGTCTTTTATCAGATATACTTGCTATACAATTTTCCCCCAGATTTGTTGCTTCCCTTCTAATCTTAGTTGCCCTGGTTTTATTTGTACAACATCTTTTTAATTTGATGTAATCAAAATTATCTATTTCATTTGTTGTAATGTTCTCTATGTCTTGTCTGGTCATAAATTCTTGCTTATCCATAAGTCTGACAAGTAAACTTTTCCAAAATCCCCTAATTTGTTTCTGATGTCATCCTATATTCTAGATAGAGTATTCTGCATCTATTGAAATAATCATGTGATTTCTGTTGGTTTTGTTATTGATATGACCAATTATGCTGATGGTTTTTCTAATATTAAACCATCCCTATATTCCTGGTATAAAATCTACCTGATCATGGTGTATGATTCTTGTGATAAAATGTTGTAATCTCCTAGTATTTTATTTTAAAAGTTCTGCACTAATGCACATTAGAAATTGGTCTATAGAGAATAGGCACAGACTTACGGTTAAGATGGCGGCAGAGTAAGGAGCAGCTGCTCAATCTCTCCTAACCGAAGCATACAGCACTCCTCAAGGGGACATAAAAACGAACCCAGATGAACGAAGGAACCCCACAACAGGGCACAGCATTGAAGGTTCACAGAATCGGGGCATTTCCACACTATAAAGGGGTGAAACAGCTCTCACTAAAATGTGAGAGGAAGAAGCCCCTCCCCCACCCCCCACACCACACACCTTGCACAGCGCCAAGGCCAAAGCACAAGAGTGAAAACAGGACTGGGGCAACCAGTAAATCACTAGCAGCCCCAGGGCTTGTACCTGTGTGCTGCAAGACAAGGGACCCCAAGTGGCTGGGGGGCGTGCACGGACTTTCCTGAGCGTCTGCGCAGGCGTGGACAAAGATCTTTAATGCAGGGACTTTCCCAAGTGTCTGCGCGGGTGAAGGCATCGCCCTAGGTGTGAATAAAGATCTCCAGCGCAAAATAGGACATCTAGTGAGGACCCGGTGCAGAAAGGAGTGGGGCTGTGGAAGCAGCCCCTGAGACTGCTGAAGGAGCCTCAGGCAGAGGGGCAGACTGGGGACTACCCAAGGACAAGGAGACCAGAGCCCTCGGGAGCTTAGAAAGTTCAGGGAGACCCTGAGTGTGAAGACAAAGCTGAAAAGGGGCGGGGCTAACGATAGCAAGCCATAGGGAAGCCCAGAAGAAAAAAGATTATCAAGAAAAACTCTGGAACACTCGACAAATTTTACAAAGAGAAAATCCAGACAAAAGAGGAGGACAAACAAGTAATCATATCCAAATCTCCCCAAAAAAATGAAAGCTGGTCACAAGCTATTGAAGAGTTCAAAAATGAGATGTTGAAGAAGATGGAGGAGATCTGGCAAGAAAATAACAGTTTAAAAGGCAGAATTTTGCAATTGGAAAGTGAGGCTCAGAAATCAAATAAACTGATAAGCAAGTTGAACACCAGAAATGACCAGATTGAAAAGGAAAACCAAAAGATTATAGCCGGGGGCAGCTGGGTAGCTCAGTGGATTGAGAGCCAGGCCTAGAGACAAGAGGTCCTAGGTTCAAATCCAGCCTCAGACACTGCCGAGCTGTGTGACCCTGGGCAAGTCACTTGACCCCCATTGCCTACCCTTACCACTCTTCCACCTATAAGTCAATACACAGAAGTTAAGGGTTTAAAATAAAAAAAATTAAATAAATAAATAAAAGATTATAGCCGAAAACCAGTCCCTAAAGGCTAGAATTGAAAAATTAGAAGCCAATGATCTCTCAAGACAACAAGAACAAATAAAACAAAGTTAAAAGACTGATAAAATAGAAGGAAACATGAAATATCTCAATGAGAAAATGACAGACCAAGAAAACCAGTCTAGAAGAGATAATTTGAGAATCATTGGTCTTCCAGAAAAGGCAGAAATTAATAGAAACTTGGACTCCATACTTAAATAAATTATTCAGCAAAATTGCCCTGAAGTCCTACAACGAGAGGGCAATATAGACATTGAAAGGATCCATAGATCACCCTCTACACTGCACACAGAAAAGTCAACACCAAGGAATATAATAGCCAAATTCATGAGCTTTCAAGTAAAAGAAAAAATCTTACAAGAAGCCAGAAAGAGACAATTTAAATATCAAGGAGCACCAATCAGGATCACACAGGATCTGGCAGCCTCAACGCTAAAAGACTGCAAGGCTTGGAATACAATATTCAGAAAGGCAAGAGAACTGGGCCTTCAGCCATGGATCAACTACCCATCGAAACTGACTATATACTTCCAGGGGAAAGTATGGGCATTCAACAAAATTGAAGATTTCCAAGATTTTGCACAAAAGAGACCAGGACTAAATGGAAAGTTTGATACCCAACCACAAAAATCAAGAGAAACATGAAAAGGTAAATAAGAAACAGAGGGAAAAGAAAGAAAACTTATAATTTTTTAAATTTGACTCTTTAAGGGCTTAAATAAGATCTAATTGTCTATATTACAATGTGGAGAAATGTTATGTATAATTCTCTGTAGTGAACTCAATCCAATATTATAATATTCACTATTATAGCAACCAAAAGAATAATTCATAGGGAGAGGATAGGATACTAAATGGTCTAAGATGACATGGGGGATGGGAAAGAGGGGGGAATAGTAGGGGACACCAAGAAAAATCTGAGTAAATAAGAAAAATAGGATATTCTATTACACACAAAGAGGGCATGGGAAAGGGAGGAGATAAATACTATTATAAGAGGGAGAGGAAGAGAGCATTAAGAGGTAATAATCAAACCTTACTCTTAGTGTAATCAACTCGGAGAGGGAAGAGTAGCTTTATTATCCATTCAGATAAAAAACTCTATCTAACCCTACTGAGAAAGTAAGAAGGGATAAACCAAAGGGAGCAAGGGAGTGGGGAGGTCAAAAAAGGGTGGGGAGAAGAAGGGGGAGGGAATTTATTAGGCCTTTAAAAAACAAAAAGAGGGGAATAACAATGAAGGGGGCAAAAGGGAAGTCAATCAAGGTTGGGGATAAGGGACAACAGCTCAAAGCAAACCACTGGTTGAAAAGAAAATAGTGTAAGAAGAAGGAGTGGGTCTAAGGGAGGATACAAAAATGTCAGTGAATACACAACTGATATTTGTAACTCTGAATGTGAATGGGATGAACTCACTCATAAAACGGAAGCAAATAGCAGAGTGGATCAGAAACCAAAATCCCACCATATGTTGTCTACAAGAAACACATATGAGGCGGGTAGACACACACAAGTTCAAGGTTAAGGGTATGAGCAAAATCTTTTGGGCATCAAATGAGAAAAAGAAGGCAGGAGTGGCTATCATGATCTCTGACAAAGCCAAAGTAAAAATAGATATGATTAAAAAAGACAGGGAAGGTCATTACATCCTGATTAAAGGCAGTATAAACAATGAGGAAATAACACTGCTTAATATATATGCACCAAGTGGTATAGCATCCAAATTCATAAAGGAGAAACTAGCAGAGCTCAAGAAGGAAATAGATAGTAAAACCATACTAGTGGGAGATCTAAATATTCCTCTTTCAGATCTAGATAAATCAAACCAAAAAATAAATAAGAAAGAGGTAAGAGAGGTGAATTAAGTCCTAGAAAAATTAGATCTAATTGATATGTGGAGAAAAATAAATAGGGACAAAAAGGAATACACCTTCTTTTCAGCAGCACATGGTACATTCACAAAGATTGACCATGTAATAGGGCATAGAATCATTGCAAACAAATGCAAAAGAGCAGATATAATAAATATAACCTTCTCAGATCATAATGCAATAAAAATAATAATTAGTAAGGGCACCTGGACAGGCAAATCAAAAACCAATTGGAAATTAAACAATATGATTCTCCAAAATCAATTTGTCAAAGAAAAAATCATAGAAACAATCAACAATTTCATTGAAGAGAATGACAATGATGAGACATCTTACCAAATTCTGAGGGATACAGCCAAGGCAGTACTCAGGTGGAAATTTATATCCTTGAGTGCATGTATTAACAAATTAAGGAGGGCAGAGATTAATGAATTGGGTATGCAACTCAAAAAATTAGAAAGCGAGCAAATTAAAAACTCCAAGATGAAAACTAAATTAGAAATACTAAAAATTAAGGGAGAAATTAATAAAATCAAAAGTAAAAGAACTATTGAATTAATAAATAAGACTAGAAGCTGGTATTTTGAAAAAACAGATAAAATAGGCAAAGTACTGGTTAATCTAATAAGAAAAAGGAAAGAAGAAAACCAAATTGACAGTATTAAAGATGAAAAGGGAGACCTCACCTCTAATGAAGGGGAAATTACGGCAATCATTAAAAACTATTTTGCCGGGGCAGCTGGGTAGCTCAGTGGAATGAGAGTCAGGCCTAGAGACAGGAGGTCCTAGGTTCAAACCCGGCCTCAGCCACTTCCCAGCTGTGTGACCCTGGGCAAGTCACTTGACCCCCATTGCCCACCCTTACCAATCTTCCACCTATGAGACAATACACCGAAGTACAAGGGTTTAAAAAAAAAAAGAAAAGAAAAAAAAAACTATTTTGCCCAATTATATGGCAATAAATATAACAATTTAGGAGATATGGATGAATATTTACAAAAATATAAACTGCCTAGATTAATAGCAGAAGAAATAGAATACCTAAATAATCCTATATCAGAAAAAGAAATTGAACAAGCCATCAAAGAACTCCCTAAGAAAAAATCGCCAGGGCCTGATGGATTCACAAGTGAATTCTATCAGATATTCAAAGAGCAACTAATCCCAATACTATACAAATTATTTGATATGATAAGCAAAGAAGGAGTCCTACCAAATTCCTTTTATGACACAAATATGGTACTGATTCCAAAGCCAGGGAGACCAAAAACAGAGAAAGAAAACTATAGACCAATCTCCTTAATGAACATAGATGCAAAATTCTTAAATAGAATATTAGCAAACAGACTCCAGCAAGTAATTAAGGAGATCATCCACCATGATCAGGTGGGATTTATACCAGGAATGCAAGGATGGTTCCACATTAGGAAAACCATCCACATAATTGACCATATCAACAGTCTAACAAACAAAAATCACATGATTTTCTCAATAGATTCTGAAAAAGCCTTTGACAAAATGCAGCATCCATTCCTATTGAAAACATTGAAAAGTATAGGAATAGAAGGACCCTTCTTAAAAATAATAAACAGTATATACCTAAAACCATCAACAAGCATTATATGCAATGGGGATAAATTAGAAGCCTTCCCAATAAGATCAGGAGTGAAACAAGGATGCCCATTATCACCTCTATTATTCAACATAGTACTAGAAACACTAGCAATAGCAGTTAGAGAAGAAAAAGAAATTGAAGGTATCAAAATAGGCAATGAGGAGACTAAGCTATCACTCTTTGCAGATGATATGATGGTATACTTAAAAAATCCTAGAGCATCAACTAAGAAGCTGGTAGAAATAATCAACAACTTTAGTAAAGTTGCAGGATACGAAATAAATGCACATAAATCATCAGCATTTCTATATATTTCCAACACATTAGAGCAGCAAGAAGTAGAAAGAGAAACACCATTTAAAATCACCCTAGACAATATAAAATACTTGGGAATCTATCTACCAAAACAAACACAGCAATTATACGAAAACAACTACAAAACACTTTCCAAAAAAATAAAACTGGATCTCAACAATTGGAAAACCATTAATTGTTCATGGGTAGGACGAGCTAACATAATAAAAATGAACATTCTACCCAAATTAATTTACCTATTTATCACCATACCTATCAAATTACCAAAAAACTTCTTTACTGGATTAGGAAAAACTATAACAAATTTCATTTGGAATAACAAAAGATCAAGAATATCAAGGGAAATAATGAAAAAAAATGTGAAGGAAGGGGGCCTAGCAGTACCAGATATTAAACTATACTATAAAGCAGCAGTCATCAAAACAATATGGTACTGGCTAAGAGATAGAAGGGAGGATCAGTGGAATAGACTTGGGGTTAATGATGTCAGCAAGACAGTGTATGATAAACCCAAAGAGCCCAACTTTTGGGACATGAATCCACTATTTGACAAAAACTGCTGGGAAATTTGAAAAACAATATGGGAGAGATTATGTTTAGATCAACATCTCACACCCTACACTAAGATAAATTCAGAATGGGTGAATGACCTGAATATAAAGAGGGAAACTATAAATAAGTTAAGTGAACATGAAATAATATACCTGTCAGATCTCTGGGAAAGGAAAGATTTTAAAACCAAGCAAGAGTTAGAGAAAATTACAAAATGTAAATTAAATGGTTTTGATTATATTAAGCTAAAAAGCTTTTGTACAAACAAAAACAATGTAGTCAAAATCATAAGGGAAACAACAAATTGGGAAAAAAATCTTTATAACAAAAAACTCTGAAAGGGGTCTAATTACTCAAATACACAAGGAGTTAAATAAATTGTATAAAAAATCAAGCCATTCCCCAATTGAAAAATGGGCAAGAGACATGAATAGGCAATTCTCAGGTAAAGAAATCAAAAGTATCAATAAGCACCTGAGAAAGTGTTCTAAATCTCTAATAATTAGAGAAATACAAATCAAAACAACTCTGAGGTATCACCTCATACCTAGGGGATTGGCTAAAATGAAAGAAGGGGAGAGTGATGAATGCTGGAGGGGATGTGGCAAAACTGGGACATTAATGCATTGCTGGTGGAGTTGTGAACTGATCCAACCATTCTGGCTGGCAATTTGGAACTATGCTCAAAGAGGTATAAAAGAATGCCTGCCCTTTGATCCAGCCATACCATTGTTGGGTTTGTACCCCAAAGAGATCATAGATAAACAGACTTGTACGAAAATATTTATAGCTGTGCTTTTGTAGTGGCAAAGAACTGGAAAAGTAGGGTATGCCCTTCATTTGGGGAATGGCTGAACAAACTGTGGTATATGCTGGTGATGGAATACTATTGTGCTCAAAGGAATAATAAACTGGAGGAATTCCATGTGAATTGGAAAGACCTCCAGGAACTGATGCAGAGAGAAAGGAGCAGAGCCAGAAGAACATTTTACACAGAGACTGATATACTATGCTAAATTGAATGTAATGGACTTCTGTACTAGTAGCAATGCAATGACACAAGACAGCTCTGAGGGATTTATGGTAAAAAACACTACCCACATTCAGAGGAAGAACTACAGGAAAGGAAACATAGAAGATAAACAATTGCTTGAACTCATGGGTTGAGGTGGACATGATTGGGGATGTAGAGTCGAAACAACCACACCAATGCAACTAACAACAATATGGAAATAGGCCCTGAACAAGGACACATGTTACAACCAGTGGAAATGAGCGCCAGCCATGGTTGGGGAAGAGCGAGGGGGGGAGGGGGGGAGGGGAAAGTAGGGGCATAAATTATGTAAACAGGTTAAAAATGAATATTAATAAATTAAAAAGAAAGAAAGAAATTGGTGTAAAGTTTTCTTTCACTATTTTATCTCTTCCTGGTTTGGGTGTCAATACCATATTTGTGCCATAAAAAGAGTTTGGAAGGATTCCCTATTGCCCTTTTTTTCAAATTAATTTATGTAATATTGGAATTAGTTGTTCTTTGTTTAGTAAAATTCACTTGTGAATCCATCTGGCCCTTGGGCCATTTCCTTAGAGAGTTCTTTGATTGTTTATTCAATTTCTTTTTCTGTGATAGGATTGTTTAAGTGCTCTAGTTCCTCTTTGTTAATCTAGGTAGTTTATGTCTTTTAAATATTCCTCCATCTATCTATCTTAAATTGAAAATTTTATTGGCATATAGTTAGGCAAAATAATTTCCAATATTTGCTTTAATTTCTTCTTCATTGTTTGTGAAATTACCTTTTTCATTTTTGATACTGGAAATTTGGTTTTCTTTTTTTAATCAAGTTAATCAATGGTTTATCTATTTTATTTTTTCATAAAACCAGTTCTGTCTTATTTATTAGTTCAATGATTTTCTTGCTTTTAATTTTATTAATCTCTCCCTTGATTTTCAAAATTTCTAATTTGGTGTTTAATAGGGAATTTTTGTTGTTATCTCCTTCAAGGAATCTTGTACAAGTATGACATATGAATCAAAGTTATCCTAAAAAGCACTTTTAAGGTTGTATATTTTTCTTCTGAATCAAGTACTTTTTTAAAATTAGCAAGCAAATACACACTGGGATCCTGTTTCTCTAAATTTCTTCATTCTACTAAGTGATTCTAAAGATAGGTTTTATTATGTAATGGAGCCTTTTATGTTGATATATATGTCATTTTGGTAAAAAATTATACTTATGAGAAACTAGAAATGTAGGTCAGTAGTTATCAATATTTTTTCTTATTTCCTGACAATAACAAAATAAGAGGTCCCTTTAGGTACTTTGAGAATTAATTCAGTCTTGAGGATTGTCACCTCTAGCCTAGACCTTATCTGTGTATTTTTGGTCTAGTCCATGTGTTTGACTCACCTTTGGTTTCTTTAATGTCACTTTCTCTATAAGCACATCTCAAATTAAAATAGTATGTTATAAAAGAAAAGATTTTCCATCTTTCTTCTCTTTGTTGCTCCTCTTCCAGTTTGGTGAGTCTTTAAATGGTGGGACAATTTTGCTTAGTTGAGGATTTGGCCGAGTTTGCTTCAAAATCCAGGGAAAAGCCAATTGTTCTTACATGTTATTTATTCATTTTCACTCTTCTTCCATCCACCCCTCCTAACAGTTTGAAAATTGTAGCTGCGGCTTTGGAAAATACAGCTTTTTTTCTGAATGTTTACTTTCACCCCTGAGTCTTTAAAATGGGTTAAAACTTGTTGGCCAACAAAACTCCAAGCTGTTTGTTGTACTCTGTCAATGCACAGATGTGGATAGATCGGGAAAGTAAGGATTTATTCTTTCATACAGAAGAGGCATATTTAACCAGAAAGGATTGGATGGGGGCTAATGCTACACAGAAGTGAAGCAAGGACAATACTATTTTCTAAAACTTGTAGAAATATCTGGGACCAAATATAGAAAGCTATCTTTAGATCTATTTACTGTTCCTTCTTTTGGAATGAATCATACTGCTAGAAAGACCAAGGGCTGTGAGAAAACAGTTATTATTAATCTGAGAGACTTTGGGCAATGATTCTGCTTTATCCACTTTGTGTGGACTCATTAAGACAAAAGTAGCCTCAGAAAGTAATGGAAAGCAAGAATCCCAGGCAGTCATATAACTTAGGTAGAGGGCTTCCACTGCCTATAGTTATTCACTACATTAATGCTACCATAGCAACAGAGCAATTCTACTGGTACCTAAACTTATTCACACAAGCTCCTCTTTAATCCTCTCAGAGCTAGAAATGCTTTTCAGATTTGTTTCATTTTAAGCAAGGTTGTGAAGTGGTAAACAGTTATATCTTGCTTTGGAATTTTTTTTTCTTTTTAAAAATACTTTTTCTTAAATTTGAGATTATTAGTCTAATGTTTCTGGAAGTCTCTGGGGGAACTTTCCCCCCCATTTTTAGATGTTTATATTTTTAAATATTTTGGTGTTTAGTCACTGATTGTTCCCCCCAAAAATTGTTATGGTTAATTTTGGTTTGCTATTGTTTTGTTTTTCATTTCTGCTATTTTAAATCCTTTCAAACATTTCTGTGTCGTTTTTATGTTCTTTTTTATTTTCTTGTACTACTGGTTCTTCTGTTATGATTAATCTGCTATATTCATAAAATTTTTTATGCAAAGGACCTGCTTCAGTGCTACAAATTATTGCATTAAATATTCATTTGAATGAGAGTATTATATGTATACTTACTTTTGGTTTGGTGTATATTGTTGACTAGTTATTTACCAATTGTTGATATGAGAATGCAATTGCTATTACTATTGTTTTGCCATGATTTGTGTATTTGTTTGACAGTTTATTTGCTAAGTGTTACTTACCCCTAGCACTGCTTTATTCTGTTACTTTTGGTATAATATTGTTTGGTTAATATTTACTTTAGCTTTATTAATTTGTTAAATATTCTCATCAGGAAACAATCTACTAAACAGATTGGATCTAACTTGTTTGACACGTATTATTATGTGATGAAAATGGAAAGCTTGAACCCTTCCTCAACAGATAAGTAATTAAATGGAATTAATTTTCAAAATAAAACATGCAGACTCTCAGTAACCATATGAAAACATGCTCCAGATCACTATTAATGAAAAAATGCAAATTCATAGAATTATGAATCTGAATACTAGTAAACATATCAAAATAACATTTGATAGTCCATACTTCTTATAAAGGGTACAGATATCCCCACACCTTCACTTTGGTAAGAACGAAATTGAACTCCTAATTAAGACAGTAACTGGAGTCATTCTTATTTAAATGATATGGAACTGTCCCTAGATTCCTCCTATTTTAATAAATGAGATGACCTCTAAAAGGGATGGGTTGGCTTAGATTCTTAGCAAGACAGATTCTATTAGGAACCCTTTGGATTGATCTATAAAAGGAGCTGACAGGCCTCAGGGTGTGTGTGTGTGTGTGTGTGTGTGTGTGTGTGTGTGTGTGTGTGTGTGTGTGTGTGTGTGTGTGTGTACGCTCATCTTTCACCTTTTCCCAATCACCTTTCTGCTAGAGAGACTACAAATATGCGAGGATGAGGAGATAGAAGGATCTTTTTTTCTCCCTCACCCAAAAACCATTAATAACCACAGTGAAGAAGTACACTTAAGGGACAGCTGGGTAGCTCAGTGGATTGAGAGCCAGGCCTAGAGACTGGAGGTCCTAGGTTCAAATCCAGCCTCAGACACTTCCCAGCTGTGTGACCCTGGGCAAGTCACTTGACCCCCATTGCCCACCCTTACCACTCTTCCACCTAGGAGCCAATTCACAGAAGTTAAGGGTTAAAAAAAAGAAGTACACTTATTAATGTGTCCTTGTATCCTTTTACCTTTCTTGTTCTCTTTCTGAGTAAATATCAGAACCTGAAAATGGACTTTCTTCTGACTCAAAATGCAGAATGACCTACATTTGGGGGGATTTGTTTTGCTTTAGTATGTACACATTACAAGCATTTTTGTTTTTCTTTTTTAATGATGGGGAGGTAGAAGAGAGAAAAATAACTTTTTCATTGAAAATCTAAATTTAAAAACAAATTTAAAAAATAAAGATTGTGAAGCATCTCAAACATAAATTGGAATTCTTGGCATGGTTCCCAGTGTAGCAAATAATCATATCCTCTGATTAAGTTGTTAAGCTCAAACTACAATTTATCCAAGATTTTTTAAAGTCAGTTTGTTTTTTTTAATTATCATTAATATATGATTTTAAAAAACTTTGATAAGATTTTATAGTAAGGTTTTCATTAAACTGAAAAGTTACATCAGTACAAAAATTTGGGAATTTACTATAGTAATTCATGAATGCCTTTTCTTAATGGTGTTTAAAATCAATAGTATGATATAGTCAATCAGTCAACAAGCACTTACTATATGCTAGGCCCTGAGATAAGTGCTGGGAATACAAAGAATAGTAATAATAGTTCATACCCTCAAAGAGCTTACATGCTAATGAGAGGCAATATGCAAAGGACTGTGTGCAAACAAGATTTATAGTGAGTATATTAGCTATAATCTTGGAGGGAAGACACTAACATTAATAAGGATGTGAAAAGTTTTTTTTGTTTTTTTTCCAGAAGGTGTGATTTTAGCAGAGATTTGAAAGAAACCAGGTAAATCAAAAGACAAAAAGGAGAGGGATACCTAGCAAAAATACATGGTGGTAGGAGATGGAGTGCCTAGGAGATGATGATCTGCTCTAATCAAACCACTCCTGGAGGGTAGAAGTAAATTTTGGAGGAGTAGCTGGATGGCTCTGTGGATTGAGAGGCAGGCATCTCTAAGACGGGAGGTCCTGGGTTCAAATCTAAACTCAGACATATCCTAGCTGTGTGACCCTCTGCAAGTCACTTAACCCCCATTGCCTAGTCCTTACTGTTCTTCTGCCTTAGAACCAAGACACAGCAGTGATTCTGTGATGGAAGGTAAGGGTTAAAAAAAAGAAGAAGTAAGTTTTGGGTACCACAGTCTATACAAAGGGTATCTAGAGTAGAGTGATTAGGATAGTGAAAGATCTTAAGGTCATTCATGAAGAAAACAAGGGCATGTTTGCAGCCGATAAGAAACAAATTCTTCTTCTGAGTGCACACCTTGTGCCTCTTGTAGTCTTAAAGAAGAATGAGCTGTCTCTGTAGAAAGGGCAAAAATCAATGAAAAGAAAGCTAGAGTTTAAAAAAAATGATTCAGACCCTACCAACTACCTACTTTCTTTTTTCCATAGATGTTTTACCCAGTATATTAAACTTCATTGAAGTTCTCTTTATTTTGTAATTAACAAAGGATAAAGAGATATTTTCTGAATTTAGTTTCTAAAAACTGATTAGCTTAAGTGACAGACATGAGTGTTGATTCACATTTACTTGGTTTTATGTCTTAAAAAATACTTTTCTTACAATGACCGTATAAGGCTGATATTATGTTTCCCATTTTACAGATGAGGAAGCCAAGGATCAGAGAAGTGATTTACCTGAGGGTGTACAGATAATTAGTGGTAGACACTGGACTCAAATCACATTTCACTGTACTTTGTAATATATCATATCACAATATTCTGAAATGCCTGAGAAATTGGCATAGCAGTTCTGAAATATGTTTTATTTTACTTAATAAAGCTCTTCAACCAAAGTCTTCTTGTGAATCCATGGGCCAACAGCCCAAACTCTAAATTTACAGTCAGCCCTCTAGAATTATCATACTTTAGCTTTTGTTGCACTAAACGGGGTTACCTGTGGAATTTTCAGAACATAGTTCCAAAATAGCTTCTGTCTAGAGCTTTAGAAATGTGGATAAAAGGATTCCCAGATCCCATGCATGTGCTCAAGGTAATGATACAAAATATTGGATACATAGCAATGTTTATTGAGATGGATAAAACAGTCCTTATATACCATAAAAACATTCAAAGTAACAATATAAGTATCAGGTATGAGATAGTCTTTACTCAAAAGAAAATTAAAAGCTCATAAACAAATACAATTCTCCTCCTTCTCTGGGAAGGCCACTTTTCCCAAAATGTCATACAAGCCTTGATTTACAGCAACACTGATTTGGACTCCCCTTGGAAGAGAAATGAATTTGAGGTTGCTCACAAGGCACTCTTCCATCCTCTCCCCCTCCACATAAACACACCAATTTTCACTTCTGAGATCCCATACAGCATTCTTTTTTGCATTGATGGAATCATTGACTCCCTTAGAAAGAAAATAAATTTGATTCTGGGTGAGATAGAGGTGCAATTTTCTAGTCAGACATATGCTGTTCAAATAATTAACAATATTAGCAAAGGAAAAAATGCAAATCTCATGTTTCTCCATTTCACTATTTAGAATTCCCAGCTTCTCTTCAAGTTTTAGAGGCTGTATGTACAATCCTTTTCTCTGTTCCAGAGGCTGGGACCACTCAAAAATATCTCTTCTCTCTAAAGAAGACTAATTCCCTTTAAAGGTAATCCAAAGCAGGTGTGGCTGGGGAGCCTCTCCTCTTTCTAGAAAGCTGGATTCTGGAATTGTGCTACCCAGAAAATCCTACCTCATTTTAGAGTTAGAATTAAAGACCTTAATAATATCATGGGATCGTAGACTAAAAGCTAGAAGTAACCTTAGAAACTGTTTAGTCCAATCCCCTCAATGTAGTAGAAACTATGGCTCAGGATTATGGTCATACTAAGTAAGTGATGTTAATGGAGTTTAGACTCAATTGAATTTTTCCTCCACAATTTCTGTGATGTCTAAAATTTGAGAGCTTTCTGCTAGATGTGAAATCCTAATGCAATGATAAAAGTATCAAAATAAGTATATTAACCACCACTTGCCCCATTAACAAATTTTTACTTAACCAATTTCCAACAAAACAATTTGGAGAAAAACTTCATAATATCTTTTATTTAGTTATTTGTTAAAATGTTGCCTCCTGCCAGTAAAAATGTTAGTTTCTTGAGTGCAGAAACCCACTTGTAGTTGTGACTTGGTATTACCATGGGCTTTGTGCAGCCTTGAGTATAGTCAGTGCTAAATAAATGTTTATTGAATTAGGTTGAATTATTGGGGTTCAATTCAAACAATGAGAGAATGGTAAATAGAGAATAAAAGACTCCTTGAAACGAGAAAGAATATGAACTGTGGATGAAGAACAATTATCTACCTTTCCCAGAATAAAATTATCTAGCGGCAAGTCCGTCTAGTGCACTGACTCTGTGAGTAGTTTTTAGTTAAGTGGTCCAGCTAAGGCTGTTTCAGATTTTTGGTTGTGTCTTTGTTGGGAATGAAATCCTTTCAAAGGGTCAAAATTGGAGGAAGGGAGGAATGTTTAAAAAATATATTGAGAAACTGAAGTCTTGAGTCACTCCCTCTACTACCACCAATCCTCTCCTTCAAGCTCCCAAGAACAAGGATCAGCCCACTGTTCCTCCCTGAAGCTCTGTGAACACTTCTATCCCCTACTCCAGAGGCCTGATCTATCTTTGGGTATTTCAGGCAGAAAGTACCTGTCAACAAATCTCCCGCAAGTCACTGAATCCTGGGAGTTTCTCAGTAGAGGACCCCAAAATTCTAAGGGATTCTGGGGAGAGTAGATTAAAAATACTCTTTCAGCATCCCAGGTTGGGGAGAGTTAGTATGGGAAGTCACTTGGCTTTGCTCTTAAAAGCACTGAATCTGACCCAGAGGGATGGCCCCTTTCCCTCCCCCCTCCGAAAAAAAATAAAAATAAAAAACAACCACCCCCCCTGGGAACTAGAGCCGAGACGCTGAGGCGGGCAGTCTTTTGGAAGCAGGGAGGGGCAAAGTAGAGAGCCGAGCTTGGGAGGTCGAGGGGTATCCGAGAGGGTGCTGGAGAACCTGGGGCCTTTCTCCCTCTCACTGTCTCTGTCCCTCCTCCAGTGGCTCACCCGGGTGCAGGGCGGGGCTCCGGGACAGCCCAACGGGAAGCCAGGAGAGGGGAAAGAGGCCGCCGCCCGCCCAGGACCAAGCTGGGTGGAAAGAGAAAGGGGAAGGAAAAGGGAAGGCTGGGGCCGCAACTCGGAGATCCGCAGCGGGAGCAACGGCGGCAGCAGGGGCCACAGCGCCCTGGGGCCACGGCAAACCCATCTGGGAGAGCAGCAATGGGGCTGGAAACTGAGAAGGCGGACGCCCAGATTTACATGGACGAGGATTCCTACAGCCGCAACAGCGGTCTCGACTACCCGGAGCCCGAGAAATGCGTGAAGTCCATCCAGGACCGTGATCCACGGGGCCTCAACACTCATCTGAAGGTGGCAAGCGGTGGGAGGACAGGCTTGGAGGCTGGGGACAGGGAGAGGGAAGGGTGAGAGAATAAGAGGGAAAGAGGGAAAAAGAGAGCCAGGGCTTTGCCTAGCAAAAAAGTCTCAACCACGTCCGGAGATGGACCAGAGACTGGGCGGAAAGAGCCAAGTGGTCCCTTCTCCCGGCAGAAGATAGGATTCCCGTGTCTCTCTTACCCCATTCTACCATTAAAAAAAAAAAAGAAAGAAAGAAAGAAAGAAAAAAAAAAAAAAAAAAAAGGAAGAACAAACATGGGATAACTTCTATAGCCAAACTCTGACTTTGATCGTAAGATTGGGACTCTGTCATGATTTTCTATTCCCCTCCTGGACTACAGGTCTAGCTAGTCTCAGTTCTCCCCACCCCCATCGTTGTGTGCCTTTGTGAGGGCTTGCTAAGGGTTTGATGTGGGTATCTCTTGTTTCCACAGATGGGTTTTGAGGATGTGATTGGAGAGCCCGAGTCCACTCACAGTTTTGATAAAGTTTGGATCTGCAGCCATGCACTCTTTGAGGTCAGCAAGTACCTGATCTACAAGGTCCTAACTGTGCTCCTGGCTATCCCATTGGCCTTTGTGGCAGGAATTCTCTTTGCAACTCTCAGCTGCCTGCACATCTGGTGAGAATATTTGTCACCTTGATGCTGTTGTTTGCTGAAACCTTAGGATAGTCCCTTTCCCACCTGCTTCTCCAGCTTTATCACCTTGGGCCCAATTAGAGTCAAGAGTGCAACATCTGCACTCTCAAAGTAGGAATTGGTAGTTCTAAAAAGAACAATCTAAAGAATTCTGAGGCAGGATCTTGGAATATTTCAAGTGATGTGATTTATAGTGCCATAGTGGAAAGGGGGTGTGACTTCACTCTTTGGGTGGGGGCTGGGAGTGGAGTGGGCAGAGGCTATGCCTCCTGCCACATGCCTCTACTGGGCAAATTTACAGAGCCATGTTGTAACTTGTAGGCAAGGTTCTAGGCCTTACTCTTCTTTATCACTTTTTTTTTTCACTCAGTACCAAACCCCCACCAAAAAATAAAATAAAATTAGTTCTAGGCAGAATCTGAGTGACAGGAATTGTACTTGGGTGTCTGAAAATTCAATTAAATAATGTTTTCTGGGATGCCTGGAATAAGGAGAATAGATAGGCATATTAAGAAGAGAAACTTTGTTAGACAAGGGATCCATCCATTATGGCAGATGAAGACTCAAGCTTTGGAAAAAATGAATGCCTTCTCTCCTCACTCTACCCCAAAACTTTTTTTCAACTCTACTACAACCTAGTGAGAAAAGACTGGGTAATAAGATAAAATTAAAAAAGGAATATGGAGCTCCACTGGACATGAATAGAAGGAGGAGATGCTCTTATTCACATTCATATTATTTCTATGTCATGAAATTAGTTTTTTTTTAATATCTGTTAAAAGAAACTAATCAGCAAAAGGGGAAATGCTATTTTATCTAAAGGATAATTAGTTCTAAATATCTACTTTGTTCTGAGGGAAAATAATTCAGAGAGAATCCATCTCTATATTTCAAATATTATCAGAATAGGGTCTATGTACAAAGAGCTTTTTTTTGTCCATAACAACTCTGTGAGGTTAGGAGTGATTAATAGTCTAAAAGTGGCAGCAAGAAAATATAACCTCAGCTGGAGATCTTCTATTTGAGGTGGTCTGGTCCCATGAACAAATTTAACTACTAAATATGATATCATCACAGAACAGTTGCTCCTTTACACTTTGCTTTTTAAATATAAGTATTCTATCACCATGCTTGTTTTTCATTCTTTTAGCAAAACAGGTGATAAATGTTAAACACATTGGAACCCACACTACTGCCTCTCTGGGTGATGATTTAAACTGTTCAAAGCTAAGAAATGGAAACCTCATACTGAAACTGAAGCTTGGCCTTTCAGGTTGAGGTTGAATGGTTATTCATAATACTGTTTGCCTCAATAGCAACACAATTTCCAAACGCCCTCATATGATATAAACACCATGAATAGAAACGTTTTGAGGTGTTCTCTGTGTTCTTTGTCAAGTTACATAGTGATTCTACCTGCTACGATGATTCACAAAATATCATGGGCAGTTTTTAAAGTGTTACAGCTAGATACAACATCAACCTATCACTTTACTTGCCTTTCCTTCACAATTCGAATGCTAATAGTCTGTTAAGAATAGTGATTCAGTGGGCTGGTTAGGGTTATTTTATAGGGAAATTTAACTGGTGCTGTAGAAACCCTGTAGCCTCATGGAGATGAGATAATAGTCTAATATGAAGGACTAAGTGCAGAAATGCACATGGAAATTCCAAATTATCAAAGAAAGACATATCTGGTGGAAACTTTTCTGGAAAGTCTGATATTCAGTCAGAAATGTATTTGCTTAGTTAAAAGAATAAGCAAAGATGAGAACATATTCACCAAACAACACAGAATAAGAATCACAGGCCTATAACTTAGGATAGAGTATCATGCTAATTCTTTAACTTCTGTGCCAGTTACTATCTATTTAAGTATGAATAATACTATGACTACATAGCTAATGTGAGATATTACCTTATGCAGCATTTAACAAATACAAACTTTAATAGTTATATAACAATGAAGGAAAGCTTTGTGCAAAGATTTTATGGTAAGTTGAAATAAGTTAAATGGTGGAAAGTTGTGAATAAAAATATAATTAACCAAACGATGCTTTTCTACACCTGATTAGCCTACAAAGAAGGGTTATTGTTCCACTTGTGGTCGGTCCTGCCACCCATGAGTCATCCTACCAGTTTTTAGCCATGTAATATGTATTATTTAACTAGTCTGTTTTTCAAATTATGTGCATATGAGACATTAATATTTAATTGTACCACACATCTGTCATCAGGCAGCTGTGATTGAAAGTAAAGGGAGTAATTTCAAAAAACTGCTTAAAGGTTAGTTCACACTCAGAAAAAATGGCTTCATTATTAATGACTTACATTGCCATCACACAATAACTATCTGTTCTCCAGTATCTGAAGCTAGACTAAAGGAAGACCTTGGGAAAGGAAACAAAGATAGATACATTTGCTAATTTGCCAAGAGAATGGTACCTACAAGCTGAGATAATAAGCAATAATTAAACCTGAAGCCAAGGCAGCTCTTTTAAAAAATAATTTATTTAAATAAATTTTAAAAATAAATTTTAAAAAATAATAATTTATAATTAAAAATTGTGCCTATGAGACCAAAGTCAAAAGTACAATTTATCCCTATCTGGGTCAATTAACTTTCCTTTTCTTTCTGATGTGCCACAGAATAGACCCAGGCAATCCGTCTTGAAGGTTCATTGGCTATAAGGAAACTAAAGTTGCCTAGAATATGGCTAGATTATTGAAAATTCATTACTACTTTTGGTCAACCCAAACATTTGCTTATTGATAGTCCTATAGCAACATATAGACAAGAACACATTATACATCCTAAGCCTAGTACTTGTTTGGCTAAAATAATTGCCATAATTCATGAACTTGTACAATTTTTTGTGAGCCCTAGTTGATTTGGTCATTCGGAGGGAACCTTTTGGAAAGTTCAGTGCTAAAATTAGTTTAAATTTTGTGAAACATTGAAATTATAAAATTCAAAATCAGAAAATATTGGCTTTCCCAAAATAAAACAATATGAACAAAAGCCCTCAGGTAGAGTACCCTCTTTATTGATTAACTAGGAAGTTAGCATTTATTGTATGACTCTAACTTCCATTTAGTTGGATGGAAAGATATATGCTGTGGGAAGTATCAATTTCATGTTTTCCTATTTAATTATAATACTGATTGACTTGTCTTGTAGGCTATCAATTTGAAGTTGTGTTCTACATCATTTCTTACTATGTATTGATTTAGAAGTCAATCAGCAAATTTGTCATGCACGCTAACTATATGAAGGCAATAACAATCTCTACCCTCCAGGAGCCTGCATTTAGTAGGGAGACAATATACAGTTATATAGAAAATGCATCAAAGAAGATGTATTTTCTCCTTTAAGGGAGAAGGTCCTAGAATCTTGGGGAGTTAAGGTAAGACCTTCCACAGGAGATGGTATTTAAATAGAGGAATAGGCCTAATTTTTGTGAATGATGGAGATATCATTTTTTCAATGCTAAATAAACACTCCTCACCATATCCAGGTCTGTGTTGGCGTTTCCTATTCACATTTTAATACTTAAGTGATTTGCCCAAGGCCACACAGTAAGTGAATAATGTATTGGGATCAGAAGTCAAGAGTTCCCAACATCTAGTCTTTTGTTCCTACTACTTAGTATTGACATCACCCTGTAATTAATTGTCCCATGCAATTGCTTTAAGTGCTTGCTACTTTGCCTAGATTACAAGGTGAATTTGAGTTGTCTAGAGAGGCAAACTGATGGCTCATGTCAAAAGATAAAATAAATAAATTCTTTAGAAACTGTCAGTTTTTTCATTTATTTTATGCCATATGAAACTAAATGAAGATAATCCAAGATCAACCTCACTATCCTGTATGGCAGAGTAAACCTTGCATTTAGAATTAGTGCAGAGAAAGACACCATTATAGCCTGTGGGTACTAGCAATCATGAGAAGTTAAAAAATACCTATGTGCTCATGGAGCATGATGACCAAGATAAAGGTTAATTAAGAGCTTATTTTGAAAGTGGTCCAAAGTTGGAAAAATAAGTAATTGCAATCATACTGGAAAAATTAATAACATATAATAAGATTACTTAAAGTATAACCTAGTTTTTCTAGTATGTAGTAATTCAATACCAGAATAATGCTTAACACTTATGTAATGCTTAAGACATTTTTAGGGATTACTATTTTAAGCTTTTTAATCGTTGCTTTATACAATTCTTCAAGGAAGGTCCATAATAATTATTATAATTGTTATATATGCAAAATGGTGTAATATGTGAAGTCAAGATAGTACACTCAATTCAGCATTTTATTGAGCACTTAATAATTGTAAAGCACTCTGCTGCATTTTACTTGCTGTAAAGGGAGAAAGAAAGAGAAGCTTATTTTTAAGACTTTTTAAAATTTTGAATTTCAATTTCTCCTTCCTTTACTGACTTCGAAGGTAAGCAGTTGGATACCCATTATACATTTGAAAGATTATGCAAAACACATTTCCATATTATCTGCATGGGGGAATCAAGAAAAATAAAGTTAAAATATATGCTTCAATCTGAATTCAGAGTTCATCAGTTCTCTCTGGAGATTGATAGTTTTTATCCATTAACCTTGTTGATCAATTGTTACAATATTGATATTATTACATACAATGTTTTTCTAGTTGCTCATTTCACTTTGCATCAGTTCAAATAAAGCTTCTCAGATTTTTCTGTACCCATCCCCTTTATCATTTCTAATAAAAACAATAGTATTCCATCACAATCCTATATCACAACTTAAGGGAGAGTTTTAGAAAATGAATATTTTCTTAAGTTCTACTACTTTCACTGGTTATGTCTTATAGACATATAAGGCAAGTGTTAAGGAATTAAATTAGCAGCTGTCACAGATAATTTTGTTATATCAGGTTTGTTTATGGTCATGTTTTCAGGGTAGTTGGAAGATAACATTTTCTGGGTATAGGATCAATGAGCTACATTGTTAAGGGACAACATAACATTTTTCCATTATTTAATCTTGCCCACTAGAAAGCCATTAATAAAAATATGTTAGAGTCTGGTATTTTAATTTTAAGTTTAACCTTTTTAGAGAACATTTATGTTTCCTTGAGTTGGAGAGCTAACCGAATTTTCCAATTAAAAAAATATAAAGATGGCTAAAATTGTGAGTGTGTTTAGCTACTTTAAAAGGCATATTCCATAAACCAAAGGGAAGTTTTCTTGCATTAGTACTCTAAAAGTTTAGAACTGAAAGACAAATATATCCAAAATATTTGGATAAATCCATGTATTCATTGGTTTGAGTACTCTTCCTCTTCCCAATATAGATAAAATCACTTCAAACTGTCCCATACCTTTCTTATAAGTCCTTCATAGACAATCCACCCAAAGCGTTGGAGGACTTGTTCCTCAACTCTTAAAGTCTCAGGGGCACTAAGGCACCACCTGAGTTATCTCTCTGTTGAGCAGCTCACTTCCTTTTTAAGTCACATATCTCTTCCATGAGATCTCTGGTGATGCTTGTCAAATATATATTAGATAACTAGTAATACACTGTGAATCTTCCAGCTATCTTTCAATTGATTCTTAAGTAATTAATACTTTTGATGTTTCTAAGATCATGACATACCATGATTCAGCATCATATTTCACCAGACATACATTAGTGTTTAAAAAGTGGGTTTTTGTGGCAGCAAACGGTTTAGGATTATTTAAAGAGCTACACAGTTTTCTAAGTGTTCTACTTTTCTCCAAGTACTTTATCCCAGAGACAGTTCATTGTCTATCTGTAGCTTCCGTCCATTATATAAATGCTTATGTAGATGGAATAACTCAACAGGCCTTTCATCTAGCTGTATAATATAATCTAGTCAATATGCAGTTTTCCTCCATTTAGGTTTTTTAGTATAATTAGCAACTATATTACTTGAAAAAGTAAAATATTTAAAAGCTTTAAGTGTACTTTTGGACCAGTATACATTATTTGTATAGCTATAGCTATAGAAGATAGATATAGGCATATTTAGATATAGACATAAATATAACTAGTAAAGGGACAAATTTAATTCTTTTTTAAACCGCCAATGGAGATTTATATAAATTCTTATCTGTTCTATTTTGTGAATACATAATAATCAGTGGACTTATTTGGTGACTTTTTTTCACACTAATTTATCTTAAATTATTTGCTTGTATTCTAGGATTGTGGTGCCTTTCGTAAAGACCTGTTTAATGGTCTTGCCTTCAGTGCAGACGGTATGGCACAGCATTACAGATGGTTTCGTTGCTCCCTTGTATAAAAGCATGGGACTCATCTTCTCTTCAATCAGCCTGAGACTAGGTCATGAGTGAACAATATGGACCATGTTGCTGGAAACCTAATATACTATAATACTTTTGGTTGCTGTAATGTAGAAGCACTACTGTTCATTTCCAAACTATTCTATTTAAGATGATTTTTTAAAAGGGGAACAAATATATTTGGGACTTTAAAAACTGAAATGGATTTCTTCCTGGGTAATAGTTTCATGATTTATTAGCCACATAGTCCATATCCAGAATTGCTTGCCAGAGTTATCTAAATCATTGGAAACACCTAATTTTAATGGAATACAATTTTTTCCTGAGGACAGAAGTTTACATTTTATGGCAGTCATTCATTTGAACTATGAGTGGTATAGTTCAAATATCTAAGTATATGTTCTTTGAAAAGTCATGGTAGTTAGAGGCACAAAATAAACTGCAGAAGCACAAGTAGGCAATGATGTAAATACTTCAATAGCACAAACACATGTAAATGTGAAAAGTAGAACCATGATGAGAGATAATATGGTGTGTTGGAATATGCACATCATATGGAACCAAGTACCCAAGTTCAAAGTTGGGTTGTTCTATTTGTGACTTGAGTAACTTTGGGCAAGACGCTGATGCTCTGAGTGTCAGTTTCCTCATCTAAAAATGAGAGTTAGACTAGATGACCTCTAATTCCCCTTTAAGCTCTGTCATACAATCCCATAATTATATCCCTTAAAATAAGGTGTTGCCTAATTTGGAGGACTATTCTTTCACCTGCTGCCCTATTTAAGAAGAGGTTCTATTTTATTGTATATTTTGTACTTAATGTAAATGTTGCTTTATCAATTTTCCAAAAAGCACCTTGACTGTTATTTTGAATCTTGTAGAGCTCTTATGTTGTATGGAGTTATCCATACGTGAATCAAAGAAGAAGAAGAAATTTAGATAAGGGAGATTGCACTGAAATGATTATATAAAGCATATATTTTTCTTTAAGAATTTAATGTAAAAGATTAGCATGAAATGATTTCTTATTAGACACTGTAAAACAAAAGTACCTGAAATATGTCTTATAAGTAATGCTTAGAGTAAATGCGGATGGCAATAAATTCTACCCAATAATTATCATCAGTTATGACATAAAATTTGAAATAATCTGTATCTAAATGATACTTTAGGTTGGGGAAGAGCTTGCTTTCTTGTATTCAGTCACTAAACTTATGTTTGACATTCCTATTATCTATTCATTTTTCATTTAAGTGATTTTGGTGCTGTTTGACATACTTTTTGTTTTCCTGAAATTTGACCATAAAAAAAAGCAATTTCTACTGCACTTAACTATTGCTGACCTCTTTTTTGATCAGAGAGATACATGTATACAGTGGTACATGGACTCGCCTACAGAGTTAAGTGCTGCTGATCTCATATACAGATGAACAAGTTACTACAGCAAGTTGTTTGTGATACTAATGCAAAACAGAACAAGGACCAGTTGGGTGGAAGAATGAAAAGAAGCCTAGTTCCAGAGTCAGAAAGACCTGAGTTCAAAGATAGCCTTTGACACATATTAGCTGTGTGATTTGGGCAAGTTATTCTGCCTCCGTTTTCCTCTCCTATAAAATGGGGATAATAATAGCACCTACCTTGCAAGATTGTTGTGAGGATCAAATGAGCAGATATTTTAAAAGTGCTCAACACAATGCCTGGCACATAGTAGGTTACTACCTTAAAGTTTATTCCCTTCATTTTTCTCACTTTGGAGCTAAGTTGCTCAACTTTAATGCTAAAGTTTGGAGGGGAAATACTTTCATTCCAAAATGACAGGCATATTGGGTAAAAATGTAACTGTGGTAATGTGACCAATTTTCTCATCAGATATTAAAGATAGAGTCTATATAAGGAGGCCAGTACAGTATATATAGTCTCTTCTTTAGGGAAGTAGCCTCTACTCTACTCTTTTTTTTTACCTTTTTTTATTTTTTATTTTTTTATTTTAAACCCTTAACTTCTGTGTATTGACTTATAGGTGGAAGAGTAGTAAGGGTAGGCAATGGGGGTCAAGTGACTTGCCCAGGGTCACACAGCTGGGAAGTGTCTGAGGCCGGATTTGAACCTAGGACCTCCCATCTCTAGGCCTGGTTCTCAATCCACTGAGCTACCCAGCTGCCCCCTACTCTACTCATTTTAAAGCTCTATAGGGTGTCCCAAAATTTTAGTGCAATCTTAAAGCTTAAAATTGCAATAATACTTCTGGAACATCCTGTATTTTTATTTTTAAGGCAATGTATTATGATAGAGAGCTAACCTCAAAGCCAGGAAGACCTAAGTTCAGGTTTGGTCTGTTAAAGATATTTGAATGTCTGATCTTAGGCAAGTCATTTAACCTCTATTCTGGAGAAATTTCTAATATCCATTTCTAAGACTTTTAAATTGCAGAACAGTGAACAGTTGATGATGTGTATTAGTTGAGAAGGTGTTTCCTCACTCGAAAACTCCTTACACTAATGGAATCACAGATCCAGACAATTTTTAAAAATATATATCTGATAGTGACAAAAATCTTCAGTCTTTGGGGGTCATTTTGGCTTCTGCAGGCAATTAAAATAGTTTGGAGCTACATTTACTAAATAAGGTTGATAAAGATGGCTAAAAAATAAATGTTAATTATAAAGAAATGAGACTGTGTTTATTGTATGGTTCTTATACAGACTCTCAAGGTAATTCTAGATAGTTGTGTAGTGGAGAGAGCCTTGGAGTGGGGAAGAACTGAATTCAAATCATGGATATGAATTCAAATTAAAAATCTGAAATATGGTCTGGTTGACCCTGGGCAAGGCACTTGCCCTATTTTAGACTCTATTTCTACATATGTGAAATGCAGGGATTGGACTCAGTGATACAAGATCCCTTCTGATTTTATATTTGTAATCTCTGATTCAGAAGAGATCTAAAAATATGTTGGGTAATGGGCACTTTACTGGTAGATGTGATTAATCCAAAGTCAATTCACACACACATAAATATCATGTATTTTTTAAAGTTTTTCACTTTATAATCACAACTTAAAATGCCTCAAAATTGTTTGGAAATACTGAATAATCTATTTGGAAACAAATAAAATATTCTTATTTACCTTATTGTGATATTTAACTTATTGCTATAAACCTTCATGCTTTTTCTATTCTTTCAAATACTTATTTGCTGAATTTCTTTTTTTTTTTTTTTTTTTTTTTACTAATCACCTCAGTAGGGATTTGTAATTAAATTACATTAGGGTACACTAACAGAACCTAATTATCAAATGAAATAGCACAAATCCTGTTTCTAACAGTGTTAATTACTTCCAAAGTATAGTTTATTGGAATTTTTGTTAAGTACTGTGTTTTATGGAAATGGGGTGGATTTTTCTTTAATGTGAGTCAAGGCAATTATGCTGTCCATAATAAATTTTTTTTTAAAAAATTTAAACTGTGTTAAATAAATTTATTGGTTTTAGTAGTCAATTAATCAACAAAATCTTTTTTTGATTGGAAATAATAAATAACTAAAATCAGTAAAAAATATATATGTGGGGGGCAGCTGGGTAGCTCAGTGGAGTGAGAGTCAGGTCTAGAGACAGGAGGTCCTAGGTTCAAACCCAGCCTCAGCCACTTCCCAGCTGTGTGACCCTGGGCAGGTCACTTGACCCCCATTGCCCACCCTTACCAATCTTCTACCTATGAGACAATACACCGAAGTACAAGGGTTTAAAAAAAAAACACAAAAAAAATAAAAAGTAAAAAAAATAAAAAAATATATATATGTGTACTTTCAACATTATAAACCAAATAACTATCACCACCTTGAAGAATTCATAAAAGCTTCAATAATTTTACCAAGTATAGCATGAAAAGATTTTTGAAGATACCTTTATCACTGAGCTATTTTTGTCTCTGTAATCCCCAGGTCCTAACACAGTGCCTACTGAATAGTAAACATTTTAAAATTACTTGTTGGATTGAATTAAATTTAATTATTCATAAGCCCCAGCTAGAGATGACCTCCATCTCCCTCTCACAGCCATTTGGCAATAATATTACAGATAGGAGTACAATTGATGACTCAGTAGATTGGAAATTCCTGGTGAGTAACAAGTCTGAGTTTGTTTTTATCTTTGAGTTGCCAGTGGCTAGCTGGATATCTTTAATATAACTATGCGCTTAAATACTATAGGACTGAATAAGGAGGGGAAAGCATTTTTATGAGATAGAGTAGATAACTTTGGAACTTTCACTTTTCAAATAGAAAAGGATTGGTATTGAATCCAATTTCCTAATACTTAGAATATATTTGGCATATATAAATTTGCATTCATCATAAACTAGTGAATGGTTATTGGTTTCTATGAATGCTCATTCAAAAATTCACTACATTTCAACTACCTTTGTGAAGAAAACACTGTCTATTCTTTCTGTGGCTGTTGGTTTCTTGACAAGAGTTAAGGGAGGAAAACAGTGAGCTCCTTGCTTTTGGCATCAGAGAGAATGCAATCCAAAAAGCTTCCTTTTGTGACATAGCCTTATGAAGAGTATTCTTTGAAAGTGATGCCAGTAGTATGAAACAAGCTAAGCAAATCATCAATGTGGATAAATTACCTTTAAAAAAAGCTTAATTATTGGTGGAGTTGTGAATTGATCCAACTATTCCAGAGGACAATTTGGAACGATGCTCAAAGGGCTATAAAATTGTTTATACCCTTTGATCCAGAATTACCACTATTAGGTCTGTATCCCAAAAAGATTTTTTAAAAGAGGAAAGGACTTACTTGTACAAAAATATTTATAGCAGCTGTTTTTGTAGTGGTAAAGAATTGGCAATTCAGGGGATGTCCATCAATTGAGGGATGACTGAACAAATTGTGGTATATGATGGTGATGGAATACTATTGTATTATAAGAAATGATGAACAGGATGATTTCCAAAAGAACTGGAAAGACCTACATGAACTGATGCAGAGTGAAATAAACAGAACCAGGAGAACACTGTATACAGTGACAACCATATTATGGGATGATCAGCTGTGATAGACTTAGCTACTCACAGCAATACAATGATCTGGGACAGTTCTGAACAACCTATGACAAAGAATGCTCTCCACCTCAAGACAAAGAACAACTGGAGTCAAAATGAAGATTAAAGCAAACAGTTTTTCACTTAAGTTTATTTGGGGTTTTGCTTTTATAAGATTATTCTCTTCCAACAATGAACAATATGGAAATATGTTTTGCATGATAATACATGTATATAACCCAGATCAGATTGTTTGCCTGCTCTGGGAAAGGGGTGGAGATGGAGGGAGAGAGACAATTTGGATCATATAACTTTGGAAAACTTATGTGAAAATTTGTTATCACCTGTAATTTATAGAATAAAATACCTTTATAATTATTTTTAATTATTATTTATTAATTCCTTTAATTTTATTATATAATATTATATAATATATAACTATATAATGTGTATAATAATATAATTTATTATATAATAATGATATTATGTAATAATTATTAACTATTTTTTAAAAGAAAGCTTATACCCATACCATTTATTTCAGCAACTCTAGAGGAAAAAGGTGAATTCAGTCAAGCTGGTGGCAGATAGATACAACCTTCAACTGACAATTTTCAGCCTATATATATATTTGAAACTAAAAGAAATTTTATTTTGAAAATCTTATAACATCTTTTAAAATGATTAGAGATACCTTAAAATATTGTAAAAATGGAACTGGGAAGCTAACTATACTTTATCTTCTATATGTAGTAGATGAATTTGATTATTTGGATATTTTCAATATTTAGATATTCTAAATTAAAAATATACATATTATTTGCTTCTCCACTGTCTTCTTGCCCAAGACTCAGAAAGTTAAAATAAAGCAAAATGGCACTGGGCAAGTCACTTAACCTCTGGATCTCAATTTCTTCATCTGTAAATTGGGAATTTATATGTTGACCTCATGTCTTTTTCAGCACCAAAATCTATAATGCTATGAAAGGAAAATATGCTAATAGAATAACCAACTTTAAACTTATTTTTTAAATCTATTTTTAAAAGTTTTCAGTGAGGAAAATCCTAACAATTCTGATACTCATGAGTACAGTTGGAAATTGTTAGTTCTCAAACTCTTTTACTTTCCTGTCTCCAGTATGAACTGGTAGGTCTTTAGTTTACAATTCTTTAACAGTCCAGAAGGAAATCGTCAGGATAACAAGAATCTGGGGGCAGTTAGTAGCTCAGTGGATAGAGAGCCAGTCCTAAAGACAGGAGAACTTAGGTTCAAATGTAATCTCAAATACTTCCTAGCTGTGTGGCCTGGGAAAATCACTTAAGCCCTATTGCCTAGCTCATACTACTCTTCTCCTTTTAAATCAATACATAGTACAAATTCTAGGATCAAAGGCAAGGGTTTAAAAAAAGAGAGAGTCCAGAGAATGTTTTATCAAATTAGTTTTTGCACATATTACTTTATGAAAGAAAGAAAAAATGAGTAAATGTGCTTACAGTGAGAAGTCCACCATTTTTATTGAGTGGTTTCTTCTTTCATTCAGAGACAGAACTATAGATATTAAGCTCCAGTAGGGCAAGAGCCTGTCATTCATCTTCATATCTCCCCGACATTGAGCATGGTGCTTCATAATATTTCTTCATCATATTGAACTAAATCAAATGATCTCTAATGAATCTTTTTAGAGGGGGAAAAAGGTTTTAACTTCCTAAATCCCATCAACATATTGTTTTCATCTACACACCACTCTACCTCTTCCAAACTGGACTAGTGTTGGACTTTCTGTAGATTGGCTAGGGAAGGTTAAGGGCTGGAACTATTATTTCACTACTATAGGGAACTTCACCTACCAGTATAGGCTGGGGCTTTCTTTGCAATTTATAGATTTAGGTGCCTTGGGCACAGAGAAATGAAGCCACTTGCTTTAGGTAACATAGCTGGTATATGTCAAAAGCAAAACCTGAACCCAGGATTCCCTATCTCTAAAGCAAACTCTTTACCCACTACAGTTCACTGCCTTCTCTCCGTAGATAAGACAATTGCAAATAGGATGCAATTTCAACTGTCTCATGAAAGCCGTGATGCTCACATCCTGTCCCCATGCTCCAAATCTTTCCATATCATGAAATTCTACTGCAAGAATTTCATTCTTAAAAAAAAAAGTGAGGTTGAGTGAAGGTAGGAAGAACTGATAACAGCTTAAATTTATATAGCAAATTACGTTTTACAAAGTATTTAATCTCACAATCCTAAGACTGTATAATTTTTAAACCCTTACCTTCTGTCTTAGAACAAATACTGTTTATTGGTTCCAAAGCAGAAGAATGATAAGGGCTAGACAATTGGGGTTAAATGATTTGCCCAGAGTCCCACAGCAAAGAAGAGTCTGAGGCCAGATTTGAAACCAGGAGACAACACGCTTTTTGACAATGCTTTCCCAAATATGATCTCCATTGATCTTGCAAAGCATTCTTCAAGGTAAAGAGAGAGGGTGCAGTGATTTTCCTATGTAAAGTTGCTACAGATAATCTTTACCTAGTTTAATTTCACAATTTCTCTTGTTGCTCTTCTTGCCAAAGGTAGAAATGTAAACACACTAGAGGTAGAAGAAATTGGAAGGAGCTGGAAGAAAGCTGACCTCTCTTTACTCAAAAGAGCACATTGTTCTTTGAGTTCTTGAGTGGAAAGTGAAGAAGTAAGTATATTGTGTGTAGCAACCAAAGCTGTAACTAGGGTGGGGCCATGGGCCTTTGCCCCAGTAGTGAAAATTTAGAGGGAGCTGAAGCACCATTTTGGGGTCATGGTCATGCTTTCTCCCTGACTCGATTCTACCCCTGTAGAAGCAAATGAGTGTCAGTGTGTTTATTTTAGGTATGCCTCCTCCCTCCATCACCTAGTTAGAAATCTCAAGATGACGTGTGTTGAGCTTCCTCTCCCCAGCAGCCACATACTGGATAATCCCACTCCTTCCCACAGAGGCAGGTGTTGGCATAATGGATAGAGCACTGGGCCTGGAGTCAGGGGGACAGAAGTTAAATTCAGTCTCATACCTTTATTAGCTCTGTGACCATAGAAAAGTCACTTAACTGCTGTTTGCCTTAATTTCTCAATTGTGAAATGAAGATAACAATAGTACCTACTTAACCAGATTGTTATGAGGATCAAATGAGACCCAAATGGGGGCAGCTGGGTAGCTCAATGGATTGAGAGCCAGGTCTAGAGATGGGAGGTCCTAGGTTCAAATCTGGCCTCAGACACTTCCCAGCCCTGTGACCCTGGGCAAGTCACTTGACCCCCATTGCCTACCCTTACCACTCTTCTGCTTTGGAGCCAATACACAGTATTGACTCCAAGAAGAAAGGTAAGGGTTTTAATAAAAAAAATTTTTTTAAATGAGACCCAGATGCCTAACACTGCAAAAATTATAATTGAAAGATATGGTAGCAATAGAGGAAGGACCAGGAATCAAAATCAAACTATAGCTTGGTTTCACTGTGCATGTTACCAAAGTTATTATCTAGGTCGTTGACTGTTGCAACAAGGCTTTGGTAAAGAAAGAAAGCTGTGCGGCAGTCAGAGGAAAATCAGAAGACTGCATTTAAAGGATTCTTTAAAAATAAACCAGGGACACCTATTCGTATTTTGCACAGCTCTTGAACTTGTGTTATATCACTTAGTTTGTAGTGTAGCTGTAGAAGTCATTTTGTCATTATTCTAAGAAAAGGTAGGGGTGGAGTATAATGAGAAAGAGGAAGAGACACAACTCAGAGTGGGAAAACAGCACGTAGCCAAGGACAAATATTTCCCTCCAACAGAAACAAATCAGGAAGAAACAGGAGCAATAGGTCTTCTTTGGGAATGTTCTTCTTTCATCTCATCTGAGTCATGTTTAATCATGTGCTAGCTGGTAAGCAAAAGGGGTGGAAGGGCAATAAGTCATACCTGTTCTTAGGCTGGATTTTGAACTGGTTCTACCTAACAGTTATGTTATATATTTGAAACTAAGAAATAAAATTAGTGATAACTCGCTAAGGCAAATTGGGAAGTAAATAAACATTTATTAGTCACCTATGACCCAGCACTACTACTGGGTCTGTATTCCAAAAAGATTAAAGATAGAGGAAAAGAAAGCACTTGTACAAAAATATTGAGAGCAGCTCTTTTGGGGGTAGTAAAGAACTAGACACTAAAGGGATGTCCATCAGTTGAGGAATGGCTGAACGAGTTGTGGCAGATGCTTAGAAGGGTATATATTATTGTGCCATAAGAAATGACAAACAAGATGATTACCAAAAAACCTGGAAAGACATATGAAGTGATGCAAAGTGAAGGTAGCAGAACCAGAAGAATGTCCATAGTAACGACAATAATATATGATGATCAACTGTGAATGACTTAACTATTATAATAAACAAGGCAAGGTTGCAGGACAACTACAAGGGATTCATGACAGAAAAGGTTATCTACCATCACAGAAGCAATAAATGATAGGATCTGAGTGTAGATTGAAACATAACATTCTTTACTTTATTTCCTTCGTGAATTCTTCTCTAGTATAAGCAACATATATCTTGTTTTACAATATAATGCACATGGAAATATATGTTATATGATATATACAATCTACCTCAAATTACTTGCCTTCTTGGGGAGAGGGCTGGGAGGGAGAGTGAGAAAGAGAGAACATGGATTGCAAAAAGTCAGAAGACAAATGATGGGTGGTCCAGAAGAGTACAGCCACATGAAAAATGAAGGAAGAGATGGCTGGCTTGAAAACTCTCCTTGAATGGATGTTCTGAGAGGAGCACTGTATGTCCACCCTCTCCAATTAGTGGGAGGAGTCTCAGGGGCAAGATATGAATGAGGTATGAATTCCAGTGATCTTAAAGGATGTTGGAATTTCTAGGATATTCCAGAGGAGTGCATCCAGATGAGAAAGAAAGAGAACAAATGACAAGAACTGTTATTGAAATCTGTAGGAGGAATTTACAGTGAGAATAAAAATATTATCATGATTCAGTTCTTCCTTTAGTGTGACTAGCCCTCACCTCTGGGATTGGATAAGGAATTCACATTTACTGAGTGTTAAATAAAAGTTTATAGTCCATCTAAAACACAGTGGTGTGATACTTAGCCCTCTTAGGCTTCCTTCCTGTCACCCTAATGTTGTCACCAAAGAATCAGAAGTAGGTCACTTGTAAATTCTTCATTGTTTCATGGAAATAAGCCCATGGTGATTCACCACTTTGTCAGCCTACTGGTGTTCAACTTCATGCTCATAGAACCAACCTCAAATTCCTTCCCTAAATGGTAGAACCAGAAAAACCTTTCATTCAATTGGGGCAGCATTCAAGAACACACTACAATGAATTGAGGACCCGATATACCATTCCAAGAAGAGAACTTTAGTCTCTTGAATTATTATCCAGAATATTATTTTAATTTGCCTATTCGAAAACATATTTTTATTTTTCTTCCCTTATTATCAAATGAGATAACATCTACAAATGTCCTATGAGCATTAGTTATGACTTTTATTATTTTTATTATTAATAATGCAACACATTGCTGCTAAAGTTGCCTTTGCTTACAAGCATGGTGTGACCCGTCCTACCTTTCTGAACAAAATAGATGCACCTTGTTATGTGTTGGACTGTGTGCCTCCATTATCATATAATACTCACCAAAAGAACAGGAATTTCAATTTCTCTAAGATACCAAACCAAACCAGAATACTCAGTGCCTAATCTTCTCTATTTTCTGCCCTCCACTTAATTCAGTTTTTCTGTTACTTTCCTTTTTTCTCCACTCCGAATTGGGAAATTGATTTAATAAGGATCATCTTGACTTTATTTTGAAGATCTCCTAAAAATCTGTTTCCCAGAAAAATAAAATCAAGAGATCTGTAATGGATAAATGCTATAATCCTTTTCAATATAAAGGACCTCAAGCAGAGAAAAAAGGGGGAAAGGGTGGGAAAAAACAAAATACGATCTAAACATTATTCATTTTCTCATCATTTCTCAGTTTTTTTATGTGGTTTTCTATCCATTCATGTGTCCATTTACTTCTTGGCCCATTATGATGTTCTCTGTTTTAGATTAGAAACTCCCAGGGACAATCAGTGCAATATTTCTTATTCATATAGGCTTTGAATAGGCATTTTTTTCTCAAAATAATGATATGGATCCTGACCACAAGAACATATTTTTCAAAACTGCCCATATTCACCTAATGTAATAATTTCCCCTTCAAAACATTAATAGTACTGATCCCAATAGGTCATGCACTTTAAGTTGTTTTCCCAATACAATTATAGTAGCCAATCCACACAACTTCTCCCAGTCCTTCTTGGAAACTGTAAGCTCTTTGAGGGCAGGAATTATTCCTGAAGCATCTTTATATCTTCTGCATCTAGCAGAGGATGGGGCACATAACAGGTCCTTAATTAATCCTAATCAAATTCAAGGGAATAGAAAATATAATGAGATAAAATGTAAAGTATTTTGCAATCCTTAAAATATTATATAAAAATATCTATTATTACTATTACCACTGTTGAATTGAGGTAAATGATTTACATTATTGAAAGAGCTGGCCTGAATGGAGGGATGGAAGAAGAAGATGTTGGTTTTGGAGAATGGATTTCCTTATCTCCACCAGGCTGAAAGTGCAATGGCTACTCAAAGAAGCAGTTCCACCATTGATGGGCACAAGAGCTATGACCTCTATTTTCAACTGGGCCAATTTAGACCCCCCAACTGCCCCTATTTGCCTGTTAGATGACAGACTTAGCTTAGTCAGCTGATTGACTTTAACCCTCCTGCTGTTCTGAACTACCAAGATCAAGTTATCCACCTGTCTTAGCCTCACTGGGTAAGAGAGGTTACATCTATGTGCCACCACAGCCATTAATATTAATTTCTTTTTTATTAATAGAGTTTATTTCCAGGTATCTAAGCTCTTGTCTCCCTTCCCTACAACTTAGAAGGAATCGTCCAGCAAACATATATGTAGATATAGATTATGTCTTTCATGTTTTCATTTTTCAGTTCATTCTCAAGAGGTGAACATTCACAAGTGAGAGAATGGAATAAGAGATAAAGTAAAATGCAATGCGTTACAGAGTGAAAATTATCAGATTTTGGCTTCAGATATGGGAACAACATTGCCCATATTCCTGTCTGTTGTTTTGGTAAGTTATTCTTCAGATATGAAATCTGTAGCTACATATATAATGCTTCCTTGGTCTTCTTAATTTTGCTCTTCATTATCTCATGTACTTCTTCCCAAGTTTTTTAAAAATTAATCTGCTCAGTGTTTCTTAAAGCGCAGTAATATTTCAACATAACCATATACCATAATTTGTTTACTCCTTCCCCAGTTGATGAGCCTCCTCTCAGTTTGCAACTCTTTGTCACCACAAAGAAAGCTGCTATAAATATTTTGGAATATATTGATAGATTCTTTTCCTTTTCCCTGATCTCCTTGGGAGAAAGACCAGCAATAATATTTCTGAGTCTAAAAGTATACACAATTTTATAGCTTTTGGGGCACAATTCCAAATTACTCTCCAAAATACTTCACAGTTCCACCAATAGTATATTAGTGTCTCCATTTTTCCACATCCCCACTAATCTTTTTAACTTTGCCGTTTTGTCATTTTAACCAACATGACAGATGTGAGATGATATCTTAGAGTTGTTTTGGTTTTCATTTCCCTAATCAGTAGTGATTTAGAGCATTTTATGTATTTATAGATTTGATTTTATACAAAAATCGTTGATTCATATCTTTTGCCCATTTATCAATTAGAGGTGACTCTTATTCCTGTACATTTGACAAAGTCCTCTACATATTCTAGATGTGAGACATCTATCTGAAAGACTATGAAATGTTAATCTCCAATTTTTCTGCTTTCCTTCTAATCTTGGCAATATTTATCTATACAAAAACTTTTTAATTAAAAATGTACCCCAAATCATCCATTTTATATCTAACAGTGCTCTTCATCTCTTGTTGACTCATAAATTCCTCTATTATCCATAAATCTGATAGGTGATATGGTCCCTGTTCTTCTAATATTCTTATGGTATCTCCTTTTATGTCTAAATCATGTATCCATTTTGATGTTATTTTAGTGAATGGTGGAAGATATTGGTCTATTCCTTGTTTTTTCCAAAATTCTTTACAGTTGTCCCAGTATTTTTTGCCAAGTAGAGATGACAGTTAGAGTACACTAAAAGATATATAATCTAAAAATATTTCTTTATAGTCAGCTTTAATTAGAGGTTCATAAAGATATCACATATCACTTAGGACTCAATCATTTAAACAAGATGCAGGAAACACTGAATGAAAGTTATTCATTCAAGGGGCAGGTAGAAGGAAGAAGAAGGCAGAACAAGAACATTAGTTCAATGAAAGGGTGTAGGTAGGCAGAATACAGACAAGCTCTTTTGCGTGTTTTGATAACTGCTTTGTGTATGTGATAACTGCTTTAACAAGTGTTTTTCACATATATATGGCTAGAAGAGAATAATTAAAATATTAAAATTTTGGAGACTTAGATCATTAAGAAATGTTACAGCACTGAGATTCTGTTCTGGAGAATTCTGAAGGTTACATACAAAAATATTCAGGCAAAAAAAAAGATATTAAAAAGAAAATTATAAAACACATATACTTGAAGCTCTGTACCAATGTCCCTATCTTGAACTTGCTATATAGCATTGAGCAAGTCACATAACCTTTATGGACCTCTTAACCACTCCCAGCCTGTTTTCTCCTCTATAAAATAAGTACTATGATAATACCTTTCTCAAAATGATGTTGTGGTGATCATGTAAACACACACACATACATATATGTAATACTTTGCTATCTTCAAGATTTTATGCAAATACTTGCTATTATTTATTACTTTCAATCAACAAGCATTTATTAGTTGCCAAATATGTGCCAGATACTTAACTAGGTATTAGAGATACAAAAATAGAAGTTTAGAGCCAAAATGAGGTCAGTCCATCCCATTTCAACCTAGTTGGAGGAGACATATGCTTACATAGGAATGCACAAAATAGGTGGAAGATAATTTCAGTAGGGAAGCAGTAGATGAGAAGAAAAAAAATAAAAGATGACTGTTAAGCAGATCTTTGAAGGAAACTAGGAATTCTGTGAAGTAGAAATAAAAAGAGAGTTCATTCTAGTCATAGGGAACACCCAGAATAAAGATCTAGAGGTAAGAGATATAAAGGAAAATGAAAGTAAATCAATTTTGGCTAACTGACAGAATAATCTTAATTAGCAAAGGCAGGGGGAAAAAACACACTTCCAGATTGCATATATTAAGATGCTCAAAAACATGGTACCAGAGTAAGTGGTTTGTGAAGATTTTTAAAAAATAAGATGGCCAAAGATATAGCAAGGTAGTTTACAATGTATTGACCTACAAATAAAATTATTGATTAAATGATTCATTTGCTTTAAAGCATGTTAATTACTCTAAATATAAAGTAAATATATTCATGATTAGCCACGAAAATATGATACTTTGGACTAGGAAGTCAAAAGAACGGAATTCTAATCAAATTATCATAGGTCTAGAACTAAAAAGAGTTCAAGGATCATCTAATCCAATTCTCTCATTTTACAAATAAGGAACCTGGGGCTTAAGGAGATTAAGTGATTTGCCCATGGTCTCACTAATAGCAAGCATCAGAATGGGGTTAATGTCAGATCTTCTGACTAGAGATGACAGTTTTGTAAACCTGAGGGGCCTCATCACTCATAATCTTATGACCTCAGAAAGTCTTTTAACCTCTTGATTTCAAATTCATCACCAATGAAATGAAAAAGTCAAACTAGTTAATCTTTATGATCCCCTCCAACAGACCTTTTTTATTCTCTATCCATGGCCTCCTTTACCCAATTATAGATGATAAGATCTGAAATGAAAGGGTCTATAAAATTTGATCATTCAAAGTAGCCAACTCAAGGTTTCTTTAGAGCCCATCACTAATCTTAGTTATTTTCTGGTACATACTCAAAGAAATTTATCTGGCTTCTGGGTGTGGTCATTGAGAGAGTTTAATATAGCACTGGCCCCTCTTTAGCAAGACTCATACTGGCAGATGGCCATTTTATAATTCTCCAGCCTATGTTCCAAGAAACATTCAGACTTTAGAGAAGGAAAGAACTGCCAGTTCTCTTTTAGCTCCTTGGCCAACTTTACATGTAGAATTCCCTCTTTAGGAAGCTTTCTTTCATGTGTTGGTATGCTTGAAAATATTTCTTTAATACTATGTTGCTTCCCCTTGTTGAGTAGGGATTTCCCTGCAGGTCATCACCACTGAAGTGCTACTGTTCTCTCAGTGATGCAAAGACTTTTCTCAAATTTCATTTGTTTAATTTCTTTTCCTCTGTGAATATGATGTAGGAGAATGGTATTTGTTGGCATCTTTTCTGGCTTTTCCAGATGCTTTAGGATAGCCTCTACTTTTTTTACTTTCTTTTTGATATTTATCTTAAGAATGAGACATGAAGAGAGGTGCAGATGGACACAAAATGAGACAGTCATTGTAATGAGTTAGACTTGTCACCTGAAGAGATATAATATTCTTTCTAAGGATTGGAAACTCTTTGTTCTTGCCCTTAAACCATAGCTTTTACTAATACGGTGACAAAATAGTTTTGGATCACTAAAGAATGTAAGGAAAGATAGAAGCATAAGGTAACTGGGACTTAGTTTTATAGTATTAAATTCAAAATTCACTGTAAGGATTTACAGTGCTTCAGTAGCATAACATAATAGAGCTTAAGATACTTCCTACATTCCCAACAGCCACACACCTTGGCCCTGCCTTCCTTCTTTACTTCCTATACTGTCTACCATTATCTAAGGGTCTTTGTTGGAGAGAGAAAGAGTTAAAGAATGAGGATATGTCATGCATACATGTGGTGTTGACCTCATAGTATGCAGAGAATGAATAAAAGAATTGGAATTCATTAAGGGCTCACTATAGACCAGACAATATGCTAAGCACTTGGCTTAGTGAAGCCATGGTGTTTTGTGGTGTGCCATCAATAGATTAACTGATCCTTGGGGAAAGTCCAACTTCCTTCCTTCCCCACCCACTCATCTATCATAATTGAAAATTTAACATTTAAACATGAGACTCAAGAAAAGCATAAAAAGGCAAACATGAAAATGTAATCATAAGGGACTCGATAAATTTGAACTGTTTACATTCATATGTAGGAAGATGATACATGTAACTCCTAAGAATGTTATCATTAGTAGGACAGTTAGAAGAAATCTAAATAGACAGATGGCATGGGTATGAGTTCATTATGTTGGGATGGTCTCCCAAAAGATGCAGAGTTGAGAAAGAGGGATATCTTGGGAGAAAGGGGAAGGGAGAAATAGAATGGGAAAACTTTTCTCACATTTATTTTTTTAACCTTTGCCTTTCATCTTAAAAATCAATACTATGTATTGGTTCTAAGGCAGAAGAGTGGTAAGGGCTAGATTTGAACACAGGAACTCCCATCTCTAGGCCTGGCTCTCAATTCATTGAGCTACCTACTTGCCCTCTTTTCTCAAATTTAACATGCAAAGAAGAGCTTTTATGGTGGAGGGAAAAATTAGTGGGATAAGCAATGATTCAACCTCATTTTCATCAGAATTGGTTTAAAGAAGGAAGAATATTTATACAAACTCTATTGTGTATAGAAATCTGTTGAAATTGTGAACTGATCCAACTATTTTGGAGAACAATTTGGAAATATACCTAAAAGACTATAAAACTGTACATATCCTTTGATCCAGTAATACCATTACTAGTACACCAAAGAGATCAAAAGAAAAGGATCTACATATACAAAATAGCTCTTTTTGTGATAAGAATCAGAAACTGAGGGGGATATTCCTCAGTTGGGGAATAACTGAACAAGTTATGGCATATGATTGTGATGGAGTACTATTATGCTATAAAAAGTAATGGTGTTTGTAGGAGAGGGAAGGAGCAGCTTGGTGTTTCATGGATTGAAAGCCAGGCTGCGAGATAGGAGGTTCTGCATTCATTCAAAACTGGCCTTAGATACTTCCTAGCTGTGTGACCCTGGGCAAGTCACTTAACCCCAATTGCCTAGCCTTTATTGCTTTCCTGC
Source organism: Gracilinanus agilis (assembly GCF_016433145.1). Taxonomy (NCBI): domain Eukaryota; kingdom Metazoa; phylum Chordata; class Mammalia; order Didelphimorphia; family Didelphidae; genus Gracilinanus; species Gracilinanus agilis. Next base: position 138,492,298 of record NC_058134.1, on the reverse strand, counting down.
CTTGGAAGACAAGGGTTTTAAAAAGAAATCTTTTTTTGAAAAAGAAATAATGAAGGGAGTAGTTTCAGGGGGTAAAAAAACATGGCAACACCTATGTGAAATGATGCAGTGAAATGAAAAGAAGTAGGAGATCAATGTGCAGACTAATAGTAATGTTATAATGATGGTCAACTGGGAAAGATTTGGTTACTCTGATCAATACAAAGATCCAAGACAATTCCGAAGGACTCATGATGAAAAAATGCCATCCATCCAGAGAGAGAACTGATGAACTCTAAGTGCAAATTGCAGCATAATTTTTTTGCTTTCCTTTTTTTTGGCTTTTTTGTGATATGGCTAATATAGAAATATATTTTGCATGATTTCACATTTGTAATTACTCTCACATTGTTTGCCTCCTCATATATGGGTGGGGGTGAGAAGAATGGAGAGAATCAGGAACTCAAAATTTGAAAAGTGTTAAAATAATTAAGTAATCATTTGTCTTTTTAATTTGAAGGTAAATTCAGTGACTCCAATATGGTTTAGGCTGGTCCAGGTATAAAAAATGCCCAGTTATAATACTGAAGAAAGTGTTATCACTTTTTTATAGAAAGTAGTTGACTACGCTATCATTAAAGAGAAAAACTTGGCAAAGAATGGTAGGTGAAGCCAAAATTCTTTACAGAAAACAGCTAATAAAATTAAAATAAGTTTGAGGTGTAAGTTGGGAAAAAGCAAGATATTCTGTGACTGAATAAAATAGGTGAGTTTTATTGCCTTAAAGGGAACTGTGTGGAAATCCATTTCCCTTCAGCTAAAGTCAGCTGGTAATCAGTTTATCATTTAGGGGGAAGAGCCAGAGGAAAGAGCATTCTCTTTGTTAAATATTTCAGCTCTGACTTAAAGGAAGATGGGTTGTTTATAATACAAGGTCACCTTTCCTGGAGCACTCCTCCCAAACATCTGTATTAATATGAAGAAAATCTGGAAGCTGAATATGTTCCTAATGATTTTGCTTTGGCTGTTATCTGCAAGTGAAATGTAGATTCTATATTATTCTTTATTAAACTTCTAAAAATCACATTAAAATAAAAATATAATTGGCTAGTTTATTAGACTATTAAAATGTGTTTTAGTGGAAATATCAGTGTATTTGGAGTTCATATCTTAGTTTCTTTCACTTATTTTCTGGGACCTTCAGCAGTTCACCTAAATGGTTCAGAGATTCAGTTTCTTCATCTCTAAAGTGAGGATAATCAGGTGGCACAGCAGATAGAATGTTGGGGCTAGAGTCAGAAAGTTCTTTCTTCCTGAGTTCAAACCTGGTTTCAGACAATTTACTAGCTATATACCCCTAGGGAAGTCACTTAACCCTGAGGGTTTTTTTTATATTCTTATTTTATATCTGAGGGTTTTATTTTAAATCTGAGGCCCCTGGCTGTTAAATGATATGGCTCAGTATCACAAAGCTAGTAAGTGTTCAAGATGGGATTTGAACCCAGGTCTTTCTTGCTCAAAGCCCAACACTCTGCCCCACTGTTCCAATTCTGACTCTACATTATATTACAACATGATAATTATTTCAGATAAGAATGCAGCATTGCATTTGATGTCTCACTAAAAGTTATGAGCTTTGGTCTTGGTTTTGAAAAAAAATTGACAGTTGTGGAAGACTCAGGGCACATTTCTAAAGAATTGCTGTTCTATTAGAGTCTGATGCAGATCATTGTATACTATTTTTCACACTAGTTTACTTATGTTTTTATTTTGGTGTTTTGGTTTTATATGAGTATTTTTTTACAACAATGACCAATATGGAAGACTGTATTGCATGATAATACATGTATAACCAAGATCAAATTGCTTACCATTTCTGAGAAGGGAGACGGAAGGGAGGGAGGGAGAGAGACAATGTGGGCCTTATAATTTTGGAAAACATATGTTAAAAATTTTTACATGTAATTAGGAAAATAAAATCTTTGAATTTTAAAAAATGATCTTTTCTGATTTGTTGTAATCCAGGAAATGTCACTATTACCATTCTACCAAAACATTTTCTCTCTTGTAGTTTGAAGCAATGTAACATCCTGCTTCATTTTTTGACCTAAATTGTTCACCAGTGTTACTATCCCTAGTATGTATATATTATTTAATTCCATACTTGGAAGGATTGCAGAAGAACATAATTTCTATTTTTGCTATTGTCCAAATCATCCTGTGAGGTCATTTCAAATACACTCAGATTTGAGGATGTTTACATATATTAACTTTGTATTTGTCATTTCTTTTACTTCAAATGTGTGTATCAATACTCCCATAATTTACAGAGATTTAGAGAAATGGTTTTCTACCCATCATGATGGTTGGTTTGCAGACAAATTATCAGATTGTTGCAGTCTTTATTTTATCCAGTAAGCTATCGTGATGATCAAAATGCATGGTCCATATCAACCATTTTATCATGACTATCTTCATAAGTGACCCTTCCTATGATTAGGTAAGGCTTGGTGATGAGTATTATTTTTTCAATTACTTGCCAAATTTCCAGACACTGTGCAGCACTTTAAAAATATTATTTCCTTTAATCCTCACAGCTTTGGAAGGTAGGTGCTATTATTATCCCCATTTTACAGTTGCAGAAAATGAGTCAGAGAGACTTCCCTAGAATCTTATAGCTAACAAGGGGCTAAAACAAGATTTGAACTCGGTTCTTCCTAATTCTAGGTCCATCACTATACCTACTGAGCCATTTAGCTGTCTTTAGGAACTAGAAGTAAACTAAAAATGCTCTGCAAATTTGATTTGCTATAAAATTTTATCTTGAACAAAGAGCATCCAGAATTTAGCTGAGATGTAAGGATGTATTTTTTCTTGTCCTCAGACTTAAATTTATTATTTTCTTTTCCCTTGTTATTTAATATTTTATTCCATTTTAATTAAGTGCTCTTTGCATTGAGTCAATGTTATTTTAATATGTTAAATAAAAACTACATTGGCAAGGAGCTCCCAGGTGTAGAAATGAAAAGGTGCTGACCCAGTCAATATCTCCAACCTGAGAAGGAACAAAGTGCCCTAGTCATGCAGTGATTTAAGAGGCCAAGTTATAGCAGGAATTTTAATTTTCTGAATTTTGCTACCATGCTGCAGAAAGCTTTTTTTCTTGTTTACACCTGCTTTATTCTTTGATTTAATTGATTTACTTAATGCAGAATCCAATTAAGCATCACTCATATGTAAATGAGGAAACTGAGTCCAGAAAAGGGCTTTCTTTTTACCCCATACATTACATAGTGGCACTCAAGCCTAGAGTTTAGGTCTTTTGGTTTTCATCCAGTACTCTGCATAGTATGCTATTAGGTTAGGCTACCCAACAAAAATCTTTCCTGGGCCAGGAAAAGATGAATAGTTAGATGTTGATGTTGATGACATTAATGATGATCATGTTGATATTGATGTTGATGATGTTGTTGAGGATGTTGATGATGATGTTGATGACTAAATTTGGAGTTGGATATTTTCCTTCCATTTGAACCTTTCTGACCCTTCCCATTGTAACTATTAAAATTTTCTTGGAGACTATCTCCAACCTCTTTTACCCTCATTGTATTGGTCTTCTTCCTACTTCCCCCAATGTGCTTCTTTATGCAATCTATATTTACCTCATTTTATCTCTTTTCCCATTTCTCTTAATATTATCCTTTATTAACCCTAGTTTTATAGATAGATAGATAGATAGATAGATAGATAGATAGATAGATAGATAGATGGATAGATGGATAGATGGATAGATGGATAGATGGATAGACAGACATATCATCCTATGCAGTTCATCACTGTACCCTCTAAGTATACTTTTAGCTACCCTGATGATAATAACAATTTTTAAGAGTTACCAATATTATCTTTTCTTATAGGAAAATCATTTGAAATTATTGGGTTTTTTAAAAAAACTTTTTCCCCTTTCTTAATTACCTTTTGGTGACTCTCTTGAATTCTGTGTTTGGGCATCAAATTTTCTATTTAAGTCATGTCTTTTCTGTATGAATGCGTGGAAGTCTTCTGTTTTTATTAAATGATTATACTTTTCCCTACAAGAATGTAGTCAATTCTGCTGGGTAGTTGATTCTTGGTTGTAGACCCAGTTCCCTTGCTTTCTGAAATATCATATTCCATGGTTTCCAGTTCTTCAGTGCAGATGCAGCCAGGTCCTGTGTTATTCTAACTGTGGTTCCATGATATCTAAATGGTTTCTCCTTAGTAGCTTGTAGTATCTTTTCCTTGGTTTGGGAGTCCTTGAATTTGGCTATTGCTGGAAGCCATCAAAGCTGTGACATTTAGCAAGGCTAGTCATCAGCTCTGACAATCCAGCATGGCAGGTTGTCAGGAGGATGGAAATTCCACACTCAGTTTCCCCTATGTGATTCTTTTTATATTGACATTCACTTGCATTGAAATTATTGCAATCAATATCCTTTTTTGGCTCCAAAGAGACACAATAAAACAATACAGGTTCATGGCAAGAACAATCACAGTCACAGACTACCCACTATCCCAAAATAAACCCCTGTACAAACCCCCAGAGTATAGAAATTTCCCTTAGAATCAGCCCAGCAAAAAACCAGCAGTTAGTGAGTTAATGCAAGTTTCTAAAGTTCCCAGCAAGAAAATACCTGGCCTGAGTTTGTTCCCAAACTCCTGCAGACCAAAGAAACAGTGAAACACAAGGAAAATAAGGCAATGACAAATTAGTACAGAATCACCCTTCCAGAACTACATTCTTATTGAACCTATAGCAGAAAGAACAGCAAACATACTTTAAAAACATAGTGAAACATGAAAGAACATCATGGGAACAAAACTTGGACCAGATTAATATTATAGTATCTTATTTGATGTAATCAACTACCATAACTAACTCCTTGATTGATGATGAGAATGAATAGTATAATGTAACAATATACATGATTTAATTAGTTAAAATATAATTCACTATTATGCTTAGCTAGGAACTAATGTTCTTGTACCTTACAGATGGCTGAAAATAATAAGTTCCAACTAAGCCATTCCGTAATGAATAATTCTTGACAAACTTGCTTCTTTGTTTAACCACAGTAAGATAATTAGTAAATGCCAATCATATGATGTTTCAAAAGTTAATATGTGATTTTGAATGTATGGGAAAATCAAAACCTGTATGAGAGCATAAAGAAAAAAAGAGTATAAAAATAAAAATCAGCAGATGGCAACAGAGAACGACCTCTACAATTTAACTTGCACTCTGACATTTTCATTTCATTTTTCGCCACGCGATTCTACCTCCAGAGACCCAACTAAGTGAAGAGTGGGCTTTTCTCAGGCTATAACATTCCCGGGCATTGTCAATTAGGGATTAAATGCAGGAGTGATCTGTAGATTCTTTAAATCTCCACTTTTCCCTCTTGTTCAAGAATGTCAGGGCAGTTTTCTTGGATAATTTCCTGTAGAATAATGTCTGACCTTTTTCTTTTGTCATGATTTTCTGGTAGTCCAATAATTCTTAAATTGTCTCTTCTGGATCTATTTTCCATGTCTGTAGTTTTATCAATGAGATGTTTCATATTTTCCTCAATTTTTTCATTCTTTTGATTTTGTTTTACAGATTCTTGTTGCCTTGCGAAGTCATTTGCTTCTAGTCATTGGATTTTAATTTTTAAAGACTGAATTTCATCCTTGGCTTTTTGGTCATCCTTCTCTTTCTGGTCTGTTTTTCATTGTAGGTTATCTTTCACTTTCTTTGCCTTGTTTTCAAGCTGATCAATTCTGACTTCAGGACACTATTTTGTTGTTGTAGTTCATGTGTCTTTGTTTCCAGATGACTTATTTTGCTTTATAAGTTCTTTTCCCAATTGTCTTCTGCCCCCCTCATTGTTTTTTGAATTGTGTTTGAGTTCTTCCAAATTCTGAGTCTAATTCACTGGAGTTTCTGCATTTTTGCTTGCTCCTCCTCTGTTCCATTTGCTCTTTGTTCATTACCTGGATAGAAGCTGACAGTTACAATTTCTTTCTTTCTTTTTCTGTTTTTTTTTACCCATAATTTTTCCTTCTTTTCCCCATGTCATTGGCTGTAATCTTGCTCCTCTGTTTATTTGCTTGATCTGTGGGTTTGGGCTATCCTGTCCTAAAGGGGCTACTTCTCTGCTCTGCTGATTGACTAGCTTAGACTGATGGAATATGAATGAGCCCTGAGCTCAGATCTTTCCCAGCTGGCAGCAGAAGCTGAAGGTGTAGGTGAAAGTATGGAGGCTAAAGGGAGCTGGGCTTCCTGCCCTGTTATCAAAGTATTCTGTTGTGGTTGCAGTGTTTGTCCTGAGAGCTGAATCAGCAGGATTCTTAAATCAGTGGGGGAAAGGTATTGGAGATTAAGCTTCCCTGCCCTCTAAAGGCTTCTTATCTGCCCCACTGATAGACTAAATTAAGCCAGGACAGAGCTGATCTGCAGAGCTGGATGTACCCTGAGTCCAAAGCCTCAAGAAGCAGAGGCCTAAGATGAAAAGTAGTGGCTGAGACTAGGATGCCCTCCCCTCTGTTCCTCTCCTCCAGCTGCCTCTCTGCCAGCTGTGGTTAGAGCCCTGAGCCTGGTACAGCTGTGGTAGCAAGGCATTCCCTCCAGGAGGAACCCTCACCCCGAGATTCCAGAGACTGCTAGAGACTCAGCACAGTAGGTAAAGGAAGACTCTTGGGAGCTTCCTTCTTCCTCTTCTTTAAACCCAAGAATTCAGCCCTCTCTGCATACCTTTTAAGTTGAATCAAGCAGGAGGGTTCCCTGGCTCTGTCCTGTGGTTAGATTTGGTTTTTTTCTGTCCCCTCGAAACACTTTCTTTTTGATTGGTGTAGAAGGGTTTTCACAGAGGTCTGGACTTTTGTTGCTTCTAAGTAACTATCTTGGCTCCCAGGGATGTATTTTTTTTACTATGAGAATCATCAGTTTTAAATTATTTATTCAACATGGCTAAACTTGGACTACCTAGATTGTACTTTCTGGAATCTTAAGGCCTCAGTATACAGAAAAGGACAAAAGAGAATAATAAACACTCTTTGAAAATAAAGAACAAGCCCCTGTTGTTCTACAATTATTTGATTCAACATGTGAAAGGGAAAAAACAAAGGGAAACATGTGAAAGGGAAAATACTTGACTGTGCTAACTTTGAGGGGCTAGGATTTCCATATAGAAGTAGAAAAGATAAATATTTTAAAAAGAAAGAGGACACAGAGACCAATACACTGTGGTAAAATAGAATATAATGGACTTCTGTACTAGCAGCAATGCAATGACCCAGGACAATTCTGAGGGATTTATGGAAAAGAATGCTACCCACATTCAGAGGAAGAACTATAGGAGTGGAAACAGAAGAAAAACAACTGCTTGAACACATGGGTTGAGGCGGACATGATTGGGGATGTAGTCTGGAAACTGCCACACCAATACAACTATCAACAATTTGGAAATAGGTCTTGATCAATGACACATGTTAAAACCAGTGGAAATACATATCAGCCATGGGGTCGGGGGGAGGGGGGCAGCTCTGGGGGTGAAGGGGAAAGTAAGAGCATGAATTATATAACCATGTTAACTTTTCTAAAAAATAAATACTAAAATTGTGTTAAAAAACAATAAAAAAAAGAAAGAGGTAAGAAAAAGGAAGAGGGAAGGTATTGATGGAGGTCACAGGAGTGGCAGCAGATCCTTTTTAGAAATTGCTAACTGGGCAATAAGTAGGTGATTCAATAAAAGTTAGCCAAACTCTTTGTAAAATCTTTCATCTCAAGCTATGAAGCATTACCATACAAAACACCTGTTGAAATTAGAACTTCTGCACTGTGTTCTGGATGAGTAGTTCTCAGAGACAAAACCTGAAGGTGCTCTTATCCCTCTTATCTAAAGTCCTTTCAAAGGAAATACTTTCATGAGCAATGCAGTTGACTGAACTGTGTATTCTCAGAAGGATGGCTTTTGGAACTTCAGAGACAGAATTAGAGGACTAGACATCAATGTAGAAAACAAGTCCACAAATGATGGCTGTGGGATCCATATTTCTGAGAGGGGTTCAAGCTGCATCACAGAATTCCATAGTGCCCCCCAGAACTCTAAGAGAGGGGGCAGTTAAAGGCAGTTGAAGTCCTGGTATAAAAGCCTCTTGCAAAGGTCCTGACTCTTTGCTCTTGGCTCTGAGCAGAGGGACAATCTGTGTAGCTCTAGGCTAGGACATTCAGTCACTGACAGGCAGGGCTGCTTTATCTTGGTAGCTAACCACAAAGACAGACCTTCAAGCAAAAATACAGTCTACCTTCAATTTAGCAGTTCAGGTTTTAGAAGGAAGATTATTTAGGGCTTAGATTAGAGTTCAGCCATTCAAGTTACATTTCTTCCTTAACCTTCCCGCCCCCCCCAATGTATTATTAGCCTACAGTTAACAGTTTAGCCAAATTACCTTCCCTCCTCTTTCCTTAAACTGATTCCTTTCTCCTGTCCCCTGAAATCACTAAATACATTTAGTTTGTGAAAAGATAGAGTTTATGTACAGTTAGCTGGGGAATATACTTACTACCTTCCTTTCATCAAACCAAGTATTTCATTTAAGCAGGGGCTGTCACAGCCTTTGCCCTGAGGGCCTGTGGTCAGATTTGCTGAAGGCTTTAACCTCATTTCCATCCTGTGAGAGTAATTCAAACAAAAAAAGTTATCATCACAAGGGGTTTAGTCTCTGTCTACTTACCATCTTGGCCCAGAAGTTTCCAAACTAGAATATCCTCCATAACCAGACAGTTAACTGATTTCCAACTGCTTACAGGGTAGGGGGAGTTGGAGAAGTACTCCACAGGCTCGTGCCCCTCCCATCCAGTCAAGTCTGCCTGCTTCTCCAAAGACCAGGGACTGGGGAAACTACATTGTCATCTGACCCCTAATCTCACAGTTTCCCTAATCCTACATAGCATTAGATAATTACTTTTGTCTCTTTCAGATTGGAAGAAGTCTCCCCTAAACAGTTTTGTACTAGTAATGTAACTGGTGCATGTAGATGCCTCTGTGTCTACAAATACCTGTGGATCAAATTTTGAGCAGAGTTAAGACAAGTTGCCCTTTGGCATTTAATAAATGCTGGTTGAGTGGTTGGCTGAAAGCTTCTGTTTAAGGTTTCTAAAAATAAAATTTCATAGTTGGAAAATTAGAACTTTCAAAGTTATTATATGTGGACTTAGAGCTTTTAAAGCTTTCAGATCTATGTACAAATAAATATGGATCACTTCAAAACCCAAGGAAGTGGAGACTCCAAAGAGCTAAATACCTAACCAAGTTAACATAGCTAGTAAATATAGAACCAGATCTTTTGGCCCCAAATTCAGTGTTCATTCTACCATAATTCCTGGAAATACTTTTCTCTCTTCCTATATCACATTGTTAACAATCTCACTGATTCAGCCTATAAAACAAGGGTATTATTCAGAAAATGAAATTTTATAATCTTAAAAATTTCCTTATCTATAGTTTCAAGTTCTAAAATGAGCCTTTCATATCCAGAAATTTTTTCATAAATTTAAAATTACTGGGCTTTTTTTTTTACCAACCTACCTATTTAGAAGGATTCTTTGAAAATGAGTTGAGAAAAAACCTACTAAAAGTAAATGAATATAATTTTTAAAATTTTCTCCATGGTTACATGATTCTTGTTGTTTTCCTCCTCTCTTCCCTCTCACCCCTCCCAGAGCCGGCAAGCAATTTCACTGGGTTAATCATATGACGCAAATGACTATAAAAGGAGGAGAGATGGAAGTAAACTGTAACATATTTTTGAAACTGGTTTAAATTCTGGAAAATTGAGAGAGAGAGAGAGAGAGAGAGAGAGAGAGAGAGAGAGAGAGAGAGAGAGAGAGAGAGATCGATCATGATGGTACATCTGATTTTGACTTATAACAATAAAAATTTAATCTTTTTTTGTTTCTTGACCTTGGTCAAAGACAAATACTAAAGAGAACTGGGGTGGGGGGGAAGTGTAGCCTGATTTTATGTCTACAAAAGAACCATCTTTTTCTTCTGCTTAATGTTGCAGAGTTTACAAACTTAATAGTGAGCCATACCCTATACACTCCAGCAAAATTATTGAAAAGGTAGAGGATACTACTCTGTTTTAGCAGCTATTGCTATTTAGTATATTTACATAGTATACAGCATCACTACAGCTATATAAGCACATCCCAATAATTGATTTACAGAATGATGACCCTGAGTAATCATGAGAAAGTTAAATCATGCCAGATATAGTCCAGTTAAGAAAGTCTGTGTATATCATATTGTGCACATTATATTCATGATTCCAGCTTCAGAGAGAATTCCATAAGAAGCCATTTAAAATTTAAAGTTACAATACTTTAAGGATAGACCCTTACCAGGCTGGGCAAATTGACTTATGCCCTGAGAGTTCTAGATGGCTAAGGGTGTACTGGGTTTCTGAGAGAAGATGGTGACTCTTCTACTCTTTTGTCTTGAAGGCTTTTAGAAACATATTAGGCTGTTATCTCTTAAATAATTTAGGCCAGACTTTCATTAAGGCAAGGGAATGACCTTTCAAGATCATTAGAATCCTTGGATACTAAGACTCTATAGTATCAAGATCTAATGAGAGATTCTTTCCTTTAACATAAAGTTTTCACTACATGCTTAGCTTTGTTCTTCTTTTTTTGTCAAACCATCTATTTATTAGAAGAATGTTTTAATGAGTTGAGTAAAAGCCCACTGAGGGTAAATTATTCTTCTTTCATTTATTTATTTTTATTGTTGTGTATAACATACTTCCATATTGGTTGTTGAGGGTAAATTCTTCTAAGTAGAGATAGAAGTAAACTATGGTATATATTATAGACTAGCTTAAATTTTATCCTGGAGACACTAATACTTAATAATGCTTTCTGTTTTATCAATCAATCAACAATCATCTATTAAATACCCATTATGGATCATGTACTGTATTAAATGTTGTTTTATTTGGGCTGTGCAATTTTTTTCTATTTAGCACTAAAACTGGTCAATTCTTTTTTTTTAAGTCATGTGAATTCAATAAGGAAAAGAAAATCAGTCAAGTAGGTTGCTAGACTTGTGTTGTTACTTAATTGGCTGTTGTTTTATTGATTATTTTTCTTTTTGAAGAGTTGTAATGAGATGCTACAAATATTGCTTTAAAAACACATCTTTCCTGGAAACCTACAATCCAATTTTGACCTCTACTAATTTAAAGGAAACAAAATAAGACATATACATTTGATCATATAATTGCCCATTAAACCATGTCATGGGATTTAGAGCTAAAAAGGATCATAAAATTTGTCAATTCCAAAATTTTACAGATAAGGAAATTGAGGACCAGAAAAAATTACTATTTACTTTTCTTCTCATCTCCTCTCCCTAGCTAATGAACATTGTTTTGATCACTGAGAACAGAAGTAAGGAGTCCCTGGAAATTTTTAAAGAAACTAGTACTTAAAAATCTATAAGTCAATTGTATCTGAAATTATTCTACTATTTGAATTTTGGACTATGCTGATGGAAGTTCAGAATTTTAAAAGCAGGACACTGTTTTTGTTTGTTTAAACACTTAGTTTCTGTCTTAGAAATTATATAGATTCTAAGACAGAAAAGAGGTAAAGGCTAGGCAATAGGGTTTAAGTGACTTGCCCAAGGTCACACATCTAGGAAGTATCTGAGGCCAGATTTAAACCCAGAAGCTCCTGTCCTCAGGCCCAGCTCTTTATCCACTGAGCCACCTAGCTGCTCCAGGACTTAGTTTTGAGGTCTGAGAAAAGAAAAGAAATTTTTTAATGATTTTTTGGAAGAAGACATGGAAGGATTTGACTTTAGTTTGAAAATGGGAAAAGTAGTTCAGGGAATTGTATTAGAAATTGCATGCTGAAGAGATTATGGTTACGTGTCCCAGGGATAAGAAATGTGCAGCAGAAAGATTTTAGGTACCATGTAATAATCCATTTAGTCTTTATTGCCTTGAGATTGAAGCAATGGTAAAAGAGCCAAGCAGATATTCTAGCAAAACAGTTTGGAAGGAATGGTTGGTTGATATATAACTCATTTTCACACATGTAACAGGTAAAAGGAAGAAGAAAGAAGAAACTGATGGAAAAGGACAAAAAGCAAGACAGGTCCTGAATATGTAGCAGGAATCTCTTGAAGAAAAGGCTCAATGAGAGTCCCTATGGAAATCAGTAAGAGTTTTTGTGAAGTGTCAAGAATGGAAACCAAAATGACCAGGGTGGAAGGAAATAGTTAAGAAAATTGGAGACAATAGAATTAGATGAGGAACTTCATAAAGCTGAATTCTTAATGAAGTGAACACATTATCTAAAGTTGATTTTTTGAAGATAGGAGAGACTCGAGGAGCCAGTTGGACAACTCCACTTGTCTATTGACTCTGAGAATTCTGAATCTTGATTACTGTGAATGCCTACCCTCATCAAGCCTATTTGTTTTGACCTGTTCTTTTTCATCTATAGCAATTTTGAATGATCCTTATTTTAAGTTCAGAAAATAGCTTAATATTGATGTAATTCTGGAATTTAGCTCAGAAATAGATTTTACTTGTCTTCGAAGAATCAGCACAGCAGAATGGAGAGGGTGCTAGACCTGGAGTCTCAGTACCTGGGGTTTCAATGCCTTTTTAGATAATTCCTTGACTAGGTATTAGACTATAGATAACTCAGAGAATCATAGCTAGGATCATAGATTTAGGGCCAGAAGATCCTTGAGAGAGTATCTAGTCTTACCCTTTTATTTTATTGGTTACAAAAGTGAGATGACTTTGGTGATGCTCATGAAACTTACAAATGTCAGAGGCAGGATTTGAATGCAGGTCTTCCTGACTCCAAAGCCAATACTCCTGACAAATCTTCTGCCACCAGTTTGCTTTTCTCACCTAATTTTTCAGAGGAACAGTTTCCTTATCTGTGAAATGAGGTTAATGGGGGTCATCTGGGTAGTTCAGGGGATTGAGAGCCAGCCCAGAGATGGGAGATCCTGGGTTCAAATCTGCATTCAAATACTTCCTAGCTGTATGACCCTGGACAAGTCACTTAACCCCACTGCCTAGCCCTTATCATTCTTCTGCCTTGAAACCAATATACAGTATTGATTCTAAGGTGGAAGGTAAGGGCTTAAAAGAAAAAAAAAAGAAATGAGGTTAATGATACTATCAGTATCTGCTGTTGTGAAGAAAGTGCTTTGAAGACCTTAAATCATTATGCAAATGTGTTATTATTTTGTAATCCAAAACATTTAAAGAGGTGGGGTGCCAAAATTTTCATTTCCAAATTTGTATCCACTCCCTTAGAGAGTTGGCTGGAGAGAATGTGAGAGGCAAGATTGAAATTAGGAGATCTGACTGGCTTTTCTCCTTTGTGAACAAAGGATATGGAGGGTGGGAGCCAACTGAATCCCCAGAAGTCATTATAATATTAAGTAGCCTTCTCAGTACCTCAGGAAAATACTCTCTGACTTTTAGTCAGTTAAGTATTAAGTCCAAAACAGGCTTGCCTACAATCCTTTCCCAATTTATTATCTCCTTTAAATTGCAAACATTTCTGGGAGTGGTCATTTTTTAAGCTTTCAGCTAACACTTTCATTGTCAATGAACGCTTTGGCAACTTTTAATTGATCCTCACTAAAAGATAAGAAGCATGCATGTATTGAGTATGTAGGGGGAAAGAGAGATATGAAAGAACTATGGATAAGAGTATTGCTGGGGGAACTGAGAGTGTACCAAAGTAAGGCAACTGCATAACTTGGCCTAAATCAGACAGGCTCTGCTATGCAAAAAATAAAATAAAATAGAATAAAATAAAATCTCTATAAATACATTTAGCAAATGTACTCAAAATGCCTCACCCCTTTAATAGCCATTTATAAATGTTAATTTTTTAAAAAATAATAATAGAAGAAGCATAACATAGTGAATAGAAGGTTGGCCTCAAAGTCAGAAAGACCCGAGTTCAAATTCTACCTCTGACACTTACTGGTTGTATCTTTGTGTCCCTTAACCTGTGTTCATTCTGTAAAACTATAAATTGCAGAGACAGTACCCATTTGTAGGCTTCAAAGATGGGATATTAACCTCCGTTTCCTTATTTGTATAATAAGGGAGTAAGATTAGATGATTTTTAATGTTTCTTCAAATTCTAAAATCCTATGATCTCTGATCCCTAATCTATATTGCTAGTGTGCACTAAAAGCAAAGCTGGATCTCCTTTACAAATTAGTTGCCATCTATTCATTATTCAGTAACTGAAAGATGCCTAACGTTATCCTTGTGGGTTTTCAAGAAAGCAGAATTATTCTGGCTTTGTAACTTTTATAATTCATCAAACATGGTCATGCTCTACTGTCATAAGCCTTCTTTTTCATGGTCTCCTTTCTCCTAAAAGGTCAGAATTATTTAGCAAAAGTTCTAATTATAAGAAAAATAGGGCTTGTCTTTTGCAGTTTATACTCACCTTCAACTTCTTGTTGGGGCATGCTCATCAGTTCAGTTTTCAGCTCATTTGTGATTCATTTGGCATTGACAACATTTCACTGATCATTATGATTTCTTGGCTTGGCTATTTATGAGGTTTTTTGCATGGGCTTCCCCAGCCAGGTTATTATTCTTCAATTTTGTACTAGTTAAGCATTCACTAAGAGGCCCTCCCAGAAAGCCGAGTTCCTGTGTTGGAATGCAGGAACAGACTCATTTCATGTTCCTGTTGACTTTTTATAACCAAGATTACTCATCACAGCTGAAGTTTGGGTAACAATAGATGGAAAAATGGTTTCAACATTTTTCCATTAAAAATAACAAACTGTTTAGCAGAAAATGTATTTGAGGGAATGGTGCTATTAGTACTGATAATAATTTACAAAATGCTATGATAGTTAGAGAACAAAATATAAACTGAATTTTATATGAAACATATACATGAACTAGACATGATTCTTTTAGAGCAGCTTATAAGTGTTTGTGAGAAACACCCAATTTGTCCATGCAGGAGAAAATGAAGATACAAAGGCCCAGAATTTGGAAAATTAGAATCATCTAAGAGATTATTCAGCCTAGATCAAGTAACACCTCCTTCTAATAACTTCTCCAAAAACCTTCCCTAGTATCCTGAGCCAAGATGACTTCTTCTTTTCCTGATGTAGGGGACTACAGATGGACAGCACTCCCTTTGGCCAGTTCTCCTTCTCCGCCCCCCCCCCCTTACGGTAATTACTCTAGGATTTACTATTTCAATCACATATCATCTTGTATTATACTCTCATTTTTTGATGTATCTTAATACCTTTATCTTTCTAAATAGATTATAAACGACCTGAGAGCAGCATATAAATTACATATCATCTATACTACATGTAGTATTTCTTTTATAAATTTCCACAGAGCCTAGTTTAGGTGCTGAGTATATATCCTCAATAACTTATAAATTCATCAGTGAATCACCATCAAAGGTAGAATTAAGCCATCTAATACTTAGGAGTAAAGACCTAAACAATGATCTTAGTCATAAAGGGTTAAGCAACTTGCCCAGGGTCACATAGTATTATGAACACAATTTGAATTCAGGTCCTTTGACTCCAAACCTAGCCTTCTATCCACTTAGGGTACATTCTAGGCATTTATTAATATTTTTACTTGACTGAATTACATGTACCTTTCTTTAGGTGGCATCCAGCAGAATTTTTTTTTCAGTTAAAGTCATCATTTTTCTTTCCCTCAGGTGGCTTTTTTCAGTTTATTGAGGTTAGTTCTTGGTTGGTTATATAACTCTCAGCTGTTTGCTGCTTACAGGTCATAAAAGTCTTAATGCTGAAGCGTGGCAAAGTTTGAGAAAAATAGCCCAAATTTGAGGGACACCATGATGCCATTTCTAATAAAATGACAAAGTAATTTCCCATTTCTTAATAAATTAGGTAGGGCAAACAGCTCTTCTTCCTCTCAGCTCCCTCAATAAAAAGGAAATGTATTTTATTTAATAAGTAATAAACAGCCTCTGACTGTCCTGGGTACACACACTGAGCAAGTCACTTATACTCTCTGGGTTCTAGGTCACTGTCTTAGACCACAAAATTGGAGAGGTGTGGACCTGCTTTCTCAGCAGGGGATTCCCTAGACCAGTAAAATCACGATCCCAGTCCATGTCCTAAATCATAACCATCTCTCAGCCCAAATCTTCACCAGCAATAAAGTCGGAGATTTTAATACTATTTTAGTGATTACTAATACATTGGGCAAACATGGCATAACCTGTTGGCATGTGTCCTTTGAGAGGGAGAGGGAGAGAGAGAGAGAGAGAGAGAGAGAGAGAGAGAGAGAGAGAGAGAGAGAGAGAGAGCAATGAAAACAAAGAACAGCTAAACATTTGCATTTCTTTGAAATGAGCCAGTAGGCATAGGTTCACTGTACAAAGTAGAGAAGTAGCAACTTTCCAGCCTACGCTAAATATATGTAAACGCGTGTCACCGAAAGCACACACTCTCTTTCTAACACTCCGATCTTTTGCCTCAGTTTAGGAGATGTAACTAAAATTTTCCACCCATTCTTCACCACCTTTCCCCTGCGAAACTGCTGAACAAAAAGCGCCTTTTTCCTGGGGGAGGAGGGGTACTGGGGGAGCAGGGGTACTGGAGGAGCAGGGAATGGGGAGAGTAAGTTGCATTTGGGCGCCGAAAAGTGGTCAAGGACACACTAAAGCCTCCGGACTGGCCCGAGGTGCTCTCCACGCTTGGGAATCCCTACACTAAACTATTCCACTTCACACCCTCCCGCTGGTGTGATGCACCCGGAAAATATTCTGGTTTCTCAAGAAGGCTCTCTTGGACTGCCCGGGTGGCTGCATGGCTGGGAAAATGTTGCCCCAGGTTTAAAATATCTGCCTTAGCAGAACGTGGGTAAAAAGCTCCTTCGCTCTCTCGCTCCTTCCTCCCACCCCACCCCACCCCTCGCCATCCCCGGGCCCTCCCCGTTGCTCCCAGAGTCTTTGGGGATGTGCCTAGACCCAGCGCTGCTGTCATCCTGGCCAAAAGCGAGCAGAACAAACCCGTGGCCTGCAGCCAGCTCTCTCTCTCACTCACAGCTAGCTACCTCCCCTCCCTAGCCTACCCCACCCCCCAGCCCCACCGGGATTTTTTTCTTTCCTTTTTTTTTTTTCCCTTCCCACAATACAGGATCTTCCTTCCTCAGCTCCTTTAAAATTATAACCCGGGGAAACCTCCACCAGAACCTCCGTCAAGCCCAAAGCAGAATGTCTGGTGGCAAATACATAGACTCAGAGGTAGGATTTGCTTCACCTTCGGGGCGTTCCATAAAACCCCAACCCCTGGGCACGAGGTGCTCTCCTGCCCTATCTCCCTCCCTCCCGCCCTATCTCGGAGTGCCTGTTTGGGCAATCTCCACCAGCTCCCAGGAGCACTCCAATCTCTTTTCTTTTCCCCATTTCGCACTTGACCTCTGACCACTCTTCTCACTTAGCCTTTGCTAAGGAGCCGGCACCCGGGGAGCTCTGGGGAGGAGGATCGGGGGCAGGGAGAGGGTAACAGAGATCGGATGATTGGTATGCTTGTTGTCCTTTGCCGGGAGAGGGATGCTTTCTTGCGTAAATGATCATTAAGGCCACTGAACGAAGTTAGGTGGGGTGGGGGGAGGACATAGGCCGGCCTTGGGGGTTCCCCTGCTCTGAGTCTCTGCGGGGACAGAGACAGATCCTCCTTGGACGTTTTTGGTTTTGTTGGGTTTTGTTTTTGTTTTTCTCTCACGCCCCACTCCTTTACTCTGCAAACAGCGAAGCAGCTGTCCGGCTGTCAGCTCTGAGGTAGGAGGCTTGAGAGGCTAGAGATGCTGAGAACGTGGTGGGCAGGGACGGGCAGCGGTGGCTGTAACTCCTTTATCCCACAGCCCTGGGCAGGCACATACTTAAGCCTGGGCGTCTGGAAAGACTTAACTAGGGCGTAGACGCACGCTATGTTTGCTCTTCCCCAAGTCCTAGATCCTTCTCAATAACTCCTTAGGAATGGCGTTTCCAAAGGGGAGATTCCCTCCACACACCCTCAGCCAGCCACGCCAAAGCCCCCACCTGTATTTACGGAGGACAAATTTTCCCCAAAGACAGTGGCTGCAGCACCTATAAAAAAAAGCAAGCAAAAGTGGAGGGGTGAAGGGGGGCGCTGTTGCTAAATGACAGAGAGGCTATTGGAATTTAGGGAAGACAGGTGAGATGTGGGGAGGGGGAGTTTGAGATGGGGTTCGATCTTGAGATTCCGTGAATGCTGGGAGAGGAGGGAGAGAGCTTCTCACCAGTGTCTAAGGGAGAAGGCAGGGACGGATACCTCTTAGCTTGAGGAATACATCAGAGAGGTGTGAAGAGGGCATTGTGGTTCTCAGGGAAGGGGGCTGCAGGTGCACTGTTTGATGGGGAGCTGAGGTTTGGAGAGAAGAAGAATAACTCTCTACTCTCTCAGAGAAAGGTTTAGGTTAGGAAGCTACCAGTGTGATAGACTGGGGAGAAGGGAGAGCTGATAGAAGAAGGTAAAGAAGGTAAGGAGTCCTAAAGTGGGGCTGGGACCAAGGCTCCGGACCTAGGTGGCTAAACTCAGGAAAGGCGGGGGAGGTGGAAGGGGGGAGTGAAGGATAGGGGGGAGAAGTGGAGAGATTAGGGAGCTGGGCGCCTGGGCTGTGTTTGCAGATGACCCCTGGCGGCGGGAGTGGGAGTCAGTCTTCTCTGCCTGGTACCGAGGGGTGTGGTGTCGTCTTTTCTATCCTTTTAAAAAGCCAGTCTCCCCGTGAAGTTTACTTTGCTCTGAGCAAGTCGCAGCCCTTGCTGCAACTGCTGCAGCCGCCTTTCAAATAATAATAATAATAATTCTCCCTTAAATCCGAGATCTTTCCCAAACTCAAGTTGACTTTTGTCCTCTTGTCTTGTTCTGCTTTTTTATTTCTTTGCCACCCCCCTCCCCGTCCCTACCATCACCCCCTCCCTAGGGGCTTCTCTACTCGGCGCCCATCCGAGAACAGGGAAATATCTACAAGCCCAACAACAAGACCATGGCCGACGAAATGAACGAGAAGCAGATGTACGATGCACACACCAAGGAGATCGACCTGGTCAACAGAGACCCCAAGCATCTCAATGACGATATGGTCAAGGTAAGGAACGGGCTGGGCTAGAGGGGGGGAAGACAAGGATAAACTCTTTGCGACAAGAGTGGAAGAGGGGACTTCACTCTTTGAGGTGCTCTGGCAGGACCCTCTCAACATCGCACTGACAGATGAGCGCACTAGCCCAGGTATCATATTCCCACTTGCTCACTCAGGTGAGGGGCTGAAAGGAATAACCTGCTGAAATCTCTAGAGAAAGGCAAAAATTGAATTTTTTTCCCTCGGTTGGAGAAATGAAGCTTCTTTGCCAGGTAATTTCAGCCTACTCTGTTATTCCTATTTAAGTTTATTTGTTTCCAAGCAAATGATTGCGCTCCCTGACTACGGAAAAGCAGATAGGCAAACTGCTTCCAGCAAGGCAAGGCTTTTGCACTCACTCTCCCTTGGATGCCTTTAAGAGCTCTCTGCTGAATGATACTATCTAGAACATGGGGTAGTCTTAGAGGACCTTTGTAAAGTATTCCTATGTGAATACAAACACGAAATTGACAGGATCCTGAATTAAAATAAATATATCTGAAAAGATTTCTTCTGAAAATATGACAGCCCACGAAAGTGCTTTGGACTTAGAAGAGAGAGTATTCAAGTGAAATGTCAGACTCCGAATGAGTTTTTAGTTAAATAGAATGAGGTTCCTGTGTCCAAGAAACATAAGTGTGCAGAAAATGTCCAGTAGTTTTCAGTACCAAGGGAAAAAATGGTTAAGTGACTTGTCTAGGGTCACACAGCAACTAAGTGTCAGAGACCAAATTTGAACTCAAGATGAGTCTTAGTCAATTCTACTGGGGAACCTTGTTTCTAGTTTGCAGCATTTCGTACTTTCATTTGTGATTTCTTAGGTCAATCTGTTCCAGGATCACATGGACCTAAATAAGTCTTTTTGTACATTTAGAATATTGCTTTAAAATCAGTGAGCTGTCACAACTTTTATCTGACTCGATTGTCAGCATTTTTTATTACTGTTGTTGCAAACTTTAATCATTTTCAGTAGATGTGGCCACATGAATGGATTGCTGGAACCCAGCTGGATTGAGAAATCATGTATATTAACCCATCTTTGGCAAAGGCCTCCTTTTCTGGGACCAAGTAGGCCAAAGAGACCTCTTGGCTCAAGGTATTAGAATCTAAAGCCACTTCAAAATCCTGTGACTGCAAATTTGGTCAAAATAAAGCCATTTCATGCCATCCAGGACTTTTTACACAAGCATTTTTGGCAGTAGGGTAAGATTTCAGTAACTCTTCGTGTTTATGCATAATATATTTTAAAGGGGGGACATTTTATTCTGGACATGGGAGGAAAATGAGCATATTGGACTTAACTGCCTTGAAGGGCAGGCAAGGGGGAAATAGTAATTGAGAGCTTTTAAAGATTTTCCTGGTAGGGCAGAGTGTAGAATAACCCCCCAAAAAAGCAAGTCACAATGAGCTGGAACTTAAAACTGCTAAATTCTGAATAAGTAGAAGAGAAGACAAATCCATTTATCTCAAATTATTTAAAGAGGAGGATAAAGTGCTTTCCTCCCTTATTTGGCTTTTGATAAGAAAGTTAGTTGCTAGGCAGAACACTGTAAAATTCAGGAAGGAGATAGTTCATTGGTTATTTTTTCTGTTCATTTGCACTGTTAATAGGAATCCCTGGAGCAACCAAACTTTCTGAGGATGAGTCAGAGCTCCCAGGCTGTATGGAATTTGGGTCTCCACACACAGCATGACTAAATAGAGAAAGAAGGATCCCACTGGGAAAAGAGACTTAACATAGATGGAAAAAAAGCATAACAGTCTTAGAGGAAATTGAAGTTTACAAAACAGAACTCCAAAGGGCAAGTATTAGGAATCCTCAGACCAAATAAATTAAAAGGAAGTGTTAATGTGTGGTCTTGCCAGCCTCATGATTCTAAGTCTCACCCATTTGCTGGTTTAACTGAGCACAGTAAAGTAAACAAATAATCCACTATCCTACTCATTTGTCAAATCCCCTAATTTTCTTACCCATGACTTCAAGGAAGGTAAATAGAAACTTAAGTGTGTGCATCTAGGAATTTAAATACTTCCTGAGCAACTACTGGTTTATAGTTCTAAGATAGGAGAGGACCTATTTCCCACCTCCCCATTTATTTTCAAGATTGTCAGAGGTGGAAGAGACCTTTAAGGTCACTTAGTTACCTATAGTATGATTTCCTTCTTCCGCATCTCTGACAAGTAGTCATTATAGCCATGAAAACCTCCAGTGATAGAGTTTGAAAATCAAAAAAGTGACTCTAGGGGGCAGCTGGGTAGCTCAGTGGAGTGAGAGTCAAGCCTAGAGACAGGAGGTCCTCGGTTCAAACCCAGCCTCAGCCACTTCCCAGCTGTGTGACCCTGGGCAAGTCACTTGACCCCCATTGCCCACCCTTACCAATCTTCCACCTATGAGACAATACACCGAAGTACAAGGGTTTGAAAAAAAAAGTGACTCTAAAATTTTTTTTTGCATGAGGCCACCAATTTAAACTTGATTAGGAAGGCTAGAACAATCTCTTTCCTGTTACCTTAATGCTAGAACATGAGGGTCTCTTACATCAGGATAGATACTTCCTAATCTTAGAAAACCTAAAGTTCATGTTTTCATTATGCTATTAAACATCATATTAAATATGGGAAAAAATGGAATGGAAACAGAACAAATAATGGAAACAAATGGAAACAGGTCAAATAAATCTGCTGTGAGAGGTAAATGACTTAACCAGGAAGTGAGAAGCAAGTCTATATCCAGAAGATAAAATGTGAAAAGTTACACAGTTACTGAATTTGTACTGAGTGTTCTTTCAAAAACCAAAGCTAAGCTGTCTCGAAAGCACAAACCCGCTAGTCACCAATTTTTAAAAAAGAAATTAGTTTTCTAATCCTTTTCTCATTTTGGAGTCCAAGGACCCAATCACCTGGATGTTTGAGCATAAACACATAAAAATTGGGTTCTTTGATTCCTTCAGTAACTGAACAAATGTATTTGCCCATCAAATAGTATAATCATGAAAGTTCAGATGAGTTTATCCAAAAAGTAAAGGAAAATCAAACTATTATGTCATGTTTCTACTAATTAAAGGAATGTAAATCAATGTGAAATTTTGGCAGCTGATGCTTTTTTAGCTTTCACAACTGGTTAAAATATTTGAGATGTATTCAAATATGGAAAGGATTTGTGAAGTTCTGGGTAGCAGGTACCTTCTCCCACTTGATCACTGAAACTGACTATAGATATTTGATCAGGATGAGAAAATGGAATGGATCTGTAATTCCATGGCTGTAGGGAGTCTTACTCTTCTTGATTTATCTAAGCACCAACACTTATCTGAGATTCTGTAGTAATCTCTAGGGAGTTACTCTAGGTACATAGTGATTATTCAACATACTCAGGAACCCACAGCTAATAAGTGTTAGAGATAGGATTTGAACCCCAGGTCTTCCTGCCTTCAAATCTAGCACTCTGTCCACTGTATTTGGCCTGTCTTATTTGAATATTTCTGTGTTGGCAAACCTATGGCACATGTGCTGGAGCATGGCCGTGGGGGGCTGCTCCCTTCCCCTTCCCATGTGCACTTGAGGACATTTCTCCCATCTCCCACCCCTCCACCCAGCAGCCCAATGGGAACACTTCCTCCCTCCCCTGTCAAGGGTAAGGGAGGGGGCTCACATGTGGTGTGAGGGTTGCTATTTGGGCGCTCGGTCTCTAAAAGGTTCACCATCACTCAAATATTCTTTTAAGACACCAATTTATACACTTTTGCCAAGAATTTAAGAACCAGTTGACCCTGTAATCAAGTACAATAGACTTTAGATAGAGTCAGTATCAAGTCCCTGATCTGTGCCAGGTGCTGAGCATTAAGTTGTTAAGCTTTAAGCGCTGAGGATATAGACAGAAAACAGCTGTCTCAAGAAGCTCAATTTAATGTGAAAGACAACTTGCAAAGAAAGAAGGATGTGTATGTTCACTTTTATGTGAATATTGAACTTCACAAGTAGGTAGAAAAATTGACCAAAGGTGAGTATGCTGATTGCACTCAAATGCCAAGGCACACGTTTCTCAACTTTATTAAACTTTTAATAACTTAGTAGCTGTTTTCTGTTGATTCAAATACTGTAAACTAAAGAAAAGGCTTACCAGCATCAAGGGTTTTGCTTTGATGAAAATGGACCCATTTTTGAAGTATCTAGACAAGAAACCCACCAACTCTAAAAGAAAGAAATTGCAGTTGTTGACACAGAAACCACTTAATCTTTACCTACCTCCAACTTAGCACAAGGAATGACCTTGGACTATATGTCCTGGAATGCCTGTGAACTGAACCACTTACTATAGCTAACTCATGGTAGCGTTGTGTAGTACATTCAGCCTTCAGTGGGCAGAAAAGCAAGTCCATATTCATGCCAGCAAATGAAAAATGAGATCATTCCCCAGCTGTGCCACAGAGATGTTAGAGGTCCAACCCATTATTGAAGATCAAGAAGAGGTCCTCTGGGCTCAGAGTTTTTCCATCTTGACTTGAGTGAGTTGCATATGTGGTAAAGTATGTTTCAAATTTGCTTTCTGGATTCGCTAGTGTGGAGGAAGCACTCATCTTCAAACCTTAAACATAGATAAGCGTATACCAGGATTGATTCACCTATTAAATTTTGTTTCAGTGCATTCCTTTGAATATGTGTCT
This sequence comes from Gracilinanus agilis, assembly GCF_016433145.1. Lineage (NCBI taxonomy): Eukaryota > Metazoa > Chordata > Mammalia > Didelphimorphia > Didelphidae > Gracilinanus > Gracilinanus agilis. The sequence continues at coordinate 138,468,413 of NC_058134.1, read as the reverse complement.
ATTTCACGGTTTGGGTTATTTTGGTAGGGTATGATGATGCTAATGGAAGAGAAATTTATTCAGATGCATAATGTCTAAAATAATTAACTCATAAACACGCAGTGCTTATCAAGGATGGCTTTCTGTCCTTACCAGGTGATTTATTATAATTAAGCTACAGAAGAATTAATAACTTTACCAGGAACACAGCTGAATTACTTAGTTTGATTATTCCTCAGATGTCAGTAGCCAATTTACCAAATGACTTAAGAGTCGACTTATTTAAACAGCTGTATCCTTTATAGCCATGATTTGCAAGAGCCAACATATACTAGCTCATGAGATCTGATTGTTACACTTTCAATGTGAACATTTACATGTTGGGTATATCCTACAAAAAAGGACTTTATTATTTTATTGATTTCTAGATTATTATTAATTATTAATCATGCAGATTACACTGTAAAGTGTGCCATGTGTACTCCAAGAATCTCAGTTTCCTCAATAGCTGAAATTATAGGAGTGCATGCCACCATGCTCAGGCTCAGAGTTCATCTAACCCAACTTGTACTGAAATGGGAATCCCAAATACAATATCCCTAATAAATAGTTATTTAGCCTTTCCTTGAAGATTTCTCATGAGGTGGAACCAAGGATGTGCTAGGTCAACTCTGGCCAGCTCTACCCAGCTCCCAAGAAACTCTCATTAAAAATTTCTATTTGATCATTTCACACCTTGGAAACTGGTGAATGCAACAATCAGGACTATGTTCTTTTGATGATTATGTAGACTTAAGAAAAGTATAAAGAACATCTTAATAATGCAGATTAAACTTAAAAGTATATCATACATACCTTTTTTTGCTGGATAATTGCTTGTTAAACATTTATCACCACATTATCTGGGGAAAATCTAGTATATTTTAGGAAGGTGCTAATTATTAGAAACCTTTGATATTCTTGTTATATTTGTTTCTCTGCAATATCCAGTCATTGCTTCTAGTTCTTCATCTGGAACCAAGTGCCACAAATCTATGCTCTCTTCTAAAGAACAGCCCTTCCTAGGTTTGAAGAGAATTATTACACCCTCCCTGAGTCTAATCTTCTCCAGACTAACTGTCCATAGTTCCTGAAAGCGATCCTCATATGGGATAGTTTCTATTGTTCTAGCCAAATTTCAGAGATCTTCAAATGCCAGGTTGAGAAGTTTGTATTTTTCCTATAGGTAGTGGTTAGTCCTGGAATGTTTTTAGTATATAAGGGACATAATGAAGGTGGTGTTTTCAGAAGATTAATTTGCTAACAGTCCAAAAATGGATTGGAGGTGATTCAGACCTAAATCAGATAGATGAGCTAGAAGACTAGTAGTAATCTTAAGGAATGAAGTGGTGGTACTCTAAATTAGAATAATTGCCATGAGAATGGAATCTGAGAACCCTAAAATTTTAAATTAGTAAGGACAAAAGTCATCGGGTATGGAGGCATTTCAGTTTTTCTTTAGTAGGCCACATGATCAGCCATCTACATGATCTGAATTATGTGGGTGGAATGAATTTAATCATATGATTTATTATAATAGCTTGCATTACAATTATTAATTGATCCAAGTTTCTTTTGGCATGAAACCTGGTAGCAATTGATTATATAATAATAATAGTAGCAGGTTGGTAATTAGGCCCCACTAATCATTCCACTAGCAGGGTGATTAGGTCTACTACTTAATCTATGTTAGATAAAGAGAAAATACATTCTTTTCACTAAAAAGCTCAAATATTTGTTCCAGGAGTCTAAAGTTAGATATTTGGGATCTAGTCCAAACCACTCATTTTTGCAAGTGATGAAACTTGAGACCCAGAGAGGTTTTGTGACTTCCCTAAGGCCATGGAGCTAATGAATGGCAGGGAGGGACAGATTCGAGATATATTTGGAAGGAGCAATAAGATTTAGTGATGGATTGGGTGTGTGGATGAGAGAGAGAAGAAATAAAAGACTGTAAGATTACCCATCCATATGTGAATTTTAAAAATTAGTTACCTATTATTTTCTTGTTTAGTAACATAAAGGTAACTCGTATTATGTACACAAACATTAATCTGCTTTCGCTGGCCAAAAGAAAATAAACATGAGTATACCTCATTATTTTGATTATAGCTTTGCTTATGAAAACCCTTTTTAATTTAATGTGGCCAAAGTTATCTATGTTAGATCTCATAATGTTCTCTAAGTCTTGTTTGGTCATAAAATCTTCCCTTCTCCAAAGGTCTGACAGGTAAACTATTCTGTGCTTCCCCAGTTTGTTTATTAAATCATTATGAAATCTGTTTGTGAAATTCATTATGAAATTGCTCTTTATTTCTAAGACATTTACCCATTTTGACTTTACCTTGGGGTATAGCACGAGATGTTGATCTATGCCTAGTTTCTGCCATACTATTTTCCAGTTTTCCCGGTAGTTTCTATCAAATAGTGAGTTCCAAATATCTTGCTTGCAGCTCAGTGGGGTAATATTTATTTGGCTTCTTTCATCTTAAAAGCATTCATGGTGCCAGCTAATTAATACTTACACAACATTAAGCTCATTTTGTGTATGTGGAAATCAAGGGGAAAAGTTAAGTGACTTTCTTAAAACCAAAAAGTAGTCATCATCAAGGATTAGCACCAACTACTGTGTCCATGTTTTCTTCTGTTCTTAGACTTGAGTTTTGATTTTTAAGGATAATTATAAGTGATCATGAATGACTCAGTCGAACATGGAACTGTGCATGAAAAGAACAAAAGTGCCTAGGCTTCAAAATAAGCTTGAGTTTGGTATTGGCATAAAATTATCCTCTAGCCACTACCCAAAGATACTTAGCAGAGGTGTCATGGTGTAATGAAATAGTCCTGGACTTAATTGACTGAAAACTTAGGTTTGAGTCCCTGCTTAGCTCCTAGTTAGTTTTGTGATCTTGAAATTTCTTCACTTACAATGCTTCTGTTTTCTCGACTATACAAAGAGGAGGTTGAATTAGATGATCTCTAAAGATTCCTTCTTGAGGGCAACTAGAGAGGTGGGTCAGTGAATTAAGAGCCAGCCCTAGAGATGGGAATTCTTGGGTTCAAATCTGGCCTCAGCCACTTCCTAGATGTGTGATCCTGACAAGTCACTTAACCCCCACTGACTAGCCCTTACCACTCTTCTGCCTTGGAACCAATACCTAGTACTGATTCTAAGTCAGAAGGTAAGGGTTTAAAAAAAATAAAAATAAAGATTCCTTCTAGCTGAGTCTTAGAAACATAGATTCTTCACTGATTGTTAACAGCATCTAATATGCTTTCAGCCTAAGGCAATTAATATATGATCTGGCTGATTATTAAAATGTGATAATATTAGTAAAGCACTTTGCAAATCTTAAAATACTCTACAGCATGACTGTTTTTAAAAACCACTCTTTGCTTCTAATTCACTTACATAGTCTGAAATAATTAAGTAATTAATATGGAATTAGTCCTAAATTAACATGACTGATCAAACTAGTTCTGGCTGTAGAAAAGCTTCATCTTTTATACTTCATTAAAACTTAAAATCACTCAATCCGGAATTGTCTTACTGAATTTTGAAAATATCTAATTAATCATTCCCTCCTTAATTATTACCATCCTGTTTTTGCTTCAGGCCGTGGTTTTTCTTACTTTTGACGTGGTTATTCTTTCATGGAATATTTCTTGACTGTTGTTTTTTAAGCTAGCTACATCACCTGTATCTCTTTGCATCATATCACACTGCTTTTTTTTTTTTTATTTTCCTGGATTCTGTGAATTTTCAGAATCATCCAATTGCTACGTTTGCCAGGACTAGCAACTGCTCTCTATCATAGATACAAATTCCTGGAATACAGGACTTGTTTTAGATTAAGTACTCTATAATAGGTGCTTAATAAATTCTTAATGAATGAATGAATAGGATAGCCATGGCTGCCAATTCCATGGCAGTGAATTCTTAGCTAAAGGATGACATTTTTAACATATGATAAAACAAGTGTCATTCTAGGCTTACAAGTTTATTCCCTTAAATACATAGTCCTGGAAAGCCTGGGGGTGGGGGTGGGGATTAGCATTTTGAAAGAGGGAATTTGGAATATGAACAGCTGCAGTGTTTCCCAGCAGCTATGGAAATTCCAGCTGCTGAAGGGTAACAAATAGACTTTCAGACTACCTGCTTTTTATACCCCTTCTCTACTCTAATCCATTCAATATAAAATGCACCCCTATCGATAAGTATTCTTTTCCATTTGGTTCAACTATTTTCTTTTTGCAAATATGGAGCCCTTCATGAGAAAATACCAAAGGATGGATGTGCCCTAAGAGTGTGAGAAGAGTATCCTAATATAGGATGTCTGATTCTTAGTCTCCAGTTATTTTTAAGGATGCTATTCCTATACAAAAAAAAAAAAAAAAGATGGTCTTTTTTTGTTGCTTTGAGAGATGATGTTGGCTTTTGTTGTTGTCAAAGTAAGAAGGCATGTGCGTTCTTCTGGGGCGGGTGGGGGGGTAGTTTTCTACTTCTGTTTGAGTAGAGATCAAGGAGGACCAGAAGGCTCATTATATGCTGTTTTTTTATTACTGCTTACCTTTTCATTTGTAGTTAGGTGCTCATAAAATAGACAAAACTGTTCTGCAATTAATACTTGAAAATCGTTTAAACTTTTATTTCTTGACTTCACAATTAAATCTTAAACTCCTTGAGGAGAGCCACTGTCCTATCATCTCCAGTACCTAATGCAGTTTCTTTTTCATAGTTGGGGCTCACTCAGAGGCCATTAGCCTAATCCAAGGGTTCTTAACTCTCTTGTGTTCTGGTCTCCATTGGCAGTTTGGAAAATCTCTCAGAATAATGGTTTTAAATGCTTGAAATAAAATACGTAGGATCACACAACAAACCAATTATATTGGAATATAGTTCTCAAATACGCATGGATTATAGACATTATCTACATACAAACTATATATATATATATATATATATATTTGAGAATGGTATTCCACATATAATCTATGTACATATGGGCAAATGGGTGGCACAGTAGATAGAGCACCGAGCCTGAAGTCAGGAAGACTCATCTTTCTGAGTTCAAATTTTGGTCTCAGATATTTACTAACTTGGGGTAAATCAATTAACCTTGATTGCCTCAGTTTCCTTATTTTTAAAAATGATCTGGAGAAGGAAATGGCAAATTACTTTTGGGTCTTTGCCAAGAAAACTCCAAGTGAAAACTACAAAGAGTCAGACATAACTGAACCACAACAAAATGTATATATGGGGGCAGCTGGGTAGCTCAGTGGATTGAGAATCAGGCCTAGAGACGGGAGGTCCTAGGTTCAAACCCGGCCTCAGCCACTTCCCAGGTGTGTGACCCTGGGCAAGTCACTTGACCCCCATTGCCCACCCTTACCACTCTTCCACCTAGGAAGCCAATACACAGGAGTTAAGGGTTTAAAAATGTAAAAAAAATAATGTATATATAGTTCTCAAATACATATCGTCTATATATATATAGTATATGTACTTTAAATTCTTTATGAACTATATATATAGTTGAACTTTATATACACAAACACATAAACTATATGTGTGTGTATTTATATAAAGTTCGGGGGCCCCAGGCTAAGAACTTCTATCTAGGAGGAAGAACACACTGCCTTAAGAGGAGGCAAAGACCCGCACTTCAGTTCTTTTGCTGTTACCTGCTGTGTGACATGTATTGTCTAATTTTTCTAGATCTCATCCAGAAAATGGAGATCAAAATATACAGAGTTCCTACCTCTTACCACTTTCATATTCAAGTGCTGTTGCCTCCTCCTTCAGTCTTTGCTATGGTCTTTTTCTGTAGAAACCATTATAGGCAATTTCAGATACATATTCTCAGAAGTTTACTGTATAGGCAGTTCTTGAAAGGGGTTTTTCGATTCTTCTCTATATAGCACTAATGATGCATTAATATTCTTGGGGTTTTCTCCTTCAGTGGGAAGGATTTGATTAGCTGTAAATAAAGTATCAAGTGGCTGTAGCCCTAAGCATTGTGCATAATAAAGTTTGAGAGTTAGAGGCCCAGCACTTTTTTTTTTAATTAAACCCTAACTTTTTGTCTTAGTAACAACTCTGAACAGCAAGGGCTAGACATATAGTTAAGTGATTTGCCCAGGGTCACTTAGCTAAGAAGTGTCTGAGATTAAATTTGAAATCAGGTTCTCTTAACTCTAGCCTGTATTTATTGAGTATTTTTTTTTGTTGCCTTGTCTTTAGAACCCTTCCCTTCTGTCTTAGAATCGATAGAACCAGGGCAGAATAATGATATGGGTTAGGCAATCGGGGTTAAGAGACTTTCCCAGAGTCATGCAGGTAGGAAGGTACTCTATCCCCTGAGCTACCTACCTGCCTCCAATATTTATTGTTTATGTTATGTTATTGTTATATTATGTTATATTAAGAGCCTTCATCTGCTCTTAGATGGAAATGCCCTCCTAGTAACTGAATAAACTGAAGTAGAAGTAGGAGAGTTAAAAGGAGGGAGGGAGGGAGAGAGGAAAGGAGAGAGAGAGACAGAGAGAGACAGAGACAGAGAGAACGTCATCAGCTAAAGTCACTATATATTAAAGTTCTTTCTAAAGTAAATTTTTCCCTGTTTTAACAAGACTTGGGGTATAAATGTACTATTTTAAAAGCTTACAGTGGATGATAGTGTGCGTGTGTGCTCTCGTATGTGTATATGTGTGTGTATATAAAAATCTTTAACTTTGGTAATATGGGGAGCTAAGTGGCCCAGTAAATAAAACACTGCACTTGGTGCCAGGAAGACCTGAGTTTTCAACTGTAACCTCAGACACTCATCATCTATATTCAAATCAGTTAACCTCTGTCTATCTCAGTTTCCTCATCTGTAAAGTAGAGATAATTGTCGTATTTTCTTCCAGGATTGTTGTGAGAATGAAACGAGATATTATTTATAAAGTGCTTTATAAATCCTAGCTATTAAACTATCTTTGGTTATATCTAAGATTTCCTTGATTCTAAGGTTCTTGGTCAGGAATCACTCCCAATGACAACATCAGCCCTACAAGAAAAGGCAGTCCACTTCATAATCCACCTTATGATGGGGTTGCCAGAAATGTCTTGTGGCAAAAGATGGAAACAGTTTATAATCTTACTGAAAGCTGGGAACTGGACCAGATGCTCTCAGGAAGTCTCTACCAACCCTAAAATTCAACAAATATTTGCTGATGAATTGATAAAGGGAAATATAACATGCACATTCATTCTTAAAAGGAAGAGCTGAAGGTGAAAAACACCATGAAAAAGGAATCAGCAGCACTCCGTAATGTAATGTTAGATTTTAACAAATAAATATCCTCAGGATCCATCATTTTTCTATGAGCCACTTCTCCTAGTGCCACAGCAAGTGGAAGGAATCTCTTATATGTTCTTATTTATTAGCTTCTATGTTTCTACTAGATCAGGTGCCTCTTTCAAGATAATCATCTTTTCAAAACTATGTAACAGTATGAGGTGGTAGAATGAGCTGCCTTTGGAAGTGGAATAAGAGGATAGGAGTTTGAATTCAATTTCTTTTGCTTCCTACCTTCATGATCTTGGATGAGGTCTTGTCTAGCTCCTTTTCCTTAATCCTTGTATTTAAGAGGCTATTGTGGTTTTTTTTTTCCTTTTTCAACTACTTTTCAGTTAGATGCTACAAAACCCTTGGATGGTCTCCAATGCCCTCAGAAGGTTTCAGGGTTATAACTAGGGATAGGCAAGATGGGTGGTCACTCAGGATGCTACTTTACAGAATAGGTACAAAGAAGCCATTTTTAATATTACTTTTTAAAAATGAAAAACTTGAATACCAGCAAATTTCATTCTCCATGGTACACAGCCCATTTCTTTTGTGATATCTCAGCTTATATATGTTATAGCAAAGACTCAAAGCACACAAAACACTGGGGGGAAGGGGGGGAGGGAAGAAAGGGAAGTTGACAGGGGATAAATTCTAACTTTTGCCTGAAATATCCATCCCCTGTTCTGCTTGGTTTGTAGACTTTATCCACTGCCTAAAGTTCCCCTTTTACAGACCTCCTAAGTGGTTTTATTCCTGCAGAGAGTTTATCTAAGTTTCTTACATTTTTGGATAGAGTCCCAAGGTGACTTATCACTTCACTGTGTTAAGCCTCCCTGAAGGGACAGTAATAGAAGTAGCAAGTTCTGTTGTTCCTAAATTAAGAAGATTGTGACAGGGGTCCAGCTGAGGGTGATGTCAGGCATGAAAAGTTTTCTTCAAAAGGACATCGACAATATTAGCTTGTCTTTGTAGTACTCTTCACTGACCTCTGGAGATATGTGTGAAAAACACCTAAAGTTTCTGATATTTCTGTCACACAAATATAGCCTGAACTCTGTAGAAAGTAACACTTATACACATCCCCCTCTGTTCAAAACAAATATATCATTCCTAATTCTGATAGTTCTGGATATTTTCTTTCTTGGTCCAAACATATCATTTCTTTGGGGTAGGTAGAAAGGTAGTTCAGGGGCTAGATCTCTAAGCCTGGAGTTTAAATCTTACCTCAAACTTTTATTAGCTGTGTGACCCTTAATTCTTTTTTTTTTAATTTTAAACCCTTAACTTCTGTGTATTGACTCATAGGTGGAAGAGTGGTAAGGGTAGGCAATGGGGGTCAAGTGACTTGCCCAGGGTCACACAGCTGGGAAGGGTCTGAGGCCGGATTTGAACCTAGGACCTCCCGTCTCTAGGCCTGGCTCTCAATCCACTGAGCTACCCAGCTGCCCCCGACCCTTAATTCTTAAGGCACTTTAATCTGCTTGCCTCAATTTACACAATTATAAAATAGAGAAAATAGTGACAACTATCTCCCAAGTCACTTAACCTGTTTTCCTCTGTTTACCGTACAAAGCTGTTCTGAGGATCAAATGAGATCATTTTTGTAAAACCACTGAGATTTTCTTCACTCATTTTCAGCCCAGTCCCACTCTTTGTGATCCTATTCCATGTTTCCTTAGCAAAGATACTTGAGTATTTTGCCATTTCTTCTTCAGCTCATTTCACAAATGAAGAAACTGAGGCAGAGTCATAGCTAGTAGATATCTGAGGTCAGATTTGAACTCAGAAAAATGAGTCTTCCTGATGCCAGTGAGGTCTGGCCCTCTGTCCACTTTGCCACCTAGAGGCCCATTGCTTTCTTATATCTACACACTCTACAAAACAATAAATCGAGCCCTAATTTGTAATGTTAGCTGATTTCTGTGGTGTAAATGCTAGCTCTGAAAATGTAACCATCTGCTTTCCGATGCCAAACTGACTCTGGCCCTTCTTTACAATTGATGTCAGGCCAAACCTAATCAGAAAGTGGCCTCAGAGGTCCTATAGGCATTGCGCCCCTCTTGTTTTACAGATGAAGAAACTGGGGCCCAGGAAGACAAAAGGACTTTTCCCAAGTTTGCATAGGTAGTAAATGACAGAGAAGAGATTTGGCATCTCACCTCCTTCCTCAATATAGCCCTCAGCCCATTGCCCCACACTAACTATGGCTAAACAAGTTTTGTTCATTGACATTAAACAAATCTAGGATAGTGAAAAATTATATTTTGAAAAATTATATAAAATTCATGCCTTTAAATGTAAAGTACAGTAAATTAGAAAATGTAAAACAAATAATAGATAAAGCATTTTGCACATTACACTATAGACCCAGAAGGGACCCTAGAGTCATCCATTCCAACCCATTCATCCCATTTAATAGAATAGGAAAGTGACTGTAGACTTTGTAGCTTCTCTGACACTATAAAAGACAAAAGAAAAAGTGAAATTAGATCTTCTGTCCTCCACATTTACCAGCAATGAATTATAATCTGTAGTTAAAAAAAAAGAAAAGAAATCCATGACCTATTTCTCATTCCCACCTTTACCCCTTTGGTAATGAGCTCGCCAAATAAAACATTTCCCATTCAAATCTAGTCACCATCCCTTTCCCTCTCTCCTTCTGGTTAATCTCTTTGATGTGACTGAATGGGTTTATGCCTACTGCCATGATTACTACCAAAGAGTCTTCTTTGCTTCTCTCACTGAAGAAGAATAATTTTGTGAAGTGTGAGAAGCCCAGATTTTTGGCTCAAATTCTGCTGTGACCTGGAACTTAAAATTATAGAATCCTCCACAATCCAACTGCTGTGGAGTCATCAGGAGTGAATACAAAGTATTGATGCTGAAATAATTCAGTGGATCCACAATTTTATCAATACAGATTCTCTTTCATGGACAAAGATCACAACCTTCTCGGGTGTCTCCCTATGAAATTTTTGCCTATATTCTCTGATCTTATCTATAGGTTTTTATAGAAATGGACCCCCATCTCATTTTATTTGTTGTTTTTCAAGTGCTTTCTAGACTCAATCTCTCTCTTATCACAATCATTCTAAAGGGATCTGTTGATTTCATTAGTTTAAGGAATTCCTAAATGTGCATTTTCTAGCATTGCAGACAAATTACCACTCATCTATGACTTAGTAGAGATGTCCTAGAGAACTGCCTAAGGAGTTTATAGGTTAAGTGACTGGCTCAAGCTCACACAACCAATAAATGTGAGAAGAAGGCTTTAATGTCAGGTCTTCTTGACTCTAAGAATACTAAGACTCTAAGAATACTAAGAATACTCTAAGAATACTGAGATTGACTCTAAGAATACTAAGAATAAGTATTCTCTCCGTGATACCACCACTGCCTCCTTTATAAGATGAATAGATATTTATATATGTGCATGTATATGATTGATTATAAACTGACTTCATTTTAAGGAATGCTAGGTGGTCCAGCAGATAAAGTACCAGATCTAAAGTCAAGAAGACCTGACTTTCAAATCCAACCTCAGATACCTACTAGTTGCGGGACCCTAGGCAAGTCATTTAACCTCTGTTTGCCTCAGTTATAAAATGAGGATAATAATAGGACCTACTTCTCAAGGTTGAGATTAAATCTTTCCATATTTATAAAGTTCTTATCACAACTCCTGGCATATTGTAGGTGCTATGCAGATGTTAGCTATGCATATATGTATCATATGTGTGTATATATATATGCACACATTATATATATATATATGTATATATATACCTCTATACAGAATTATAGACAAATAGATATGACTACGCATAAAATACAAACTTGCATATGTTTGGTTAGTTGGTGCAGACAATCTAATCCCTGAAAACTCCCAAGAACAAGATGTTACAGTACACAAAAAATTAAATCAAGGTAGAGGTATAAAATGTAATGACAGCAACTAATGAATCATAGAGCTGGAAGAACTCATCTCAAAGAACCCTTTCATTTTGCAGATGAGAAATCTGTTCGATTCCAATATTTATCATTTGAAAGAGGATCGTAATAGTTGATTCCCTTATGTAAACTCGGAACTTGGTTGTGCGATGTATTCCATCTTCAAAAACATTTATAAGCTCCACTAAGGGAATGGACCCTCATGGGGCCTCCTACTTCAAGGTAGCCTGGTAATATGGTGAGCATGAAGGCTAAGTGACCATCTGTGTGCCCCAGTGGTGTCCATACAACATAGAAAGAACTTTAGGATGACATTTATTACTATGGATGGGTGGATAGACAAAAGAGACTCAATGGGTAGCACAAATGGATTGTGATATTCGTTATTGAAGGGAATATCCACATTGGTGGGTGAGATCAGAAATTCATTTAAATTTATTTTCCATAAATCTCTTAAGGGTCAAACCTTTGATGATTATTTTTTTTTTTTGCTTAGGGGTAGTGGATTAAAAAGGAAAAAAAAATTCCCTATATGGTTCAGTGGTTAGAGTGATGAATCCAGCATCAGGAAGACAAATTTCAATATTTGCTAGCTGGGTGACCTTGGGCAAGACACTTAAACTCTGTCTGTCCCTATTTTTTTATGTATAAAAATTAAGATAGTAATAGAACTACCTCCCAGGGTTGTTGTGAAGATAAAATGAGACTACGTTAGTAAAGTGCTTTAAAAACCTTAAAGCACTTTACAGATGCTATTATTATTATTATTATTATTATTATTATTAATGCAGATGGCTTTTACCCTGAGCAAACTTATCAAAAATGCTAATAAAAATTTTAAAAATATGTGTTGACTCTTAGTTGCTATGATTTAATGTGTTGTTTTTATGCTATTAATCTATCAAATCTTTCTGAGTAGTCTAAGTTGGCTGATGATAACATTTTATTAATCATTTTCCTCTACAGCATGATTTCTGAAAGATAAGGAAATGTTTTTTGTTGATTACCATATTAGGGAGGCAGAAATTCCATATTCTGTTCCCAGCTATTTTAGAAATTGCAAAGAAACCTTAATTTGTTTAATATTTTCTCCTATAGAGACTTCTTCATATTCAGTTTTAAGGAAAATTTCACATAGAGGACAAATTTCAGATAGAGATTTCTAACAATTTGACTTGATAGACATTTCCACAGTGCCTGGCACCTAGGAAGGGCTGAGTAAATGCTTGTTGACTGAATGATTGATGGATTGCAAAGTCATGAACTTCCTATACCCCCATTTCATAGATTTTTTCTCCCCATTGAAAGTCTTTAATTCATTCAATAAGTATTTTAAGTACTTATGAATAAGGCACAGTGCTGAGCACTGGAAATAGAAAGAAGAAAGACAAAATAATTCCTGCCCTCAAAGAAATTTTATTCTGCTTGAAGGAAATAATATATATGGTGGCCAGAAAAATGTGAACAAGAGGTACAAGTGAAGGTTCAAATCCAAGCCCTGGAACTTGTTGCTTTTGTGACAGATACAAAAAGCAGGCATAATTCCATAAAGAGAGTATAAAGAGTAGGGTAACATGTACTCCAAGACATACCTTGGCTGAATTTGGAAATTGAGCCCCAATCAGATTCCCTCCAATTGGTTCTGCTCATGATGAATGAGTTGCTTAGCTCTACCTCCCATCAGGTTCTCCTTATTACTTCCCAGATTTTTCTACTCTATCTTTAGGAGATGAAAATATATAGAACTTGATGTGGGAGTTCTTATGTCTTAACTTTCACCTGATCTGGGGGTCTTCAATTCCTTTTTTTTTTTTTTGGAAAATAGGGTTCACAATACAGATGTGTACCATACTGGTTGGAATATAGATCATACTTTTCCCTAAAACCTCAATCAGGGAACCACAACAAAAGTAATAAAGAGGAAAAAAGAGGAGTAGCTAGGTGGCTCAGCAGATGGAGAATCAGGCTTGGAGTTTTTACCTCAGACACTTCTTAACTGCATGACTCTGGGCAAGTCACTGAACCCTTTTTGCCTAGACCTTGCTCTTCTGTCTAAAAGTTGTTACTAAGACAGAAAGTAACGTTTTTTTAAAAAAGATGAAGAAAGCAATAATGCAAAAAATGAATAAAATTTTGTATTTGAATTGATGGAAATGTAAAAAATTGTCTCCATAAATTAGTTTGTATTATAATTTTTATAATTATTTTTAGTATATTTTAAGTGAAATTTTTGAATTTGAAAATATTTAGTGAAAAAAGATGTTGTTTTAGTAGAATGCCTATATCAATATGGTATTTTTCTAAGATAGTTTGTCTTTTAGTTAGTAAAAAACTAAAAGGTATGAAAATAATTTTAAATATTATTCAGTTAATTCAGGAAACATAAAATTGTATGGTATTACACAAACCATTGTTTAGGGTGGGGGAAATGTTTTTAATTTTGTCTTAAAGGAAATCTGCATGATTCGAGTTCTATGAAAATACCCAGGGAATTAGCTGGTAGAACAAATTTACACCTGCACAGAATACATATTTCCTGTCTCCCACAGGAACTACATCAATGTTTAGGATGTGAAATGTCCCTTGCTTTCATTATTGTGCCCAGAAAAAAAATGTCCCTCGTTGCTAATTATTTAACAAGAAAGGAAATATATATCCCTAAAGGGGATGTACCAACTTCCCTCTTAGCTCTCTTAGCTATATGTTACCTAAAAGAAGGGCATATGTCATACTGGGAGCAATTAAAATGACTTTTATTATGATTATATGTATTTAATAATAAAAAAAAGGGTAAAATCTGATGGAAAATGTGCAAGGGCCACAACAAGCAATTGTATTTATTTCAGAAACTGAGTAAAAATGTTGAAATCGGTACTATCTCAGTGAAAATCTAGGTTAAAAAAAAAAAAGATCTAGAGACCTCTAGAAATTTAACAAGGCAGTTGTGGACTATATACCATTAAGTCTGGATAACTGAATATTCACAAGTGTTTGGCATAATTGGGAAAGGGAAAATCAGTCAGTTTTTCTTATGGAAGATGAATTCTGACAAAAAAAATGTCATGTTTTATATTCTGAGGTATTTTTTTAAAAAGTAAATCTTACTAAACCTGGATCTCACTTAGATCAATATATTGCCTTTATTCTTCCTCTCCTCTTCCTGTAAGACAGCAAAGATCTGCTATTTCTACAGTATACAGAGAGAGATTACAGTGCTTAAATCTAAGGCTCCTTTTATTCTATCAACAACATTGGCACAGTGCTTTTTCTTAGGGAGAGTCCCTGGTGCCTTTACAATCATCCTCCTTTGCCAACCTGCCATATTCAGTACGCATTGTGCATCTCTAATGCCTTTTAGGATCCTGAATATGTACACTCATCCTGTGTGGAGACAAATTGTCAACCGCACTCATTATATTCTTTCCATTTTCTTCCCCCAAACAGGAAACTGACCAAAGAAAGCCTTGTTTTAATAGTAGAGAGAGAAATTCTCTGATAATTCTAAGAGTTGTTTCTCTAGCATTTGATCCCCAGTAATTGTTCGTGTTCTCAAGCATGAATGCCAGAAGTAATGAACAAACCCCAAAACACAATTTACAAGCTACCATTAATCTTTCAAAAGAACAACTACAATGTTCTGTAAATCATAGGTCATTGTTTTCTTTTTCCACAATATTAGTAATAGTGGGTAGCAGGAAATGTGCATACAAAAATGTCATGGAAATGAATTGTTTAGGGTGAATTTCACTCCTAGTTTGGGATATCAGATCTCTCCATCACTGTCAGTGAGAAACTGGCTTATGAGTTGGAAACAAATTTATTAAGCTAAAAAAGCTAGGATACCTGATGACTGACTTTCCTAGATTTTGTTTTTTAGGTTCTACTATAAAAAAGAAGTGTCATATGTGTTCTGATCCCTACATTACAATGAAATAATTTTAATAATTAAAGCTTTGTGAGAAGAGCTTGCTTTTTAACGATCTAATTAAAGTAGTGTTGTTGAATTCTTTCATATTAACATTTTTAATAATAAGGGAGAAAAAATCCAGCCTACTAACCAAAATAAAGATAAAACAAACCATCATATCTATATAGAAAAGAAAGTTTCCTAATGAACCCTTTTTTACTCTTTTCAAGTTCAGGATGGCACAGGGAGGCTCCAAAGCCCAGTCTAAGGCACCTGGAGTATTGTGGTATAACACTGGCTTTTCCAGAAAATGTGGCCAGAAGGGTTTGGCCACCAAGCAGACAGGGAAAATTCCTATGATGTTATTACTGTCAAACAGTTTCCAGAGCAGTGCTGCTCTCTGCTTATTGCTTTAAAAGTACAGAAGTTAGAGTCGTTTATTTCACAGGTCAGCAAGCAAAGGACTAGCCAAGAGTAGGATGGACAGAGCCTGTCATCCTTCTCCCTACATTCAAGTTAATAAGTATTGCCCCTCTTGCCACTGCATTCTCTCCAACATACTTTTGCACTTATGAGATTTATGGCAAAGATATTTCTTTAGAGTAGAATTAAACCATTATCTTGTCATAGGTATATAGTCTCTGAATGACTGCTTAAGGATGCTGCGAAGTTCACAAGTTCTTAAGGAGATGAATTTTATTCTTAAATCTGTCTTGAAGGGAGAACGTGTTCCCTTCTATTCCCAGAGTGCGGTGTAGTGGATATAATGTAAAGTTTCAAATTAGAAAGACATGGATTTGAATACTGATTTTGCTAACTTAATATATGACCCTTGGCAAGTCATTTAAATCTCTGAGTCTTTCCTTATCTAGAAAATGGAGATGATAATAGTACCCACCATGTTTGTGAGGATTAAATAAGAATAGATCAACAGGGGCAGCTAGGTGGCTCAGTAGTAGGAGAGCCAGGCTTGGAGACAAGAATCCCTAGCTGTTACTGGACAATCAATTAACCTCCATTGTCAAGCCCTTACCACTCCTCTGCTTTGGTGCCAAAACTTAATATCATTTCTAAGTAAAGGTTTATAAAAAATTGTTTTTAATTTTAAAAAGAAGGTATAGACAGAATTTTGAAAACCCTAAAGTATTATGTAAATGCCAGTTATTATCTTATTCTTATCTTTTCCAATTGAGCCTAAAATGTACAAAATAATTTTTTGTCATTGAATAAAAGTATTAGGGTACACATTTAACTTTTGTAGGCTCAGTGAAACCGTGACACCAATGGCACAGAGGACGGGGGGATGGTATGCACGTCATCCTATTCCATTGTGATTTTGATCCCTTCTGCTAGGTCTTGAGTCAAAGTTTTTTGTTCCACATACATTGGAAATTTTGAACAGTAGATTGCTATTAAATTTTTATGAATCAATGTTATTTATCAGTGATTGTGGTCTACAATAGAATCTGTGAAAATAACTTAGTTCCAGTATAGTTTGCTTGAATTCTCTGTGATATTCATTATTATTAATTAGCAATGTAAATAACCAATATTCATCTCCAATCCCTAATTCTTTATCCTCAAACCATGCTACTACTATTCAGGTCCTCACATTCACTCTTTTTATTTTTTCCTAGCTCACATTTCTCTTCCTAATATCCAAACCAAAATAAGTATAGAAATGGTTTGCTTAAAAACCAAAGCGTGATTCAGATGTTTTAGCAGAGGATCTGTTCAAGATTTGCTTTATTTGGTAGGATCAGGTCTCACTGGAGCATTGTTTGCTATATTCTGGCTTTCCCTAGTTTATGATGAATGTAAATGCATTATGGACATTCCAAGTAAGAGGTCCCAAAAAGAGCTGAAGGAAGGAAGCTCCCCATCAGCGTTGATCAGCACCTTCTCTGCAACAGTCATTGAGGGCTTCCAAGAGTTCTGAAAACTTAAATGTTTTGTTCAGGGGTACATAGCCAGTACGTATCATTTGGACCCAAGCCAGTTTATGGCCTCCAGGTCAGTTATCTATCCACTGTCAAGCTTCCTCTCCAAGAATAAAAAAATTGACGATAAATAAATAGAGAAATTAGTATAAAGAAATTATTTGGTCCTAGGTTATGTAAAATAACAACTGTAAGATATGTGCATAGATACAGGTCTTGTTCATACTTGTGTTGCTCTTATCAATAATTATATTTATAAGCTAATATTCATTTTCAAAGTGTGCATTGATTATGTTTGACAGTTCATGTGCCAGGTCTATAGAAAATCAATGTACAATAAAGATCATAATCGCGGTAGCTCTTTGTTGAGGCTAGACTGCCACTTGTTACTTGGGGTGACTTTGGGACAATTCACTTGATCCCTCAGGCTCTCAGTATCCTCATCTATAAAATGAACAGTTATCTGGGTAAGATGACTTCTAAAGTCCCACCCAGTTCTATAATCTATGACCCTACGACTTCAGTTTATTACTAAAGGGTCATTATGAGAATTATGAAGATAGAACTGCCTAGGTGTAATTATCTCCGCATGGAACAAACTGAGGGATAATCAGAGTGTAAATTTAGAGATGGAATAGACCTTAGAAGCCATCTAGTCTAACTTCCTGATTTTTATAGATGAGGAAACTGAGGCAATTGCATGTTAAGTGACTTGCTCAAAGTCACACAGTATGTGTCTGTTTCAACTCAAGTCTTTGAGAGTGTAGAATTAATGTTTTATCTGTAAGGATTAGGCATAAATTAGGACTTTCTAGCAGTAAATGTGAGTAAATTCAGAAACAATTTACTAAGAGAAGTCCTGAATATATGTCAGTTGAAATCTTTACAGGTAAACCTCTATTTCTATACAATTTTTTCAGTATCTCACAATGAAACACTGAATGAATTCTGCTTAAACAAACATCTTCATAAAGTAAAAAGCTACTTTATTGTGGGATAGATAATCAGATTGGTTCTTCAGGTTGGTTCTTCTTTCTTGAAGTAGAAGACTGATGCGGAAAAAAAATCTCTGCTGAGCAGGGGTTGAGTATAAGAAGTAAACATTAGAGAAGTTGAATTTCTTACAAAATGCACATATTGTAAGTACCCAAAAGGTCAGCATGAAATTTTTTTATGGCAAGCCTTACCATCCACTCCCTCCTACACACTGCAAATTCACCCAGCCTTGCAGCTTTCATAAGCCCCCATTGTAATATCACATGGCTTAGGAAGAGAGCATTTGTTATGTGATTTTAGACCCTCAAGTAAAATTTAATCTACATACCCATGATTCAGTGAGGGGGGCCATGATCTGGCTCACAGTTTCTTTACTGGCTAAGAGTATTGGAAAGACCACTTAGGGAATGGCATTTACGATTTGGATTCTAAATATGACAAAAATTATTCCTTGGAATTTTGCTGTGGTGACAATAAAAGGCTTAGTTAAACTTTGAGGTCAAGGCATTTTTTTAAAGTAATGTCCCATAAATCCTCTAATATCCATCCAGCCTACTTCTGCACCTTTCCCTTTTCTCCCTTGACTCACTAAAGAAGGAGATGAATTAGAAATATTAGAAACACAAGAAGAAATATTCTCTTCTTGTGTTTGGAGGGTTTTTTTGGAGCGCAGAAGGAGTTGTTTTTTTTGTTTTGTTTTGTTTTGTTTTCATACTAAAATCTCTTTTGTATCCTCTGTGCCTGGGTTTAAAGCCCTCAGTAGAAGTCTGGCCAGGACAGAATAAGCAATAATTGTGTAACAGTCACCACTGGAACAGATTTCCTGAATTATTAGAACCTGAAGAAGTCATGAATTCCAGAGAGGTCTTCCCAGCTTGTGGTACAACTTTAGACAAAGGAATAAGAAATAGGGATGTGATGAATGGATAAAAGTGTTGTCCAAATGAATGTACTTGGGAAAAAGGGAGAAAACATAAAGGCAAAGAGAAGAGAGGACTTGCTTCAGAATAGCAGGAGGTGGAGCTCTGAAGAGTGAGCCTACTGAGTAATTAGCTGCCATAATTTGGGTGAGAAGTAAATAAGAGCTAGACTGACATCATCACCCTAATGATAATGAAGAACACAGAGGCACATTTAGAAAAATGGCAAAAACAAAGAAGCTTTAACAATGCTCGGCACATAGGAGTCCCTCAACAAGTGTTCACTGATTACATGATGAATTAGTTGATTTGATAACAGATTGTTTGAAGTAAAGGACTAGAAAGAATTGAAAATGATTTCTAGGTTTCTTGCTTGGGAGGTCTGTGATATGATTATGGTTCCCTCTCTTCTGACCAGTTGAATATAGGGAAGAATCAAAGGGGTAGATGAGTTACTTTGTTTTAGTCACACTTAATTTGATTTGTCATTAAGGCAAATTATGCCCTAAAACAGTGATTCCCAAAGTGGACGCTACCTCCCTCTGGTGGGTGCTGCAGCGATCCAGGGGGGTGGCAGTGATGGTCACAGGGGTATTTAGCTTTCCTATTAATTGCTATTAAAATTTTTTAAAACTCAGTTTCCAGGAGGCTAAGTAATACTTTTTCTGGAAAGCGGGTGCTAGGTCAAAAAAGTTTGGGAACCACTGCCCTAAAAGGAATTATCACAGTGAAAAGATTATAGGACTGGGAGGTCTCTTGGGTTTTAGTCCAGGATCTACCACTTATGAGCTCTGTGGCCTTGAGCAAATCATTTATAACCTCTTTGGTCCTCAATTTCCTTATCTGTAAAATGAGGAATTTAGAACAAATGACCACAACAGTCCCTTCCAGCTTTTAGATTCCATTATTCTATTTATATTGGACTCTAGGAAATATTCCAAGCCATGGTAACTGCTTATCATCATGGAGTAGGGGCATAAAGGATTGCCTTTAAATTTTTTATTGTTGTTGATATAATCACCATCATTATGCAGGCTTAGAATCCTGCCAATAAATGATAATGCCCTTAGAGACAGACTTTTCATGTTCAAACTGTAAGATTTCATGAAATTATCATCGAAGATATGTAGCCATTAATCATATAGATCATATGCTGACTTTAAAACTGCAAATATACTGTGAATAAACACTTGGTGATTGTATAAGAGTAAATAATTGAAGTTCATTTCCCCTCTTGATCTTTTGCCCAAATCTGAGTTCAAAGTTTGTGGTTTTCCTTTTTATTGCTCTTGCCTCCTAACTGCCTGTTTGCTCTTTAAGATGGAGCAGAGTTTCTGTTCCAAATTTGGTTCTAACATTTCTATTCCATTTCTTTACAACCAGAGTGAAAATGCTATTCCTTCAAACTGGAAGAGGGCACTCTCCTTGGGCTTCACTTAAAGCAATGATCTCCATTAAGAGGCTAGCTAAAGGCCACATGCTCAGAATCCTCTGAATACTGATGGTTGTCAAAGACATCCAACCAGTGTGACCTCTCTTCGTTTTACAGCCCATCTGTAAGCAATAGGATCAGATGACTCAGAGCTGCAGCTAGTACACAACTTCGCAGTGCCCTCGACTTTCTCATCAGGGTTTCTTTTGAGTCAGATTTTCTTCTTTTCTTGTCCTTAAGTCGGTTTCTTTCTGGTTTGGTCTTCAGGACCCTCTATGTTTTTTTTTTACTTCTTACTATGAAATCTCCACATAGGATTCAGAAAATAAGTGAAATGGCATTTAATTTCCCCACCATCTTACTATTCCTAGGGAAATTATTATTTTAGTGAGAATATTACAGAAACTTTTGAAGTAACTAAAGTCCATTAATTAAGCCAACTAAGTGGCTCAGTGGATTGAGAGCCAGGCCTAAAGATGGGAGGTCCTGGGTTCAAATAGAACCTCAGACTCTTCCTAGCTGTTGGACCCTGGGCATGTCACTTAACCTCTATTTCCTTACTGCTCTTCTTCCTTAGAACCAATACACATTATTGCTTCTAAGATGGAAGATGAACTTTTTAAAAAAATCAATTGATTGCTTCCTCTGATTAATCAAATTCATGAAAAGGAGACATTTCTTTCCATGAAATAAAATTATAACTGTGATCATATGAATTCGCCCAACCATCTCTTCTCCATAATGAATATACTTCGTCTAAATTAGAAAAACAGAAGTTAGACTTTAGAAGCATGTTTTGAACCTGCTTTTGGAAAGAGTGTCCTAATAGCCAAATGTCTCCCCAACTGACAAATATGGTCCAAAAGTAGATTTTATTTTTCAAAAGTAGATTTTTGATCAAAATGATTCCATTGATTCAAACAGCATGTGGAATGTGGGAAGCCTAATTTCACTAATACCAAAATAAGAGGAAAGCCCAGTGAGAAGTTATTTAGGATGATTGGCTGGATTCAGCAATTGGATATAGAAGAAAAACTGATCCAAATTCCAACAGGTGCAATAAGTCACTCAAATTCCTTCTTTCTTTTCTCACATTAGCCGAGTTCAGGGAAGTGTTTATCCTTTTCTAAGAATGATTCTAAAGCACAATTAGTGTTGATTTGCTATTTCTTTCCTCCATATCCCTTGCCCACTCTCAGCAACAGGTCTCCCATTGCTAACTTTCTATCACTCCTTCCCTATTCCCTCATTTCACCTTTTCCATTTTCTCCTAATACTATTTGAAAGCAGAAAAAAGGGTGCTACACAGATAATATAGTTAAACTTTATTCCAGTTTTCAAATGTGTCTACACATGAAAAAAACCCATGTGTGACATTTGAATTCGATATGCTATTCTATGATAATCTAGCAAACTGTTTTGTGAATTATTCTCAGAGCTGCTACTAGGCTAGGTTAACTGAGGCACTGGATAGAGAGGACGCTGGCAAACACTTGAAAGTTTTTTCCAGCCACCTGGGTTATCATCTCCCTTGTAGGACTCTCCTTCTCTCCAGCAATGGTCTTGAGCCTGTGTCCTCTGGTCTTTGTGTGCCTGCCTGACACAGAGAGGCCACACATGCCCACAGGACACACACCCAGAGGGCACCTTACATGCCACTTTTCCAGCATACACATTGCATTATTTTCCAAAGTTTTAAAAAAATATCCTGCTTAAAGCTCTGGTCATTTTCAAAAGGAATCAAGCAGTATCCCATTGTTTCTGCTGTAGTTCTGTTTCAGAAGCAGCAGTTATCTTTCTACAGATGTCACAAGAATGTCAGTGTTAGGTATCTTTTCTCTCACATGCCAAGTTATGTTCAAACCTGCAGAGATTTATTTCATTCATTTAATATTTGTTTAATATACAGACCCAGAGCAAAGGAGGGGAACATATTCGTGCAATGAAGTAAGACTTAAATGCTTAGTAACTCTGTCTTTACTGAACTGAATGGTAGGAAACAAAGAACTTCTGCAGTCAGGAAGTGCATTGTAGACAGCAAACAGAAGTCGGGAGTGTTTCAAAGCTTTGGGCCAAACAAATGAGCATGCTGACTGCCTGCTACTCTGAACCGGTGAAGACATTTCCTTTTCTTGTGTCCTTGTTAGAAATGAAAGAGCTTTTATTTGCATTAGCATTATAATCATTCATATCTATTTCTCGACACACCCAGAAGGTTATAGAACAACAGATTCCTCAGGGTAAATATAGACTTTAGTGAAAGAGATCTCTGGCTTCAGCCAAATCTTAGGTTTGATGATGCTCTGTAGAAAACAAGATTTGGACAAATAAAAGTGATTTAGAAAAAGTTAATCCTGGAGCCGTTGTTAGTTTTTAATTTTATTATTTTAATAAATGGTTTTTTTTCCCAGATTAAGTGTGATATCCAGTAATCGAAGGGACCCCAGGATGGGGTGGGGGAGATGAGAAAATAGATTTTTTAAATATTTGTTTTCTGACATTTTGCAATCCGTGCTCTCTCTCCCTCTCACCTTTCCCCTCTCCCCAGAAGGCAAGTAATGTGATATAGGTTATACATATTATCATACAATACATATTTCCGTGTCCATCATGTTGTGAAAGAAGATAGATATTGTTTACACTAAAAAAATTCATAGAGGAAATAAAGTTAAGAATGGTGGTATTTTTGGGGGGTGGTTTGAAGGTCTGGAGTCAATACTTTATGCATATGTATAAGATGGTTATTACATGTGTGTGCCTGAATAATTAGAATAAATCGTGTCCTATGCATACAACCTAGTTTCTAGGCTGGCTTCTTCTCTCTCAGGTCTTTTATTAGTTTCTCTTCACTGGCCCGTTACAGAAAATTTGGCCCCCACCTAGCCTATTTTTATACCGTTGGCCACTCTGTTTCTTCTTATCAATTTGATGACACTCACCAACATTAAGTGTCACCAAATTGACACCAGATGCCTGGGAAAAGGGATGGAGAGCAGAGACAAAAAAGTAAGCAGCAGGCTTTGTACCCAGCCAAGCCTGATGAGCTACTTAATAAGTGCTTCTTATGATCATCACAATGGCATAGCGACTCTAAGTTGGTGAAGAGGTTTGCAATCCTGTAGCCTAGAACGATCTATTCCCGGCTATGATGGCCCTAGACTCCCTAAAAAAGGGCTATCTGCCCTGGGCCCTGGGAAAGAAAAATGGTCAAGAAGTCAGAAATGCCAAATTTCAGGAATTTGAAAAAAAGAACTAAAACCTGAGAATAAAGATCACAGCTATCATTAGTAGATAATTGGATTTCAACCTTCAAGGTATCAATTTTTTCCATTCATTTTGTAGCGAGGAGGGTCAGAAGCCTGAAAATGATGGTAATTGCCTTTAAAACCTTGAAAATAATCAGCAAAACTCACTTTCGATTGGGATTGCTGTTATGATGCATTATCCAATAATGGCATCCCAGCCTTCAGAGCTTCAGTAGCTTTTGTATGTTTGGCCATTGTGTGCACAATGGTGATGAGGTCTAATGCTGGTCCACTTGCCAGGGATGAGCTAATTCTGCTTGCCAGAGTCCACACTCAGCCTCATTAGTAAACAGAGTAGGAAGCCATATGCACAGTGTGGTTTGAAGGGTTGCAAAATGTCTCCCTATCAGAGGACCAGAAATTCACATTAATCATTCCTTTGAATTAAAACACAGGTATAGAAAACTCCTTTTAAAATGTGAGGAGTCTATATACATATATGTATATATTTTTATTATATAATATATAACATTCTCATAATATTATATATTATATTTTAATTTTATATTATATATTACACATTATATATTATATTTTCATATGATATTACAATAATATATTATATAATAAAATATATTTACATATAAATATATTAGACATAAATATATAATATGATACAATTATATATAAACTATATACTATCTAGAATATATTAAAATATATTATATTTACATTATGTTTATTAACATATACCTATGTTTATAAATATATATGACATAATTATAATATAACATATAAAACATACACTATCTACAATATATTAAAATATATTATACATTTATAAACATATGTCTATGTTTATGTGTATAAAGAGATGAGAGATTGTGATTGTTTAGGAAAGCAACATATTAAAAGAAATAATAATTACAATAGTATGAATCATTCTCATTTATATAGTTCTTGAAGATTAATGATAAAATTTTTAGGGGGCAGCAAGGTGGTTCAGAGGATTGAGAGCCAGACTTAGAGATGGGAAATCCTGGTTCCAAATCTGGTCTTTACATATTTCCTAGCTGTGTGACTTTAGGCAAATCATTTTACCCCCATTGCCTAACCTTTACTGTTATTCTGCTTTGAAACCAATACACAGAATTGATTCTAAAACAGAAAGTAAGGGTTTGGTTTTTTAATAATTTTTATAGGACCATAGATTGAGAGCTAAAAGGGGCCTTAGAGGTGATCAAGTCCACCCCCACTACTCATTTAGAGATTAAAAAAAAAAAACACCTGAGGCTTAGGAAGGTTAAATGACTAGCTGATAATTACCAGCTATTAAAAGTCCAGGGTGGGATTTGAAGCTTGGGCTTCTTCCCTCTAAACTGAACAGACTATCCACCGTACCATCCTGCCTCTCTTTTTCATCATAGCAGTCCTGTGAAGTATAAATTGGGAATTAGGGGTAAAGGTGGGGGGAGGGAGATGAGGATGCTTCTAACTTCTTGGTACCCAAATTTGTTTAGATGATTATTTCACATTAATCTCCATTCATTTATTAGATTAGTTCATTCCTATCTAGCCGACAGTGCACAGCTTTTAGGGAATACAACATGGGAAAAGGTGAGATTTGATCATGAGGAAATGAGAAGGTAGAGTTCTAGAACATGAGGCATTTCTAGGAAGAAGAGTCCTGGGTGGGGCTAGTGTAGTGCAGGAGCTTGGGCAGCCAGTGTTAATGATTCAAAGATCTGGGGGATGAGGCAGCAAGGAGGGACATCAGACAGAAAGTGACTGTGCTAAAGGCAAATGCCACAGATTAATTTTTGCTGTGGGATGGCCCCAATCATTGTGTCTTAGTGGGAGCATAAATCAATCAATAAACATTTATTAAGTGCCTGCTATGTGCCAGATACTGGTAAGCACTGTATCAGCAGTAGATAATGAACTGGGGTTTGGGAAACAACACTAAACTTCTCTGATATAACAGTTCTACAATTGGATGAGACTACACTGTGTATTAGAGACAGCTAGGTAGCTCAGTGGATAGAGCTCTGGGTCTGGAGTCTGGAATATCTGAGTTCAAATTTGATCTCAGATGCTCATTAGCTGTGTGACTTTAGGCAAGTCACATAACCTCTGTTTCCTTTAATCTATTGGAGAAGAAAATGGCAAACTACTCCAGTATCTTTGCCAAAAAAAAAAAAAAAAAAACCCATGTGGGATCACAAATAGTCAGATAGCACTGCACAACAACAAAAGTTATGTACTAACTGGGAAAACAGGAAGAGCTACAAAACAATTTTCAGCTTAGACTAGATAGTAGTGGGATCAAGAGACAACATTTATCCTAAGTCTTATTTTACCTACACTTTGGATAATATCAATTTGGTCAAATGGCCAAAATGGCCAGCCTCTTTAAAAAAAAACAATCTTTTGAGAACTAGAATAGTTATTATGTTGAAGTAGCATTTAATTTTTCATTCTCTGGGTTTTCTTCTCCCCATCCTCCTTCTCTTCCTTCTCTTTCTCCTCTCTCTCTGTCTTCTTCTTTCTTCTTATTTTTCTTCTTCTTCCTCCTCCTCCTCCTTTTTTCCTCCTCCTCCTTTCTTCTTCTTCTTCTTCTTCTTCTTCTTCTTCTTCTTCTT
>NC_058134.1:138415493-138439099 GCF_016433145.1 Gracilinanus agilis | reverse complement strand
ATATATATATATATATATATATATATATATATATATATCAGTGGCAGAGCTAGGATCTATACTCTTATTCTCTGATTCAAAATCCAGTATTCCTTCCATTATTCTACAAAATAGACAGCTTCTTAAAAATTGGTTAGTTCATTTTCTCTGAGTATGGGGACCATGCTTTAGTCATCTTTCCCAGTGTCTAAAATTGTAACATCTTTGAATTGGAAGGAACCTAAGAAGTCAGTTATCACTTTAATCCTTGCTTGAAGTTCAATTTCTTCTAAGAGCCTTTTCTTGAAGACTTCCTTTGCTACTCAGATGCCCCAATCCATTGCCCTTATCACATTGCTTCTTCGTTAAAAAAAAAAAAAATCGATGACTCCTCCCTGCTTACCAAATAAAGTATTAATTTCTTATCCTGGCATTCAAGGCCCTCCACCATCTAATTCCATCTTGCCTTTCTAGCTTTAGCTCACACTCCTGATTTATCTTTCACATATTATGTGCTGCAACCAAAGTAACCACTCACTGGTTTACAACTTCCCTGCAGACACTCCACTTCCCTTCTTGTCCAGCCCTTATTCTTCTCCATTAGATTGTAAATTCCTTAAGGGTTGAGATTGTCTTTTGCCTTTCTTTGTATCACCAGTGCTAAATATGGTGCCTAGCACATAGTACATGCTTAATAAATATTTATCAATTGGTTGATGGATTGATTTGTTTATCTTGCTGCTTTTGCCTGGAATGGATTTCATTCTCTATCACTAATTGTCAAAGTGCTTCCTTCAGAGTCCAGTTTAACTGCTTCCTTTCCCATAAAAGCAGTGTTGCATCATCCCTACAACTAGATGAAATCTCTGCCTCTTCCAGTGTAAGGAAGTCTTCCAGTTATCATATTCTATCTCATATTATTGTTAAATGTGTCCATTTCTTATCTTTCTTCATTAGATTATAAGCTCCCTGGGGAAAGGGATCACCACTATATTTCATCTTTTTATTCCTATCTTGCATACTATCTTACACACAATAAGGGCCTAACAAATATTTGTCAAATTTAATTCAGCCCATTCATAGATTTATGGAAATTTAGATCTGAAAAAAGTCTTAGATGTTACCATAAATCAACCATCTTTTATTTTACAGAGGAAAAAATTAAGGCCACAGAGGTTAACTCACTTGTCCATTGTTGCACAGGCAAAAAGTAACTGCTTTATGTATTGGAAGGACCGATGCCAAATCCACTACCCAATCCACTAAGGAAATTACAGAGCAGTCATATTTCAATATATGTCACTGGGATTGAATCTATATAAATATCCCTCAAAATCAAACTACAATTAATCCATTTCAATTGATTCATGTAATAAACATTTTTGATTGTATAAATTAGATTTTCAGTACCCAGTAAAAGAATAAATAACAGAATATAATGGTTTTAGAAGTGACTATTTTTTTTTAATTTAAAAGAATATTTATCTTCAGAGATGACTTTGTAGCAACTTCTTAGTTCTTAGGGCATAGGTCACTGTCAGCCTCCAATTTTGCTATTCTGAGACTCGGCTGATTCAGAGTCTGAGGAGTAAGGAGCTTAAGAAGCCAAGGACTCTTTTTTAATTATTTCTTTTTTCCAGATTATGTGTTGATAAAATTTTTAATAATCATTTTCTGACATTTTATAATCCATGTCCTCTCCCTCCCTCTAAAGAAGGCAGGTAATATGATATAGATTGTACATATATTATTATACGATATATATTTCCATGTTTTCCATGTTATGAAACAAGACATATTGCTTACATAGAGAAAAATTAATGGTGGAAATAAAATGAAAGATGTTATGCTTTAGTCTGCATTCAGACCCCATCAGGTCCTTCTATGGCAGCAAATAGCCTTTTTCATCATGAGTCTCTTGGAGTTGTCCTGGATCCTTCCCTTATTGTAATAATTAAGTCATTCACAGTTGATCATCATACACTATTATTGTTATTGTGCACATCGCCTGGTTCTGTTCATTTCACGTTGTTTCACTTCATATAAGTATTTCCAGGGTTTTTTTTTAATGATCATCTTGTTTATCATTCCTTATGGTAAAAAAGTATTCCACTCAATTGTATACCACAAATTGTTCAACCATTCCCCAGGTCATAAACTTTAGTTTCTCATTCTTTGACACTAGAAAAAGAACTGCTTATAAATATTTTTGTCCAAGTAGGTCCCTTTCCCCTATTTTTGATTTCTTTGAGACACTGACCTACTAGTGTTATTGCTGAGTAAAAGGATATGCACAGTTTTACAACCCTTTGGGGATGGTTCCAGATTGTTCTCTAGAATAGTTGTTTCAGTTCCCAGCTCAACCCACAATGTATTAGAGTCCCAACTTTTCCACATCCCCTCCAATATTTTTCATGTTCTTTTTTGTTACATTAACCAGTCTGATAGGGATGAGGTGGCACTTCAGAGTTGTAATTTGCATTTTTCTAATCAATAGTGATTTTAGAGCATTTTTCATATGATTAAAAAGTTTTAATTTCTTCATCTGAGAATTGCCTGTTCATATCCTTTGACTATTTGTCAATTGGCGTATGCTTTGCTTTCTTATAAATTTGACTCCTCTATTCTCTCTACATTTGAAAAGAGGGCAAGAGTTCTTAGCCTTTTTTATGCCCTGGACTCCTTTGGCAATCTGGTGGGGATTATAGACCTCTTCTAAGAAGGAGTGGGAGAGAATGGAATTCAGGAGAAAGGGAGGATGATTGTTGAGAAAAGGGCCTTTCAGGATTTGGAAAAAGAGGAAACCAAAGAAAGAGGAAGACAGAATTAGCCTCAGCAAAAAGAAAACTTTTCTTTGATACATTAAAGAAAGGAAAAGAAGTAGAGGAAGATATATGGGATATTTTAAGATGGATAAAATAAAATATACAAAATTACAAAGGAAAGTAATCTTACTAAAAAAAAGATATAATTTTTCCCATTCAAGTCCATGGACTCCTTGAAATCTATCCCCATACTTCAAGTTTAAAACTCCTATAAAAAGATACCCAGAAGCATGCTTCCATGTCCTGGCTCAGTGTTGGACCCCACAAACACACACACATATATATGCTTTGCCAGATACTTAGGTTTCCCCCAAACTACCTTTTTCTCAGAGATTAGATTAAATCCAAATGTGTGGCTTAAAAAATATATCTTTAAATGTTTTTTAAAACTTTAAATGGTAAATTAAATGACAAATATTTAAATGACAAATTAATAGCATGTATTAATATTAATTACAATATTAACATTAACATAAAATAATTAACATAACAATAATAACAAATTAATAACATGTAATAACATGTTTATCATATGCTAAGACATAAACATGAAAAAACTGAAGTTCTGACATATCTTTTGAGAGGATTCCTACTGTTCTTTCCAAATGTATGAACTTTTTTATGAGTCTCGGGATATTTGAATATAAGATTCCTTCTTATTTATCATGATCATATTAAGTACTTATTAAATTTCCTATCTATTCTCTAGTGATAATATGCTCATAATGTTATAAGAATTTAATAAATATTTGCTGAATGGATAAATGCATGTGATAACTTCACCAATAAAAAATTTTAAATGGACACTACTTCATATCTTTTCCATCACCCTGACTTAAACCTTAAGTCATTTCTAACTCTTCCCTCTCTTTTACTCCTCTATCAACATGTCTTGTTGGTTTTTCCTTTGTAATGTCAATCCCAATTGTTCATTCCCAAGGCCATCATGCTACTTACAATTCCTATTACTTCAAACACTTGTCTCTCTCTATAATTCCTCTTCCTGTCTATCTTCTCGGTCATCAAAGCAAACCATAGACTGGCTTTTTGCCTCCTAAGTGATACAATGTCCTGGGGATATCTCTGATGCCTTCTCAGATGCAGTTGATGACTTTCAGATGTCTGCACACACACACGATATTTGGGAGCCATAATCAAGTCTTTGACTAACAGATCTGATGATAAATTGAATGCTGGATTTTTCCTATTTGTATCTAACTAGAGATAGTTAAAGTTCAGCTCTTTTCATAATGACTCAAAACTTTGTTTTTAATGATCATGACTTATTTGAAAGTCCATGAATTACAAATATATCAATATTTTTCATTGTTTAAAAAAAGCCTTGTCATTCTAACTTTAATTTCTATTATTCTCTTTACTCTCCAGCCACATTGCTATCCATTACCAGTCTTCACTCCATCCCCAAACTCGTGTCCCCAAAGTTCTGCCTCTCTGCTTCTGTTCATGTTGCACCAGAAGTGGCTTTTCCTTTTGTCTGTGCCTATGCAAATTTTACTTAACCATCAAAGCTAGCTGGAGTCCTACCACCTCCATATCATTGTCCCAGCCATTCCCATCCGTTGCGATCTCTTCTTCCTCACTACTTAGGGTTCAGATTGAGTCACCACTTATTTGACAATCATCAAAGTACTACTTTAAACCATGGTTTGTATTGTTGCATTGCCATTTTCCATGTATTGGGGAGGGGGGATTGAAGGGTCTTTGGCGACAAGGATGCCAGTACCTAACGGTGCCATATACTTAATAGACACTGAATGTTTGTTAATGGTATTGTAAGTGTTGGGGAGGCTTTTCCTTTTTTCTCTTCATCTAACTTCCTTTCTTCTTCCTTCCTTTTAGATTGATTTTGAAGATGTGATAGCAGAACCAGAAGGAACACACAGCTTTGATGGGATCTGGAAGGCAAGCTTTACCACGTTCACTGTGACAAAATACTGGTTTTACCGCTTGCTCTCTGCACTCTTCGGCATCCCGATGGCACTCATCTGGGGCATTTACTTTGCCATCCTTTCCTTCTTGCACATCTGGGCAGTTGTGCCATGTATCAGGAGCTACCTGATTGAAATCCAATGTATCAGTCGGATCTATTCGATCTGCATCCATACCTTCTGTGACCCACTCTTCGAGGCTATTGGCAAAATATTCAGTCATGTCCGGATCGCCTTACAGAAAGAAATATAGAGGACATTTGAAGGAGAAAGGTCCGCCTGATTCTTTTTTGTTTTTATTGTCTTGGTGCCGATGTCAAGTTTCCAATTGCTTGTACAAGAAGTTGTTAGTATCTCGGCCCGGAACAAAGAAATCACTTGCTCAGTTTTTATTCTTACTATTTATCCCTCTAGGATACTCATCTGTACTTCTTAGCAGTCTGCATTTCTTAAGCCCCCCTAACTCCTAAACCTTTCCCATTTCCTATGCGTGCATTATCATTCCACTGAGTGATAAACAGATAGGGGGTGTTCTTTTTCAGAGAAATTGGCATTAATGTAATGAAGAACTTCAAAATAAAAAAGAAAGTGCTTTCCCCCTCTAGAATGCTGATCATGGCATTGTAGGCAGAGTTTTAAGCTACTACTGCAGAATATACAGGGTATGTTGGCAGGTCTTTAATAAATGTTCTTTTTTTTCCATTGTCTGCTGTCTGTCAGTGGACTGCAGCTGTTCACTTAAAAGGTCTGATTTAGCCTACCAACAGACAGACATGGAGTTGACAAGAACTGACTAATCTCCTATGCTCATGCTGCCCAACTAATGCCATACTGATTTTGAAATTTTGACCTACATATTTCCTATGCCTTAATGTTTATTATCCGCATGAAAGAGACATATGAAGTGCCTTCCTGTTGTTTTTTTTCTTCACAATCTCCCTCTTGAATGCTGCCTATTTGTCAGCTTTTATTAGAAGGTCAGCAGCTTCAATGAAGATCAAAGTGAGAAAATCACATTTGCTTGTTCTCCTAGCCCATTTCTGACTCTGAGCTGCAGCGTCCGCCTAAGGTAACGTCTGGGCTGTTATCTTGTAGCTCCTCTCCAGTTTGTTCTTATCAAATTAAGTCAGGGTCAGTCCTAGGAAGAGAATCAAGGTGCCTGATTGGGACCAGGTCCACACTGAGCCGGCAGTGGCTGAAGCCAAGCTTTCAGAGTCCCTTACCAGCCAAGCAAGGTCAGCATGCTGTCTAGCTCACAGTTTATTTTCAGGAATATTCACGCTTTGCTGAGTCCAAACTAATTCATCACAAGGGTGATTTAGCAGGTCGACATTGTCCTCTGCTCTTTTAGCTGATCCATAGGCATCAGGAAGTGATGTCTTAATGGAATCTATTATGTGAGACTGTCAAGTGTTGCAAAATGTGACCCCTTCAAAAGAAAGCATGTGCAACATGTTCTGCTGTGATACCCCAACTCACCCCCGCTCCAGGAGCTTTTGCCCACATCCAAACATTACTGTGTTTAGAGACGAGCCTCTTAAAGGCTGACAAAAAGCTTTACCAGAGGGCAGGGAGGGAAAAAGGGGAGATAAAAGGCATCAAGGTAATTTTGCTGGAATAAGTTCAGCGCCTTCTGAACCCAAACTGAGGAATCTCACCATTAACGTGAATTGTACGGAAAGCTGCCTGGTACCATGGAAAGCTTTGTTCCTAGTGCTGATAGCATGCCTTTTGAGTTATTTGTGCTTAGATTGGTTGAGTTTTTCCCCCTCACATATACATTGAAAACCTGCTTGACCAAATGCGGCTTGCATTTTTTTTTCCTGGCACATAAATGACCAACCTATTAACTTTTTTTTTTTTTTTTACATTTAAAACAGACACTGGCATGGATAGAGTTTTACTTTTTTACTATGTACATAATTGAAAGTGTACTATTTTAGATATTTTGCAATATAAGAACACATCATGTCAAGAATGTAAACATAAGATATTTTATCTTTGTATGATGAAAATCGCTTTGAAAATAGCCTTGTTGATTCAATGTGGAAACTGCTTATCCTCAGAGATGTCTGTTTCACATAGATCTGTAGTCCTTAATATAAATGGATTGCTGATCCGAGACATTTACAATATTATGTGCTTATTGGTATATTTTACACTTTTTTATCCTGCATGTACTGTAAAAGGCTACAATTCTGCACAATAAAAATGTTTAACAGTGATTCCAGTACCATAGTCTGTATTATTTTCCTCCTCCCTGCTAAAACCTTTCCCTTCCATTAGGAAAAAAAAGTCATATATGTTCTTTATGTTCTTTAAGTGATGCTTGGGACTCAGCTCTAAAATTGAATGATTATCCTATGATAGTTTGTTAGTTTATTGTGTACAAAAAATAATTCATTAGAGACAGATAGACAGAGAGATACGTAGTGCATCTATAAAGCATTTACTTTAGGACAGGCGCTGTACTAAGTGCTGAGGATACAAATATAAGCAAGTAAGACAGTTCCTATCCTGCCCTCAAGGTGCTTGCCTTCTAATGAGAGCTAGAAATGGGGGACACGGTATTTGCTGGCTGTCATGACTTGGAGCTAATCATGGCCTTATGGCTATGACAAGGTAAGGCCAAAACTCATTTATCAGAGCCAAGGTGCCCAGGCTGCAGAGTTTACAGCACTAGAACAGAGATGGCGATCTGAGTAAAGAACACAGGGGTGGAGCAGGCTGCAGAAGAAGATTTACCCATTAGAACAATTAATAGTTGAGCTATAGATAGATAGAAAGATTGATGGATGGTAGGTGGGTGGGTGGATGGATGGATGCATGGCAGATGGATGAATGGATGGATAGATAGATGTGGAAACTATCATATATGAAACGTATTAATAAATTTTTGGAGAATTGTGGACTTAGGACAATGGAAACATGATTTTAATATTATCATAATTGATTTCTTTAGAGATTGTTTGGCTCATGATATAATGCCTTTTATTTGTCATTGCACTTTATAGTTTTCAAAATCTTTTCCTATACATTGTTGTATTTAATTCAGATACTTCCAAAGATATTTCATTTACAGGAATGTTCCCTCCACTTTTACAGATAACACTTCCTTGCCTTAGTGCAGGGGTCGGCAAACTTTTTGGCCGTGAGAGCCATAAACGCCACATTTTTTTAAATGTAATTTCGTGAGAGCTGTGCAGTGCTCACAGTGTGCGCTCCTGTAACAGTGCCTGAAAAAAAAAAAAAAAGGACTTTATGGCTCCTGCAGAAAGAGCCATATCTGGCCCTCAAAAGAGCCAGATATGGCTCGAGAGCCATACGTTGCCGACCCCTGCCTTAGTGAATGGTTTCATTAGTGGCTAAGATGAAAAAAAATAATCTCATCATGTGATAGCTTTCTAGTGATGAATATCTCTAAACTGCTAACCTGGTACTTTCATGACATACAACCCATTTAGAACATAAAAGGGCAAGAGTAGATAGGGCAACCAAAACATTATTCCACAAGGCTTTGTCCAAGAAATTTGCCTCAGCAATGAAGAAATTCAAAATGGCATTTGTACTTTCCAAAGAAAGAGATGGGGAGAGAAGGGAAGAAGGGACTTGGTGATGGACTAGATCCATGGTAGGAAGGAGGTGGTGACAAGATGAGAGTGGAGAAAAGATCAAAAGACTCCAGCTTTGTCTCATTTTTTTGAATGTTCCTCTAGGGAAGGGGTCCACAACATATGGCTCTCCAGCCATATCTGGCTCCACCTCCCAACCTGCCAGTCTGGACAGAGCCCCAGGATGTGCCCCAGGGGGCCCTTCAGCCCCCACCTCATAATCCAGCACCTTCCACTTCCATCCTCCTCCTTCCACAGGCATTTATGGCTCTCATGGCCAAAAAGGTTGCCGACCGTTGCTCTAGGGAATGGAGAGAAAGTTATAGAGGCAACAGCTGGACAGATGGCAGAACCTGAGTTCGGCCTCAGCCTAGAGGTAAGGAGGAAAACTTAGCTTTGACCTAGGCTGAGGAAACATGTCCCCTTAGTGCCCAAGGGGCATATATTGGAATCTAGAGGCAATAAGGAGACACCTGAGTTCACTGAGCAGAAAATGACATGGTCACACCTATACTTTAGAAAAGTCACTTAGGAAGATAAGTGAAGGATGGATTTGAGGAAGGAAGATAAATTAGGAGGAAATTGCAAATAGTCTAGAGTAGAGAGAATAAAGACCTGAACCACTATGGTTGTTGCATGTCTGGGTGACAAGGTTTTTAAGGATTGGAGAAACATAGGCATATTTGTAGGTAATAAGGAAGGAATCTGTAAACACAGGAGATTTTGAAAATAAGAGAGAGAATGGGGAGATTTCAAGGGAATCTACTGAAAAAGATGAGAAAGGATAGTATCAAAGGTCTAAATAGGCAGTTTGGCCTTGGTAAGTAGGAGAAAATTATTAAGGGCTTTATTATCTGGGCCAAATTATATCTCATTTGATCCTCACAACAACCATGCAAGGTTAGTGCTATTCTGATCCCCATTTTATAGTTGAGGAAATTAAAGCAGACAGGGGTTAAGTGACTTGCCCAGAGTCACACAGATAGAAATTATCTGAGGTCAAATTTGAATATGGATGTCTCTGACTCTAGACCAAGTTTTCCATCCACTGTGCCATCTAGCTGCCTTTGCTTTGGCAAAGAGAAGCATCACTTTTTCATCAAGACCATAATGAAGGAGAAGATAATGGGAGAAGATGTCTGAGTAATATGAAATGAAAAGGAGGAGAAAGAGAGAGAATGCCCTCAGTGAACAGCCTCAGTTTTTTTCATTAACTATGAAGTGTAGACTTTAACAGAGAGAGTTAGAGGAGAGGATACAATGGGAGTTTTGAACAGAAATAAGATTGCTTAGAACTTACACTGTAGTGAATTCCAATTGTGAATTAATTAGAAAAGAATTGAATGAATGCCTTGCTTCAGGGAAAATCCAGTTGAGATTAGGTGACATAAATTTGCAGCAGATCCAAGAACTTCAAATTCATGACTTCTTCCAGCTCTATTCAGCAGCATGTGAATAAGAGTGAAGGCTGTAGATGAGTGGTCATAATCTGGAGTCAGAATGCGGCAAGGTGTGATAAGTGAAAAGACAAGGAGGCAAGAAATGTAAGGGTAGAGGATAGTGTAAAATTCACCAATGGGTTTGAGATTAGTAAGAGAGAAAAGTGTAGCCACTTCAAGGACGATGGCTTTGGGATGTGGAAGGACCTGAAAGGTGGAGGGGAGAGAATCTCTTATCCCCATCCCACCCCATGTCCATTCAGGTTTTGATATCAGTTATTTCTTCCCACTTGGCTTTGGCACCTCATTACCAAGAATAATCAATTAAAATAGGAAGCTTTTGCGGGCAGTTGAGTGTCTCAGTATATAGAGAGCCAAGACCAGAGCTGGGAGGTCCGGGGTTCAAATATGATCTCAGATACTTCCTAGCTGTATGACCCTGGGCAAGTCACTTAACTCCAAATTGCCAAGCCCTTACCACTCTTCTGCCTTGGAATCAACAAAGTATTAATTCTAAGATGGAAGGTAAGGGTTAAAAAAGAAAGAAGGAAACTACTGCATAGCCATGTAGGTGGGATGGCAAGCTTTCCCAGAAGTAGCTTCATGGTGTTCTGGGGTTTCTGTACCTCCTTGCATGGCAGTGTCCAGCCCTCCCTTCTCTCTTCACATGGCTGAAATGAGGCTTCCTTATATGTTGCTTGCTTCAAGCACAGTCTGTAACAGTTGCCAGAGGCACAGAGATGACCGACCAGTTATAGCTCTGGGTCCAGTTCTCGACCCATATACTCAAATGTTTACAAATTGGTTGACTCTGTCAGAGCTCTGACATTACCTTCAAAGACCCAGGTTGTCTGCACACATGAAGAGATATTAAAATGGGAGTTTGGTGGAGAAGATTTTCACATTGACAGGATTAGAGGTTTAGAGCTGAGGAGACCTTAAAAGGCATCTAATCCAATCCCCTCGTTTTACAGTAGAGGAACCTGAGTTTCATTTAAGTTAAGTGACTCTCTCAAGGTCTTGAAGGTAGTAATAATCATCAGAGGTAGAATAAGAACCCACATCCTCTGAATCCAGAGCCAGTTCTTTCCACTGTGACTCATATTTGAATGTAATTCAGATCTTAGATTTTGTGTTATTTTGCAAAGGGGACTTCCTGTGAATCTCTCCTAGAAACACATTTATTATTTACTCTGGGGACTTTCTCTTTCATTGACCCTATAAAAATTCATGAGGCTTCTAGGACTATGATTATGTTATATTTAGGTTTAGTATGAGGGTTTTTTTAAGCCATTGTTAATGTATGTCATCAGAACACAAGTGAGAACAGTAGAGTATAAAAGAAGCTTATAGAAATGATAACCTATTAGAAAAAATGAAATGGTCTTTAACAGTGATGATCTCTCCTTAGGGTTTATTATTTGAACTCTGGCCCAGATTCCATGATAAATATGAATAGGGTTATGACTTTTCTATCCATAAATCTATTATGCAGACTTAAAAAAAACCCTTTGACTCTGGGATCTCAGAAAAGGATATTATCTTCCATAGTTTGCATTCCAGTATTAGACATGGAATTGTAATCAGGTTTAAAATTTTTTTCCTAAAATAAAAATAACATGAAAGTGGCCTAAATGAAAATAAAAAAAATCTAGATACATGAACAATTTCATAAGACTTCATGGAAGATATTATTTTATTGTTATTATTATTAAACCTAATTATTAGATATTCTTATTTGAAAAGATTTATAAAAATTGCATTAAAATAAAAACCCTGATGTGCATGACTTGTTAGTTAAGAAAACTATATAGAACCATAGATGTTTAAAATTAGAAGAAATCGTAAGGATCAGTTAGTCTAACACCCTTACCTGCTCACATCCCTTGAAAACGTAGCAAGACAAACTCTGCACTAACTTTGCCAGGTTCCATGAACATGTACATTTCCCAGAACTAGGTTAGCTAAATCTCTCAATCAGAAGTCATCTAGTAGGGACCACTCCGAGGGCTTAGGTAATTTTTTCTAATGTTATAAACTATATGCTCATTTCTGATGTGTTTTCCCCAGTAAGCTACTAGTGATTAGCACTCTAGTTCTATTAATCAACTAACATCAACGAACTTTTACAAAAGGATATTTATTTCAAAGATCTAGCAAGGACAAAATTACAAACATTTCCCCCAATGCCTGAAAGGTATATTCTACTCTATATCACTTCAGTCCCTGGAGAAAGTGGGCTCAAACTTCATTAAAGAAAAATCCTTACCTTCCATCTTAGAATTGATTTGAAGTGTAAGTTTTAAGGCAAAAGAGTGGTAAAGGCTAGGCAATTGGGGTTAAGGGACTTGCCCAGGGTCACACAGGTAGAAAGTGTCTAAGACCAGATATGAGCCCAGGACCTCCCATTGCTGGACCTGGCTCTCTATCCACTGAGCCATGTCACTGCCCCCAGAAGCAAATTTAAATGGTATTGCTCCCACCAAGTTTACTCCAGATGTAGCATAGACACAAGATGAGTTTTCTTTTCAACTACCTTTGGGCTAGATCCTGACATTATTCCTCAGAGCCTTGCTTTCTGACAAAGATCTGAAGGTCATTTCTAGAGCACTAGATTTGGCTGGCCACAAAAAGCCAGCATGGATTGTAGCTTTAGTGCCACTTGTGGCTCATCATTCTGGCTTTAACTGTCTCCAAAATCCTTCACCTAAAACTGGAAAAAACAAAGAAGTAAAAAAAAAGAAAAAGCAGAAGCTCTAATTTTTCACTCACCCTCTACCTCTTGACACCACTGTGTCTCTCACTCAAGCATCACTGCATCTCTCAGTCTGTTCTTTGCCAAATGGGCAACCCACCAGAATCGGTTAGAGAATTTCTGTACCTTCTCCAAAGTCCATGTGAGGACTGTGTCATCTGAGTATACTAACCTTGCTTACTGGCCCCCATTACACATGAAAAAGAGAAAATTGTGAGGATGGAGTAAGAAAGGGAGGTAGAGGGGGAAATGAAGGCCAGAATGGGAAGAGATACATCAGGACAACAGAGTCAAGCCATGCCTTTCGTCTTCCCCAGGTGAAGCCTGAGAATTGTGCTTATTTTCCAACCCAAGGAAAGTTTAAAGGGATTTTTGTTTCTTAAAAGAGCAATATATTTCCAGTTAGAAAAATGACAAATCACAAAACAAGACCTTTTTTAGCTGCTTTTATACAGTTAATATTGCAAATTTAAGTATGATTACAGGACCACCATTGTTTTAATGATTGCAAAGACATCAATTACATCATAAAAATAACCTAATATACTTTGCAGTATCATAGCCATTGATTTACAATTTAGGTAGGCATGTAATTTACAAATCAGGTCCATCTCCTCATTTATACTGGACAACATTAGGTAGAATTCTTAATAAGTTCTCTGTGAAAAGGTATGTTCTGTGAAGACAAGAAGTAGTTTTAACCCCTTTTTGTATCAGTAGTACATAGCAAGTGCTTGGTACAAACTAAGTGCTCTACTGGTTGGTCACTGATTAGCTTAAGCCTGTTTTTCCTTCTTCAAATCCTTGTGAATTTTATTCCAGTCTAGAAGAAGCTTTAAGTCCACCTCCTCAAAGTCTAAATACAAAACAGAGATATCTTGGGATGTCCAGGGGAAGAACTGAATGGTGACCTCACAAGGGATATACACAAAACTGTGCCAGAGGAGGGGGCTCTTTTTGGACTCTGGAAAGAGACAACTGACTCAATTAAGATGTCTTGACTTAATTTAAAATTAAGAAATACTGCCTTTTGAGAATTCCAAGCACTGTAATCCTGGCCATCTTTCTTTAAACTTCTTCTGAGTCTTGGGCCCCTTTAGTAGATTGTTAAAATCTATGAAACCTTTCTCCGAATAATGTTTTTAAATGTAAATAAAGTCGAATGCAGAGGATTACAAAGTAAGTCAATTTGAAATACAATTTTTTTTTCAGTTCAGAAATCCTCATTTAAGAAGCTTACCCTATGTGAGACCCATGCAGGCTTCTAATCCTACCAGAAATCTGTCTTGATTCTTACCTCATCTTTCTTAGCTCTCATTACTATTGTGCTCCCCCTAGAAATTACTTTATAAATTATTTCGACTTTTTATGTACACGTTGTTTTACTCCCAAAAGAATGTAAATTATCTGAGGTCAGATAGTTCATTTTTGTCTTTCTTTCCCCTGCATCAAGCCCAGTATGTGGGCATACAGAGTAGGGGTTTAACAAATATTTTTTGTGCTTGTCATTCACAGTTGATCATCATATATTGTTGTTACTGTATACAGTGTTCTCCTGGTTCTGCTTACTTCATTTCATATAAATCTCGCCAGGTTTTTTTTAAGTTTATTTATTTATTTAATCAATTTAGAATATTTTTCCATAGTTGCACGAATCGTGTTCTTTCCCTCCTCTCCTCCCACTCCACTCCCATCTCTGTCTCTGTCTCTCTGACCAAGAGACTAAGCACTCACCCTATTGCTTCACTACTGAGACAGTTCACCATGAAGTATTACAATGGTCTTGATCGAGTTCAGTGCTTCAAAGAGGGGCCAGATTTCTTTTTTCTGTTTTGTTTATTAATTCTTCTAATCTAGTACCAAGGCATAAGGGTTAGGTTTGGGTTCATGTCTAGAGGAGAAGAGAAATGTACTTAACGTACAATATAAATTAGACATGTATTTCTTCTAAGAAAAGTAAAAAATTATAAGAAATGATGAGCAGGAAGATTTCAGAAAAAGCAGGAAAAACCTAAATGAACTGATACAGTGAAATAAGCAGAACCAGGAGAACATTGTACACAGTAACAGCAATATTGTGCAATTATCGACTCTGAAAGACTTGGCTACTCTTGGCAATACAATGATCCAGGACAATTCTGAAGGACTTCTGACAAAGAATGCTACCAACCTCCAGAGAAAAAGCTGTTGGAGTTGGAATGCAGACCAAAGCATACTATTTTTCACATTAGTTTATTTGTGTTTCTATTTGGGGGTTTTGGTTTTATATGAGCATTATCTTACAACAGTGACCAATGTGGAAGTCTGTTTTGCATGATAATATATGTATAACCCAGATGAAATTGCTTACCATCTCCTAGAAGGGAGAGGGAAGGGAAGAAGGAGAGAAACAGTTTGGATCTTTTGATTCCAGAAAGCATATTTGAAAATTCTTATTACATATAATTGGGAAAGTAAAATATTTTATAAAAGAAAGAAAAGTAAAAACTAAACACGACTTGGAAATGCACATTGAATAAAAGACTAAAGACAGGTTTTAGTAAATTAACTTATAACTATAGTTAGACTCTCCTGGGAGTCTGATAATTAAACCTC
The DNA here is from genome assembly GCF_016433145.1 of Gracilinanus agilis. Taxonomy (NCBI): domain Eukaryota; kingdom Metazoa; phylum Chordata; class Mammalia; order Didelphimorphia; family Didelphidae; genus Gracilinanus; species Gracilinanus agilis. The sequence goes on along the minus strand of NC_058134.1, from coordinate 138,423,946 downwards.
ACCTAAGTAGGCACTTTATATTCCATCTGGGCTTAGCATTATCCCCCAAGGAAAAATATCTCTGGCAAGTCAGGCCAGGGCTTGGGCTCCTCATCTCAGCATTGATTGTCTGCTCCAAGAGTCCTGGAGTAATTGCTGGAACTCCCCACACTCCCTTGCTGCCAGCTAGCTCTAGCCATAAGACCCAGGCCTTCATTTATGGTGGCCTCCAAGCCTGAGCATATCCATTTTGGGACTAATATCCATTCATCTAACATCAAGAATGAACAAATAGGGGCAGCTGGGTAGCTCAGTGGATTGAGAGTCAGGCCTAGAGACGGAAGGTCCTAGGTTCAAATCTGGCCTCAGACACTTCCCAGCTGTGTGACCCTGGGCAAGTCACTTGACCCCCATTGTCCACCCTTACCACTCTTCCACCAAGGAGCCAATACACAGAAGTTAAGGGTTTAAAAAAAAAGAATGAACAAATAGAAGAAACATTCTAAAACCTCAGGGTTGCTTAGTCAGGCTTTAGACTCCGTGTGTTCACAGGATGTTAGTGGCCAGGATAGAGGGAAAGAGGAGAAAGGAAAATAGCATAGAGGGACCCTTCCCCATCCTAGCTCTCAGGAAGCAATGCTATCTGGAAAACTGAAAGAAAAGAGACTTAGAGACAATCACTCCCTTCTGTAAGGTCTACTGAATCGCTGCCTCTTCCTTTTCAATAAGGGGATTTTGTATTGACATCTCAAAGAGCCCCCTTAGCAAGAGCTTCCATACATGACTAACTGGAAGCAAGAGGCACAGCTCTACAAGTGCTCTGAGCAAATTCCACCCCCATTCCCATCTTAAAAAGCAATGAAGACAGATAATATTACTCATTATTTCAAACACTAAATAATTCTCTTGCCCATTGGTGCCATGTTTTGTGTCTCAAAAAATAAAAAAGCTCATTTGTAAATCTTTTTAATGACTTTTTTTCAACTAAATGATAATAAGTTTATCCAGAATAAAAATATTTTTTCAGGAGATACTCATTTACTAGCTAGTTCAGCGATCACTACATCATTAGGTTATGATTTATATGTCAGAAAGAGGGTGAGTTGCCAGGAGAGAGGTTTCAACCTTTTTACTTTGAAGTCACAAGCTACTGAGCTTCACAGTGGTTTCATTTCTTTAGACAAAAGCTGATCTTCTTCTTGCAGGCTGACTAGAGAGAGGCATAATGGATATAATCAATTCAGCCACCAAGGTTCTTTCTTTTAAAAAATAAAAACCTTTCCTTCCATCTTAGAATCAATTCTCTGTATCCTTATTCTGCCCATTCTCATTCATCCTTTTCTGTCATTCCTTCCATCTTTTCTACACACTGAAATATTTTGGATACACAAATATGCGTGTTTTCCAAATAAGGTTATCCACCAAGACTGTCACAGATGTTTTTAGATATGTTTTTTCCCAATCCAGTAATTCCACTTTTATGTTTATACAGCTGTTGAGAGAAGAGACACTATTTCAGCAGCTGTTTGCTTGGTGTTCTACCACCCAGCAACTCACCTAACCTGCCATTGGGCCAGAAGATTGCAAACAATGGGAGTGAGAATTTAAAATATTTTAGGGGTTAGGGGCAGCCAGGTGGCTCAGTGGATAGAGTGCCAGACCTGAAGTCAGAAGGACCTGAGTTCAAATTTGAACCCAGACACTTCCTAGCTGTGTAACCCTGGGCAAGTCACTTATTCCCTTTGGTTAGCCCTTGCTCTTCTGTCTTCAAGTTATTTCTATGATAGAAATTAAGGATTAAAAATAATAATAAAATATAATATTGAGGGCAGCTTGGGTGGCTCAGAGGATTGAGAGCCAAGCCTAGAGTTGAGAGGTCTTGGGTTCCAAACTGGCCTCAGACATGTCCTAGCTGTGTGGCCTTGAGCAAGTCACTTTACCCCCATTGCCTAGCTCTTACTACTACTCTTCTGCCTTGGAACCAATATAGAGTATTGATCCCAAGATGGAAGGTAAAGGTTTTTAATAAACAAATAAATAAGATTCTTTTAAGGGAGAAAAGGAGGGCGAGGCAGATAAATAGAATGGGACAGAGTAGTAATAAGAGCAAATACAAGAAATAAAAATTAAAAGAAAATATTTTAAAGACAATGTTGAATCATTCTCAAAAGAGAGGGGAGAATGCCAACTCCTACCTAGCATTTTAACATAGCACTTGAAAATATAATTTGGAAACTGCACAAGAGATGAAATGATCACAACAGGGAGGAGGCCACCAGGAAAAGGGGCAACAGCTGCCAGATCTGGACATTTCAGGAATAACAAAAGATACAACTGCTTTGTCTTTTCTTCTTATTAAAATGATTCCAGCTAATTGGCTGCATGGTAGACACTTCAGGGGTTCTCCAAAGATTATCTTCAGAAGAAAATTGTTGGGATCTTGCACCCTATTTCACAGATTCATGGAAAAGGTGAGATAAAATTAGCCCACAATTCCAGAATAGCAAATCCTGTTGATGATACAATGCAAAGGAAATGCTCTCTTGATGCTTATCATGGGTTATTAACATTTGTAATCTGACTTTGACATATCCGTTACCATTTTAAAGTACTTTGTGTGCTTTTGCTCAGCGTTTTCCTGCCCCCATAAATGTATGGTGTTCTCCATGCTTTACAAATAATATCTCATTTAATCCTCACAACGACACTGGAAGGTAGATGCTGTTATTATCCCCATTTTACAGATGAGAAACTGAGGCAGAGGTTGTGATTTGCCCAGAGACATAGAGCTAGCAAGCGTGTGAGGCTGAATTCAGATTCAGACTTTCTTAACTCCAGATTCAGCACTATATAGGCTACCTGACTTCCAGGTACATGTGTATTCTCCATATATGTAATACATTTATAAATATGTTTATTCATAAATGTCTTTCCTTTTAGAATGTAAGCTTGAGAACAGGGACTGTTTCCATTTTTCCTTTGTATTTGTAGCACTCAGCACAAAACACTGACATATGGTAAAAGGCGTCTCGATGGATGTGTATCATTCCAACATTGAATCCAACATGCATTTATCATATGCCTATTGTGGTAGCGTTCTGTGTTAAATGCTGGAGGAAATACAAAGTTCAAATGAGAAAGTCTTTGACCTTATAAAGTTGAGAGTCTAAAAAATGAATAAAAACAAACACAGAAAACTCTAATATTCAAAATTCTTTCTTTTAATCCTTATTATAATGATTACATAAATGCATTAGGAAGTTGCAAAACAAAGTACTCCATGTAGACTGAAAAATAAATGGGTTGGATCACTCCCTCCTACCCCTCAAGCTTCAGTGGAAAAATCAGTAGCAATGCAGGATTATTAGACTTTATGCCTGCTGAGTCTCCATAGTAATAAATGCTGAATAGAACAGAGGGAAACTTGATACCTGATCAGTAAGTAATGGCACTATTATGGAACCATTTATGGACATAACAACCTTGAATGCCCTCGTTGGTAAGAAGCAAAAGAGGCTATTAAAAGATTAAAAGTAATAAAAAGAAATAATAAGAGAAACTTATTCTCTAAGTTTTTCATATCATCAAACCACCTTTAAGGTTAATATCAAAATGAAAAGACCATTATATTACCTTTCGGTAGAGTCATCTAATTACTTTTAGGAAGTGAAGAATTATTGGTAATTTTTTTCCTACTAGCTTTGTGTTTTCATTGAAGTAGGGAGCTCTGGACAAAGAACACTCCATAGCAATGCGGAGTCTCCTTTTCTCTCCAGTTTATAGCCACTTGCCTGGGGTGGGGAGAGATGAAGTGCCAACCAGTACATGTCAGAGGCTGGATCCTACAATGCTGTTTTTCAATCTATTTTATTATCGATTATAATGTGTAAAGATGATCCCACCTTAGATCTTTTAAATCAAGTTTCTTAGTATTTCTTTTTGTGATAACCATTACCACTGAAGCACTGAAGACAATTAATCCAAGCTAAATAATCACTTTGAAGAAGATCAGAGGAGATCCATACCTTTGAATTCATACCTCTGGTAAGGGCCTAGAAGACTGCTAAAGCCCTTCCCACTAGAGAATACTATGATTCTGTTTTCACTTACTGAAAAGGAGCATAACAATTCAGAGTTATGACTTGCTGACAGTTAAACATATAAATTCTACTATGGTACAAAGTGTCTTCAAAGTGATTGTTTGCCTTAGATTAATTATCTTCAGTGCTTCAATGTAATGGTTATCACAAAAAGAACTACTAAGAAACTTGATTTAAAAGATCTACCTGGAGCTCAGTGATTTGCTCCAGGTAGAATATATGGTTTTTAAACCCTTGTGTTCTGTCTTTGAATCAATACTGCATGTTGGTTCCAAGTCAGAAGAGCAGTAAGGGCTAGGCAATTGGGGGGGAGTGGGGTTAGTGACTCCCTCAGGCTCCCACAACTAGGAAACATTTGAAACCATATTTGAACCCAGGACTTCCTATTTCTAGGCCTGGCTCTCAATCTACTGGACCACCTGGCTGCCCCCTAGAATATCATTTTAAAAATTATAGCTAGGAATTCTAGAACCAAGAGCAAATTTGTTTTGGTGGGAAGTGAGTCTTCATCAGGAATTCTTAGCATGTGTTAACTTGTTTGTTTTTTAAAATAATTTTCATTTTCCATAACTTTGAACTTGACAGACATGAACATTTCTATACAAGGAATATACCAAGAGGATTGCATATGAAACTGAAAATCTCTATTACATACAACTTTTTAAAGTATACAATAAAATAATTTCATAGCTATCATGCTTATTTGAGTGTTTCTCTGAACTTCCTTCATTTTCTATGCTTTTATTTTTTTATTTAGCCCTACCTCCCTTCCCCATATTGCTGAAGGTATCCTCTAGCAAAATACATACAACTTTTTTTCAAATATTTTTAAAACTAAATTTCAATTTAATTGTCTTTCTTTGTAATGCTAAGCATTTATGTGTTTAAAAGCACCATCCTTAGAAAGTTCTATAGGCTTGCCAAAGGTATCCATGACCCAAAAAAAGATTACCCCTACTCTAAAAGTATAACCTCTTCAATTAGTAGTTAAATAGACCAGAGATGGAAGAGAAAGAAGAGTTGGGGAGGTGGAGGAACTGGGAACTCAGGGTATTGAAGGACTTAGAGGCCATGGGATGGACATAAAGATTAGGAGATTGGACTTTTGGTAGAAGAGAGAGGAGTCCCCTCTGGAGGTTCATATGTATCAGCAATAAGGATCTAGATGGGACAGAAAGGACAGAATTAACCTTAAAGGAGGTTAAGATGGTTTATGAGCACTAGTAGCTGTGGTAAGGTCTAAAGGTAGCATTGGGGATTAAGGTACAATGGAAAGAATGCTGGATTTGGAGATTTAGAAACTTAGGTTTCAATCTCCACTTCGACATTTACTACTTGGATAAACATATACAAATTATTTTGTCTCTCTGGTTTCATTTGAACCCAATTTGAGGTTATATAATCTGACTCCAAATCCAGTTCCTCATCTGGAGGAAATTGGTCCAGATGACATCCATGATCCAATCTAGTTTGAAGTATACAATTCAATAGGCAGATAGGCACATGAACCTCAAGAGTGACAGCATCTCCTAGACTCCAGTCCTGCTTCCAGCCCAGCCCTTATAGATGTTATGCAAGGAAACATCCCCATCACTTGCCAGCCACCTACCCCATACATGGTGGACAAGCCACCTAGCTGAAGCAGCAAGGCCATGCTGAGGAAAAAATAGGAGGCAGCATGTGCCAAACCATCACCACCATCTTTCCACCATCTCCCCTCAGATGCTGATGGGGATAACCCTATACCCTGAACAACTCGAGAACATTGAAAATAGCATTGCTTCCAGCCCCGAATCCTAAGATATCAGATTGGGAAGCAATCCCTGTGGAGATGTAGTCTGACCGCTGCTCCTACAAATGCTATAGCCATAGCTCTGAAGTCCCAGAAAACAAAGTTCTTACCACCAAAGTCCTTGAAAATGTTAAATAGTCCAACATCAGAAATTATATGTCTTACAGTGGAAATAAACTTAAAGACAAAGGCTTAATATCTGCTTTGCCACTTTACACATGGGACTATGGGACTCTTCCATCTTACTTGTAACTGAAACCTTCCATTTGTGATGTCTCTCCCTTTAGAATGTGAGTTCCTTAAGAACTACGATGGACTTAATTTTCTATTTGTATCTTCAGTGCTTAGCACAATACTTTGTTCGTAGTGAGTTCCTAATAAATGGCTTAAATATTTATTCATTCACTTATTCAGTAGAGCAGTTCAGAGCCTAAGCAATTTCTGAATCTGGTGCAAGGGAAATATAGACCCACCTGAGGTGCTACAAAAGGGGCAAGAAGGACCTTGGGATGAGAACACTTTTGTTACTACCCTAAGAACAAAGAAAATAGGAAAGAAGTGCCTCCCTGAGCATTCTGGACACTCTTTTTAATTCCCAGCCCTATGGCAAAATCATGGTTCCCTTGCCGTAGTTACACTTCTGGAAGTTGAGAAAATATCTGTTAAATCGATGAGCAAATGTCAACTCTAAAAGAACCTTGCAAATTGATATTTCCTTCTGCATAAATAGAACATCATAATGAGAACTTGGGACAGAATTTTGCTTAGAAAACCCTCAATCAAAATGCTATTGGTCAGTGTCAACACTCTACAACCAAGGTTTCTTACCCTGGGGTTGGCAAACTTAAAAAAAAAATATGTGCACATATACATATAAGTTGATAACCCTATTTCAAAACAAGAAGTTTCTTTTAGAATCCTATGTATTTTATGCATTTTTAAAAATTATATTTAACAAGGGTCCATAGGCTTTTCCAGACTGCCAAAGGGGACCAAGCCCTACAAAAATCCCCAGCTTGGGCTATCACCTTTTAGACCACTTCCATGAAATTTTAAATTACAATATATCTTCTTTTGGAATTTCTATCCTCCAGAGAACTTAAAGGTCTTCCATAGCCATTTCCTCTTCTGTCCTCATATCTCTATGAGAAAGGTAGAGATGATAATTATTACAGTGGAAACACTAGAAATCAAAAAGATTAGTTACTCAAGGTCACATAATGAGGCAGAGATGGAGGAGGATTTGCAAAAGCCTTGGATGTTTGACACATAGACACATACAGAAACACACGTGTGTTTGTATGTTATTGGACTTTTTATGTTTTTTCTAGATCTGTGATGTCATTGGTACAAGGAGCTGTTGATGTAGAACTTCCCCTACTAATGCAAATTGGTACCTGCTCCACCTTTTAGAAACTGAGAAAACTGCCTGGGATACTGAAGAGTTAAATGATTTGCCAAAACTCACACAACTCTGTGTTTGATGTGGGATTTGAACCCAAGCTTTCCCAATTCTGAAGTCAGCTCCCCACTGTGGAATCTACATAGCAAGTTCAACACACAAAAACATGTTTTGAGTCTATTCCTTTGTATATCATGAGACAAACCATAGTTGTAAAGAGCTTAATAACTTATGGAAGGCTACTGAGTGGGTGAATAAACAAGCAAGAAATAAAGGCCTGTCTTGATAGCCTTATACTTTAAGTACTAGACAACATTCCCTCTGTTTAGTCAACACTGATGCCAGTCAGGGAATAACCTGAGGGTTATATCCTTGGCACAAGCCCCAAATAGCAATGAAAGTGAAATTTATCATGATTAGAAACAGTAGATACAGCCATTTCCTTCTTGTAATTTTGGGAAAACACTTCTAAATTTCATTTACTATTCAAAATGAAAGTTTATCTCACTGTAAGATGCTACTTTTATTTTGTATAGTCAATTCAAAGGAGATAGAGAAAGATATAATGAAAGAAACATAAAGAAAGATATAAAATACTCTTCTAAGAGTATCAGTGAAATTATTGAAAAAACTCAGTTTTAGAGGATTTTCAGTTTGTAAAGTACTTTGATATGTATTATATCATCTAATCTTCACAACCATTTTAGTGCCAGAATCATTCTTATCTTGTGGATGTGTAAACAAAGATTGAAAGGGGTTAATCAAATTGTCCAGGTTCACATAGTAATTGTCAGAAATGGTATTCAAAACTTGCTTGAAGTCAAGCAATCTGATTCCAAATCCAGCATACTTTCCAATAGAATGAACAAAAGGATATATAATACTGAAGAACAATCTGGAATCATTCCCATAGGGCCATAAAACTATGCATACCCTTTGATTTAGTAATACCACTACTAAGTCAGTATTCCAAAGTAATTAAAGATAGGGGGAAAGAACTTACCTGTACAAAAATATGAAGGAACAAAGGAAGGAGGGAAGGAAGACAGAGACAGAGACAGAGAAAGACAGAAAGAGACAGAGAAAGAAAGAAAAAGAAAGAAAGAAAGAAAGAAAGAAAGAAAGAAAGAAAGAAAGAAAGAAAGAAAGAAAGAAAGAAAGAAAGAAAGAAAGAAAGAAA
>NC_058134.1:138396859-138415167 GCF_016433145.1 Gracilinanus agilis | reverse complement strand
AGGAAGGAAGGAAGGAAGGAAGGAAGGAAGGAAGGAAAATGAAAATGAAAATGAATAAGAAGAGGGAAGGAGGAAGGAAAGGAGGAGAAGGGGAAAAGATAGAGTAATATTTTATTGACAGTATTTAAAACAAGTTGTAAAATGACTCCAGAAACAAACTGTCTGATGAAGAGAATATAACAATGATCTTATCACTTTTTATCTATTCATAACTGGGTAAGTCTTGCAATGACTTTTGGCTAAAAGCAGTAAAATATTGGCCATTGATGTGCCTCTAAGCCTTATAAAAATATTGTACACTCCATGGGCCCTCATAAATATTTGTTGACTTGATTCAGTCAGAACTAGATTTTAAAAAATAGACTAAAGATTTGGCCAGATAAGTTCATAGAAAAAAAATAAAAGGACATGGAAATTCAAAGAATGTCATAAGGGGAACCATTTGTGGCTAATTTGTGATGTGAATTTCATGAGCACAACTAGTAAGTGCTTAAGGCCAGATTTGGTCTTTACACCAAGAAGAATCAGATCTTTTTTGCTTCAGGCATAATACTCTTGGGGCATAGCCAAGGGGCACGATGGATAGATTGTTGAAACTGAAGTCAGGATACTCATCTTCCTTAGTTCAAATCCAGCCTCAGACACCTATTAGCTGTGTGATCCTAGGCAATTCACTTAACCTTGTTTGCCTCAATTTCCTCATCTATATAATGTGCTAGAGAAGGAAATGGTAAACCACTTCAATATCTTTGTCAAGAAAACCCCAAATGAGGTCATGAAGAGTCATAAGTGAACATGCACACAGCTCTCTATTCATTGTACCACCTAACTGCCTTGAGGTGCCAAAACATGAAATTCAGAATCAAAAGACCTGGGTTTGAGTCACAACTTACTCTCTGTTACTTACTACCTATGTGACCTTGGGAAAATCACTTAATCTTTCTAAATCTCAGTTTCTTCCTCTGGGTTAAACTAGATAGATAATCTCTAAACTCCCTTCCAAAACTCAAATTCAAGGATTTTGCTTAGGGGTTTAGAAAAGAAAGAACTGCACTTTGCCTCTTCTTGGCCTTCCTCTAACTTGAATAGAGAGGGACTATAAGAGGATGAGACCATATAAGCTTTTATTAAGGCATCTAAAATTTAAAATTATGTCCTATTACTCTCTTTCAATGATAATGTGCTTCAGCCTCTTTATGCCTACCATGCATCTTTCCATTGTCCTTTGAGTCATTAATGATTTTGATTCTCCAAAGATCCATATAATGTCACAGGATATTTTTTAAATTAGGTTTTGCCCAGTGGAATTGCATGTTGGCTGGGGGCACAGGGTGGAAGGGGGGGGAGGGAAAGAATATGAATCATGTAACCATGGGAAATTTTTCATAATTAATCAATAAGTAAAAATAAATTTTAAAAAATAAATTAGGTTTTGTTAAGAGAATAGACTGTACTTTATAGTCTCCGAGTGTACAAAGAAATATTACTATTAGCATCTAGACAGCTCTCTTATTATTATTCAAATCTGCATCACCAATCCTAGGTAAACACATTTATGTACAGACCAATCTAAATGCATGTCAATGTCAAAAATCGACATTTTCATTTGTTTGTTTTTTTCCCATATGGATTATTAAACGATGGACTTTTGAGTGGCTGAAAATCTCACTGAAGAATTTTTTTAATATTATTTTTTTAATTAAACCCTAATTTTCTATCCCAGCAACAACTTAAAGATAGAAGGACAAGGGCAAGATAATCAGAGTCAAGTGACTTTCCCAGGATCATAGAGGTAGGAGTTCAAACTTGAACCCAGGTCCTCTAGACTCCAGATCTGGTAATCTATCTATTGAGCCACCTAGCTGTCCCTTACTCCTTTAATGTTCTAAGCTACATAGAGTGTCATCCACAAATAGGAACAAATGGAAGATTCCACCAACTACAAGGAATCCTTCTTTTGTTTGGATTCTGAGCCAGATATTCTTCAAGCCAGCAATGAATATGGCTTCCTGACATGCTCAGGGACGTACTAGAGCCAGATCAAATTGGCTCACAAGAGTCAATTACTAAATTTTCAGTATGAGCACATACAAATCTGTACTTGATTTATTGTTTTCTTGGTTGTCTAGACTTAAGATTAAGTGATAGGGAAATGTTAATACTGCAGATTAAACAGAAAAGTATACTATGAGTACATCTCCTGCTACTTCCCCCACTGAGTCAGTTGTTAAGCACTTACCAATTTCTTTCATGTCATATCTTAATAATCAATAGATTGTTAAACTATTATATTGTGGATGTATATACCAAAGGATCTTGTTTGATTTTAACATATGCATGAGAGATCCTATTGGAGGAGTTCATTTAAGGCTGAATTTTATTCTGAAAAAGCAAATGATTGGGACAGCTCCGTGGTTCAATGGATAGAGAATCAGGCTTAAAGATGGGAGGTCCTGGGTTCAAATCTTGCCTCAGACACTCCCTAGCTGTGTGACTCTGGGCAATTACCTTTGCCTTGTAACCAATACTTAGTATTGATTCTAAGACAGAAAGTAAGAGGCGTTTTTTTTAAAGAAGCAAATGACTGTGTTGAGGGTTGTTTTTTATTGTTTAACACAAAATATACAGTAGAATCTTGTATACTTTATACTTTGTGTGAATTTAAAGGTATGATCTGTTAACATTCTTTATAGGATATGGTAATAATAAGATCATTATAATTTGCCAGTTTCCTTCCATTTTTTGCATTAACACTAAATGTAACTAACACTATGGTACAAATAGTAAATGTAAATAGTAAAAATAGTAAATAGTAAAAAATATATAGTAAAATATAATAAAAAATATAGAAAAAATAGTAAAAAATAAATTTAAACAATGCGAATAATGTAAATTATTGTTTCAATAATGACAATACAATGAAACTCATAAAAATACAATAGCTGATTTTGATATCATAATCTCAGAGTTAAAACACCCATCCTTGCTGTCTGATAACAAGCAGTTAATTGTCAAAGTAGAACTAACTACCTGTTCTATCAGTCTAAGTCATTCTTTTAGACAGTTTTGCTGAACCAATTTTGGGCAATGTAAAGGGGTTTGCTTATGTAGTAATAATAGTAGCTGGCATTTATATAGTGCTTTAAGATTTGCAAATCACTTTAAATATATTAATTCACTTGACCCTCACAACTCTGTGAAGAAGGCATTATTCTCATCTCCATTTTGCAGATGAAAAAACTGAAGTTGAGAGTTTTAGTGACTTGCCCAGGGTCATGGAGGCAGTAGGGATCTGAGGACTGTTATATTCATAATCTGGGAAATGATGGATGCCACCTTGACTGACAGGGATGGCAGTTGGAGAGAATTGGAATGTTCCCAGGTGCCGTGAGTCAGGGCCCCTCGGTATAAATACCCCTGACAGCCACTTTGAGGGAAGTCTCTCTGGAGGTTTCTGGACAGGAGTCTCTGGACTGGGAAATCTCTAAGCGGGTGGTTGAAGGGTGACAGGAAGGTCTATGAAGAGGGTAGGAATAACCCTGAAGCTATTTCCTGATAGACTGTGAGAGCTAGTGCATCACCAACACTGATAGTGAGAAAGCTGAGAGAATAAGATCATCAATACAACTGCATCAATAGCTTCCCTATTCTCTGGCTTGGCTGTGGCCAAGTCTGGCCAGTTAGTGGGAGTGAGCAAATCTCCAGCTTCCACCTGATAGATACCCTCCACTCCAGATTGTCAACTAGTTTGTAAACAATAGATCAATAGGGTCTCCAATTCCTAATCCTTAACCTTGTTATCCTTTCCCTGGTTATAAAGAGAGATCAACAATAAGTACTTCCTGAGTGGTCTGTTTATCACAGCCCTGGGGAAGGGAATCAAAGGCAGTCAGATCTTAAACATACTAATCTATTTAACCCCAGGTTGGACCTGGAAAGGTTACCCATCTATCTAACCTCTTGAGGGTCCTTCCTGGGCAACTGTTAGAGAGAAAGGGATAAATTACAGCAGCAGTCAAAGGTGATCAGAGTTGGTGGTCCTCCATCATCTGCAGCTGAGGAGAGTACAGATAGATACATCAACATCATTGTACATCTATACATCTCCTTTGGACCCCTTTTTGTTTATAACAGGACACATTTGAACTCAGGTCTTCTTAATGGTTTTTTTTTTCAGTAGAATTATGTGGCTGTGAGAATTGGACTACAAAGAAAGCTGAGCACCACAGAATCAACACTGTCTTAGAGAAGACATTTGAGTGTCCCTTGGACAACAAGGAGAGCAAACCAGTCAATATTTAAAGAAATTAACTCAAACTATTCATAGAAAGGTCAAACACTAAATCTGAAGCTTAAATATATTGATCACAAGACAGGACTCATTGGAAAAGACCATGATGTTGGGGAAAATTGAGGCTACATGAAAGGAAATGGCAAAGGATGGGATTGGTAGTGTTATAGAAACAAATTTGGACAAATTTCAAGAGATAGTAGAGGATAGAAGGGCATGCTGTGCTATTGTCCATGGAGTCACAGAATTAGACATGACTGAATATCTGAACAACAATAACAGTTTCCTGCCTCTGAGTCCAATATTGTCCACTGTGCCACTTAGAAGCCTGGGTATCTGTCAGGAAACAACACATTTGTCAAAAACAAAATGCATCAATAAAAATTTTTATAATCTTTAAGCAAAATCATGAAACATAGATATGAGACTTTTGAAATATCTGCACTCCTTAGTCTTTCATTTCTTGTTATGATTAAAATTCTCTGGAGATTGTATGTTAATTTTTAATTATTTATTTGTAAAAGTGAGAGAGAGAATCACATAATCACTCAACTGTTCCTAATGTTCACCACCCTCTGTCAGTTAGAAGTCTCTCTATTAGCAAGAGTCTTCAGCCCAGAAAAGACCAAGCTCCTCCCCTTTCTTATATGGCCACTAATGTCACTCCTTCTGGGTCTCTCTGGATGGACAGACTTGACCTCAGGCTCTTCATGATCGGGGAGAGTCTTCTTGCTTATGTTCATCCTGAACACTGACAAGAGAGATAGCAAAATGATCTTTCCTAAAACATCCTCAGCAAGTCAGTTCACTTCCTCAGACTTCACCTCAAAAAGAAGAGGATTGGATTTTATTGCCCCTGATGTCCCTTCCCTCTTTAAGTCTATCATACTCCAAGTCATAAATGGTATTCATTTTTGCCATTGATCCCAAATTAATTTTCTGTAAGGGAAATGTACAAGAAATTCTTCCTTTTAGTGGCAACTTCTTTATCTGCTGATATTTATGTGTACTTATATGGTTTATTTTTTCTAGTAGGGTGTCTAAATGTTGGCCATTGAATGAATATTTTAAACAATCTAAATTATTTTAGTGAGCACCTTTTACTCACTTTTCTTTTAATATTTTTTAGTTTTATTGACGAATATCACTTTTAGATTATAATAGTTATAGAATATGCCTTTGTTTTTTATATTTAATTTAATTTGCTTTTCTATAAGTAAACAAACATTTTCATTCTTTTTTTTTAATTTTGACTTCCAAATTCTCTCCTTGCCTCCCTCCCTCCTCTATCCCCTCCCTGACATAGTAAGCAAGTTAATATAGATCATATCACATAATGGGTGCTTAATAAATGTTTCTCTGCATAAATTAAATTTATACAGATTCACTTCAAAATGGGCTCACATATCTACTAAAACTGGAAGACACTTTAAATAACACATCATCTTCTTCCCTCAAATCAAGTGAAAAAATTGTCCATGTGCAAAGAACTCTGCTGGAGTGCTGGGGATACAAAGAAAGCAAAATAGTCCCTCTTCTAATGGAATTCACAAGCTAATAATTTTTAAATATGTTGTTGTTGTTGTTGTTGTTGTTGTTGTTGTTGTTGTTGTTGTTGTTGTTGTTGTTGTTGTTGTTGTTGTTGTCTGGAGTTTACATAGTGCTTTAAGATTTGTGAAGAGCTTTTCCTATGTCACATAACTGGATCCTCACAACAACCCTACAAGGTAGATGCTATGATTATCCAATTTTTACCATTGAGGAATCTTGAGGCCCAAGAAAGTTAAATAACCTGCCCAAGGTTACACATCATCAGTGGTAGGATTTGAACCCAGGTCCTCTGGCTCTAGAGCCAGCATTCCTTTCCCTTATACCAAACTAATCCAGCTTTGTATATCTCTCTCCAGAGCAGCAAAATGGCACAGTAGATAAACCACTTGGTCCAGAGTCAGGAAGACCCAAGTTCCATTATGACCTTAGATGCATGATAGCTGTATGACCCAAGGCAAGTCACTTAACTCTGTTTGCCTCTATTTCCTCAGCTATAAAATAAGTTGGAGGAAAAAAAATGGCAAACCACTCTACTATTTTTGCCAAGAAAACCCCAAATGGGGTCATGAAGAATCAGGCATGACTGCAACAACAACAAAATGTGTGTCTCTTTTTTATTTATTTTTTTTAACAGAAAAAAATACCTTTGTGTTAGGCTATCTCCAGAGAAGAAATTGGGCAAATTTCCATGATTTTTGACTATGAGGAGTCTTCTGGCCTGAATGGTCATGACTCCTCCCTGTTCCCTATTGGGAAAATGCAAGAAATAATTTTAATCTTTTGGGGAAATATTCAGTGACCCTTCGGGGTAATTTAAACTCACCTTACATACATGATTTTATATGGTTTGTTATGTAGTTTCTTAGCACATCTATAGCAAAATAAAGATTGGAGTTTTTGAGTCAATGAGACAAAAATCTCTCTACAAGGAGAGAGACTAGGGCAGAGCTCCTTAACCTATTTTGTTGGCATCCCTTTATGAATGAAATCCCTAATGAAGCCTATGGAATGAGACTTCTCAGAATTGTGTTTTTAAATAATTGAAGGAAACGATAAATTTCAGTTTTGAGGTTAGTGAAAATAAAGATGGCATTTTTTTCCCATCCAATTTCCCAACCCCCCTGAAAAAATTTGTCCAAGGAGCCAGGGTTTGGGGGAACAGGAGGAATGTCAACAAATCTCATTTAAAGAACCTCTGCTCAGGAGTGAGGGATTCTGATACTTGAAGTGAAATAAAACTTAGTAGATACACGCTTTGGATCCTATTTCCTGATTAAAATTTAGAGAAAATTTTCAGTTCCCGAGTCTCTAGTAACAATGGTGAAATTTTAAAAGTCAGAATCTTTTTCCTTGTAAATAAAAGCATTTTACTAAGTTTACCTCATTAACGTGAGTATAAAATTGGAAATGGACTGTTTGAGGTTTTCATTTGGAAAATATGCAGACCAACTAGCTTTTTTTAAAAACATCAACTACTATGTCCTTCCCTGAATGGATTCCCTACACATAACAGTTCAGGATCACCAATTCTACCCATAGGGTAAGCCACCAGAGAAGTGGGTTAAGAAAGAGAGAGATGGGGACCATGGTGGGACCCCATCTATTCCATATCAATGGCCCCATATTCATCAGAATGGTTTGTCTTGGTATAGCCACTGTCCTTGGAGGAACAATAAAAAGAGGGATGTATGAGCAGCTTCCACGTTCTGTGTGTCCTTGGAGCATTTAGGATATCTTCATTAGTCTGGCCCCCACGAGTAAGATTCCTCAGGACAATGTGAAAGGCACAGCCTGGGAAAAAGGAGGAGACCTAAGAAATGTACCAGGCCTCTGCGTAATGAGTAATGGGAGTGCATTGCTGAGACTATATTTAGTTTCTACAGCCACATCTCCGTTGGCCCAACCCCATTCTTCTTGTTAGCAGGGCCCTGGGAGACTCAATTTTTTCCCCTCATTTTAGGAGGCCTCTGACTCACACATAAAAAAAAGAAAATTACAAGAACAATAAGACTCAAGAGGATACCAGATTTATTAAAGGGGGGGGGGGAAGAATATTGAGCAGAACATTTTTGTGGACTGCATAAAATTAAGAATTTTTAAAATTTTCCATATGAACTCAATCCAGGAACTCCTTTTTATGCTATATCACAAACTCAAATTGTCCCAAATTTAAAAAAAAAAAAAAGTAAATTTGTTTTTCCCAAGGATGAGGCAGAATTAGAAATCATTAGTATTAATTCTAAACTATTTTGTGTTCATTGGTTTTCACCAGTCTATTCTGATTAACTTCAGTTAAGTTCAATTTGATACAGTAAATATTTATGAAGTAGCTACTCTGTGCCAAGCATTGTGCTATATATTCTAAGGATACAAATTCATGAAAGAGTCAGTCTTTTCCCTCAAGGAACTTGTATTCTACTACCTAGGAAAGAGGTGGGATAGACATACAGATAAAAAAACACAAAGCATATACAAAATTAAAGTTGCTGCTACTTTATTGTGAAATGAAATGGTAGTTTGTTTTAAGTTGAGATTTAAGAAGTCCAAAAATTAGACCTGAGGCTTATCACTTGAATCTTCAAACAGCTTCATTCCATATCTGAAATTAATTCAATTGAATGGGCTAGAGTTCTAGTGACTACAAGTTTTCTCTGGGACAGTTACTCTATTTTATGGCCAAAGACAGATTACTTGTCCAGCTTCCTAAAAAGTACTTATATTTGATCATGAAAGAATAAGTACATCACTACAGATCTTTCAATAGTAGGGCATAATGGATTATAGTTGAAGGAGCCTCAGAGGGCATCTATTCCAACCCCTTCATTTTACAGATGAAGAAACTAAGACCTAAGAAGGTTAGAAAACAAATTATCCAAAATAACATAGTTAAGAAGAATCAAAGGTAGAATTTGAACCCTGGTTCTCTGATTCTAGTGGCTGCTAAATGCCGAGCCTAGAATCAGGAATATTTGAGTTCAAATCTAGCCTCAGACAAACTACCTCATTTCTGTCTACCTTAGTTTCCTCAACTGTAAAACAGGGATCTACTTCATAGGGCTGTTTGGGGGATCAAATGGGATAATATCTATAAAGTGCTTAGCACAATACCTGGCACATATTAGGTACTTAATAAATGCATGTTTACTATCACTTGTGGATAGAGTTGTTTTTAAGTATCATATTTGTAAAGCACTTAGCACAGTGCCTGGCATATGATAGATGCTGTATAAATGCTAATTCCATCCTCACTGCCCTTTTCAGTGATGTTGGCAAAGCTAGCAGAAAGAGAAGAATAAAAGTATTTGCTGTATCCAGAAAGATGATCTCTATGACTGTTCCTTAGAAATAAATAACTTTTTCATTCAACTAACTTTAGACTTAAGGAGTATAAAGTTCTTTCTTCATAGTAACTCTTTGACAAAAATATAGGTCCCAACTTTTGGGTAAGACATCACTATTTGGTACAACTGGAAAGTAACTTGGCAGAAACTAGATATAGACCAATATCTCATACCATGCATTCAGATAAGATCAAAATGAATACAAAATCTAGATATAAAAGGAGATATCATAAGCAAATTAGAATAGGGAAAATATCAGATTTATGGATAGGAAAGAAATTTATGAGCAAACAATGAGGCATTGTGAGATGTAAAATAGATCATTTTGAGTATATTAAACTTAAAAGGTTTTGTATAAATAAAACAAGTGTTGCCAAAATCAGAAAGAAAGCAGAAAATTGGGAAATATTTTTATAGACTATCTCAAGATACAGGTCTCATATAGAAGTTATATAGAGATCTTTGTCAAGTTTATGAGACTAAGAGCCATCCCCCAACTGATAAATGGGCAAAAGATATGATAGTTTTCAGGTAAAGAAATCGAAGCCGTATATAGGTATGTGAAAAAATGTTCAGAATTATTACTGACTAGGGAAATGCAAAACAAAACAATTCTAGGGTATCACCTCACACTCACCAGGTTGGCTAAAATGACAAAATGGCAAAACAACAAATATTGGAGGGGATGTGGGAAAGTAAAGACATTAATACATCGTTGGTAGAACTTTGAACTGATCCAAATATTTTGGAGAGCCATTTGGAATTATACCAGGAGTGTTATTAGACACAGTTTTATATGGAGTGGTTGGCCATTTCCTTGACTTAGTAATATTATTGCTGGGTCCATTTCCCAAGGAGATGAGGGAAAAAGAAAAAGAGCCTATATGTTCCAAAATATTCATAGCAGTTCTCTTTGTGATGTCAAAGACCTAGAAATCAAAAGGATGTCCATCAATTGAGGAAAGACTAAACAAATTGTGGTCTATGCTGATGATGTAATAAGAAATGATTAAGCACATTAATTTTTTAAAATCTTGAAAAGAACTACATGAGATAATGAAGAGTGAAATGAGGAGAACCAAGAGAACATTATATATAGGTATAAATTTAACATTTGAAGAATAACTTGTGAATGAACTGAGAAATGGAAATGTGAATGACATGATCTATATGCTTTGTTGGATGGCGCTTTCTCTGGTGTGGGGAGAGGAAGAAGGGGCTGAATAAAAAAAAATAAATTTAAAAACTGAAATAATAATAATAACTCATAGAGGTAGGCTTACAAATATTAGCATCCCAAATTTGCAGTTATGGAGATTGAGATTTAGAAACCACATAAATGTCATAGCCCAAATTAGAATCTAGATCTCTCTTAATTGCAAATCTATTGCCCATTACATTAAACTGCTTTTTATGGTCACATAAGTAGAGAATATATTCTTATCTGTGTTTTCTTTATGCTGAAATTGAACTCTGAGAGCAAAACAGAATCTTTAGTATCCCTATATTCACCAGTGGGCAGGATATGGTCTTCTATCAATTCTTCTGAGGCAAAACTTAAAAGGAAAATATCATCAAGATTAAAATGGAAAAAACGTATTAGCCTAAATCATTATAATTTATCTTGACAATAATAACAAATGCTTTTAAAATCTTGACCTTCTATTTCACAGGTATAGGGACTTACTTCTCAGTGTGTTGGTGTTGTTAGGTCATTTTTTAGTCATATCTGAGTCTTCATGACACCATTTCCTTCTCTGGCTCATTTCACAGATGAAGAACTGAGGCAAACAGGAGTTAAGTGACTTGTCCAAGGTTACACAGCTAGTATCAGATATGAACTCAGAAAGATGAGTCTTCCTGATTCCAGGTCCCATTTGCTCTACCTACTGTACCACCTAACTGCTCCAAGTATATGTTTCCCAGTGTAGAAAATAATAATAATAATAGTCAGGAAGACCTAAATTCAATTATGACCTCAGACACTTACTAGTTGTGTCTCTCTAAACAAGCAAGTCACTTAACCTGTGTTAGCCTTAATCCACTGAAGAAGAAAATGGCAAATCACCCCAGTATCTTTGCCAAGAAAACCCCATGGGCAATATTGGTGTGTCATGGTCCATGGGGTCACACAGAATTGAACACAACAAAATGACTGAACAACAAATAATGATCATGATCATGATAATGATAACTAGCATTTCTATAGCACCTACCATGTGCCAAGAACTCTGCTAAGCACGTTAATATTATTACATTCGATCCTCACAATAGCTATGAGAAATAGGTACTATTATTATCTCCATTTTGCAGTTGAAAAAACTAAAGCAGAGTTTAAATGACTTGTTCAAGGTCACACAGTTAGTGTTTGAAGCCAGATTTTAATTCAGATTTTAGACTCCAGATCCAGTTCTCTCTCCACTGCACCACCTTGCTGCCTCAAAATACATTCACGAATGCATATTGTTATCTGTAACTCATGAGTCAATCAACAAGTAATTATTAAATGCCTGTTATATGCCAAGCCCTGTGCTAGGCATTGGTGATGGGATTTCAGTTCCTTCCTTCAAGGACCTTACATTCTGCTGGAGGAGACAATATGTACCTCGTCCTTCCAACTTTCCAATTTTCTTTCTACCTTCCAATTCACATTCCACCTTCTACAGGAAGCTTTTCCTTGTCTGCTCCCAATGTTGATAGTGCCTTCTCTCTGAGACTATTTAGATTTTTATCTGAATTTATCTGAGAATATTTAGAATGTCAGTCTGTCTATCTGAGCATCTGTCTTTCTATCTTCCTGTCTGTCTAACTATGTATCTATCTGTATGTCTATCATCTATCTATCTACTATCTGTCTGTATGTCTCTCTGTCTGTCTGAGTGTCTATTTATCTTTCTATCTACCTGTCTGTCTTAATATCTTCTATCTATATGTGTCTATCATATATCTATCTACTATCTGTCTGTCTGTCTATCTGAGCATCTATTTATCTTTCTATCTACTTACCTATCTATCTATCTGTGTCTCCATCTATCTATCTACCTTTGGCTCTATATCTTGTATGTATATGGTTGTCAGCACATTTTTCCCCCATTAGAATATGAACTCTTTGAGGGGAGGGATCAATCCCAAAGAGATCAAAGATAAACAGACTTGCACAAAAATATTTATAGCTGCGCTTTTTGTGGTGGCAAAAAACTGGAAAGCAAGGCTATGCCCTTCAATTGGGGAACGACTAAACAAATTGTGGTATATGTTGGTGATGGAATACTATTGTGCTCAAAGGAATAATAAACTGGAGGAATTCCATGTGAACTGGAAAGACCTCCAGGAATTGATGCAGAGTGAAAGGAGCAGAGCCAGAAGAACATTGTACACAGAGACTGATACACTATGGGAAAATCAAACGTAATGGACGTCTGTACTAGCAGCAATCCAATGACCCAAGACAATTCTGAGGGATTTATGGAAAAGAACACTACCCACATTCAGAGGAAGAACTACAGGAGTGGAAACACAGAAGAAAAACAACTGCTTGAACACTTGGGTTGATGAGGGCATGATTGGGGATGTAGACCCAAAAAGACCACACCAATGTAACTATCAATAATATGTAAATAAGTCTTGACTGACCACACATGTTAAAACCAGTGGAAATGCAAGTTAGCTCCAGGTGATGGGAGGATTGAGGGGGTGAAGGGGAAAGTAAAAACATGAATTATGTAACCATGGAAAATTTTTCTAAAAATAAAAATTTTTTTTAAATTTTAAAAATGTTAAAATTTTTTAAAAAGTTCATTGAATGGCCAACATATCAATTGTACACAATATGCATAAAATAAAATCCAGCGATGAATATAGCACTTGGCAAATAGTAGGTACTTAATAAATGATTATTGAATTGACCTAAACAACATAATTTGAGTTTGGAAAGTACTAGCAGCTAGGAGGACCTGCCAAAGTCTCCTATAGAAAATGCCTGAGCCTTGAAGGAAAGGAAGGAGTTTAAGGAGTAGAGATAAGGATGGAGTGCACAGCAGGCATGGAAGAAACATCAATACAAAGACCCAGAGAGGGGAAATGATGTGTCACAGATGAAAATGGAGAGTTGAGTGAAAGGTGGACACCAAAGGTAGATAGATGAGCAGCCTTGAAAAGGGGTTAGCAAGCCCTCTACCCAGAGGAGTTAGCTCTCCCTGAACAATCCCGTATACTCCATACCCCACCCTCAACAACAAGAAAACAAGTTTGGCTAGATCATGTAGAATATGATGGAGAGAAATGTAAACAAAGTCTGGAAAAGTAGAATGGGGTCAGGCTGTTAAAAGCATTAAATGCTAAACAGAAGAGTTTGAATTTTACTCTAGAGGTAAGAGGAAGCCACTGGAGTTTACTGAGGGAGGGAATGATTCAATGAAACCTGTGCTTTGAGGAAAATCCCATTAGCAGCTAGCTGCATGGAAGATAAGAGATGAGAGCTGAGGCAGGGAGACTAGTAGGTAGGTTGTTGTGGTAGTGGGTGGGTAGCCATTGGAGAGGAGAGAAGGGATGCATGCAAGAGATGCTGTAGCTCTAGAATCTTGGAAACTGAAAGGCTTGATGGGTTGATGGAGAGGGAAGAACTGAGGATGATTCTGGGGTGGAGTTGACTGAGGAACCAAAAGTTTAAATAATTTGTTAATGGTCACATAGTAGCAGATATCAGAGGCAGGAATGGAACTTAGATTTTCTGACCCGAGGACCAGTCCTCCATCTACTAACACTACACTGCCCCTGACTCCAGGTGTCCCCATTTTACAGATGAGACACAAAGAGATTAAGTGACTTATCTGTGGTCATATACCTAATGTCAAGGGCAGGATTTGGACTTGAGTTTCTCCTAACTTTGAATCAACCAATCCATAATCATTTTTAAGTACCTTTTCAACATCAGGAATTGTGCTAGGCATTGGTGGTATAGCAAGAAAACAATTCATCCCCTCAAGTAGTTTATATTCTACTAGACAGAAAAATATACCTCTATGTACACACACACACACACACACACATATATATATATATATACATGTATGTATATAGAGATATACATGTAGACACATGTACATATATTTGTTGAACATTCTTATTGTCATACCATAAACTTCACGTCTAGAAATCAGATACACTTTAAGGCTGCTCTAGCAGATCAAAATAGCTCTCAGCAAATGTGTTTACTTCCTTCACACAAATCAGTGTTTATGAATATTTTTCTGTTTTAAGTGGCTTTCAATCTGTTGCATTAACATTTCCTCCAGAAAAAGAAAGCAACCGCGACAAAAATACGTTTCGCATTTGTGTTCTTTATGTTAGATTCTAACTTAAAGAACTCCAAACTCTCCCCAAATCATTCCGGGAATGTGTCTTCCGCATTCCTCAGGCGTGGGTCAAACATGCCAGGTTTTTCCTACCACTCTTTATGATTTCGAGTGCCTCCACTGCCATCTATTGGACATTGCAGATACACATGAACTTGTTTATATGTGGAAAGCGACTTGA
Source organism: Gracilinanus agilis (assembly GCF_016433145.1). NCBI lineage: Eukaryota > Metazoa > Chordata > Mammalia > Didelphimorphia > Didelphidae > Gracilinanus > Gracilinanus agilis. The sequence continues at coordinate 138,400,449 of NC_058134.1, read as the reverse complement.
AATTTCTGTTTACAAATGTTTCTACAATCTGTATAGGAAAGATAAATATCTGGACAGCGACCCAGCGCTTACATAAAGGAAAGCTAAGACACCATCTAAACACAATAATGTTCTGTTGGGAAATAGTCAATGCTGGGGAATTTTCATTTCCACTTACACAGTAGCATTTATTTGCCACTCCACACTGGGGGGAAACAGTCCCTCTACGATGTTCATGCCCGTTAAGTGACTTTCCAGGGGTGGTCAGTTACTGAGAAGAGGAAGACCAGAAAAGAGTCATCTATACTCTCTGGGCAATTAGCATTTTGGATAGGATGCTGGGCCAGAGAGCCAAGAAGCCCCAGGTTTGGATGTTGATTCCAACACCTCTTCCCTAAATAAATATCGTCAACTTCTCTGAGCCTCAGTGTCTTCATCTGAAAATTTGGGATAATACTAGAACTCTGATCCAATAAAAAATATGCTCGATAGTATCTATCTGGGAGGGAAGAATGGCAGAATGAATAGAGGGGGACTTCATGAGCAAAGCACTTGACTTCTAATTGTACCAGGTAACTCTCTAATGAGAATTGCATTTACAACATGGAAGGAACTTTTTACTGTGAAGAAATCATAGAGGTAGACAACACACAAAATGTATAGAGCTATAGATGTAGATATAGAAATATACTTTAGCTATCTCTCGAGATTGTGAGGATCAAATGGGCTCATTGATTTAAAGCACTTTCTAAACTTTAAACATCATCACTTATCTCTATTAATGAGCAAAGGAAACAATAATCATTACAAATCAACTACCATTTGCCATGAGTCAAAGAATGGGGTTTTCAGGTTTGTCAAATAATCTACTTAGCTTTGATTTGCCATAGATATACACACAACTTACCTGCTTTCAAAAAAAATCAGAATGTTCTGAAAGATATGAAATCAAAACTGTTGAATCTAAATAAATTCTTTTATTCAGAAGATAATTTAGTTAATTATTAGTTAATTAAGATAATTGCTCTTAGGGGGGAAAAACCTTTTTTAGCCTTGCTCTACATTATAGAAAATACTGGTTATTTGAGTTTTCTTTTTCAGAATTTTAGAGGACAAGAATTCTGCTTTCATTGAATTGTAGAAATACAAAATACTATTGCATTTAGAAAGCATAAAGAATAACAAGATCTAAAACTGTGACGGATGCATGCAAAAGTAATTTTTCCTGCACAGTGACTGTTGAATAGTGTGGCATTTGGGGACAGGAAGGAAGTAGAAGCAGACATGAAATAATTCTACATAAATATTAAAGTTTACTTTTTCATTAATATCTTTAATATGAATATAGCACACAGAAGCTGATAGTCAGGAACACTAGGTTCATAATACTCTGTGATTTGGGGCAAATCACTTAGGTTTTCTGTGCCCCAGGGAACTCCTTATCAATTAATTAATCAGCAAACATTTATTAAGCCCCTACTATATGCCAAGCATTGTACAGGTCCTGGGAATCCCAAAACAAAAGTAAGGAACTGTCCTTAAGGAGCTGGGTGTCTAGCTGAGGAAAGAGATAGCATGTATCATATATAGGTATTATTAAAAATATACTTAAATCAAGACTAGCAGCTTGGGGAGAGAGGTGGAGAAGAACATCAGGGAAGGCTGCACACTGAAGAAGCATGTAAACTGAGCTCAAAGACATTAGGGATTATAAGAGACAGAGGCAACAAGATAGAGCATTCTGGGCATCAAACTGGCATTGCAGAATGCTGGGCCTGGATTCAGGAAGGACTGAGCTCAAATGTGGCCTCAGACACTTTAATAATTGTGGAACCCTGAACAAGTCACTCAGCAACTCTCCCAGTCCCAGTTTCTTCATTTGTAAAATGGTGATAATAGCATCCCCAGGTGGTTGTGAGGATAAAGTGAGATAATATTTGTAAAGAGCTTTGCGAACGTTAAAATGACATGTTATTAATATTATGATGCCAGGTAGAAAGGTTAGTGGGAACAGATGATGATCTCCCTTGCTGCATAGAGATAGTCCTTATACCAATGAAATCATAGGTCTGAGCTAAAGGTAATAATAATATTAAAAATAATAAAAATAACAGCATCAGCACATCCCTTTATGTACTTGGGGCCAGCATTCTGGGGGAAAAAAGAGATTTTCAAGCCAACAATTGCTTGCTAAATACCTATTATGTGCCAAGGCACTGTGCTAAATACTGAAGATGCTTTACTTTAAGGTCACTAGGAATAAATACTGTAACCTAGAATCTGAGCTGTATGGAGGCCGGTTGTCATTCCTTTGACACTCTCTACTAGAGCTCCCATGGAATGAGTGGATAGAAATCGGAAATATCACGTCCCTATAAATTAGGAAATGAGTTAAGTGATCCTCTAAGATCCTTTCTTCATTTCAATGGAAGGACACCAGAGAAAAATATACTCAATGCAAAATAAGCTGAAAATCAAAGATGGGGAAAACTGTCTACTAAAAATCCATGAGGTTTGGGGGGATTTTAATAGCTAAAATATTTGATTATTCTCACTAGCTCTTAAAGAGAAAGATTTTTAGAAAAACTTTTTAAAGCTCTATTCAGCTAGACATGGTTTTTCTATTTCACTTCTTGAAAAATAGGGGAGAAAATGAAACTGAACACTGTGTAATTATGATAAACAATCTTGGCCATGAAAGAGATATGAGGCAATACTTGCCTTTCCCTTTGTTTGCAGAGGTGGGGACTATTGATATGGAATAGAGAATATACTGTCAGATTCAGTTGATTAATTTAGTGAGCTGGATTTTTTTCTTTTTTCTTAATTCTTTCTTGCAGGGCTAGTATATAGTTAGGGACACATTTGGAGAAAAATATGATATAAAAACAAAAATCTCAATAAATAATTTTAAAATAAAAGTGTGCTGAATCAGAGAAGCAAAGTGCCAAAATGAATATAGAAATGGCTTCTAAGTAAGGAAAATCTAGTTTCAAATTCCAAGTGTGACAGAGGCTGACTTGTGACCCCAGACAAAGTGTTTAATTTCTCAGTGTTCTGGACAATTCTCTAAGATGCAGAAAACATTCTGATTTTTGGTATATGGGGTTTCCTTAACTGGAAGTTCCCTATGCTAAATGAAATCACAGGTCTTCTCTCTATCCCTATGCACAAAAGAAGAAGAGAAGAAAAACAAAGCCTCTGTATTAGGAAGGAATCTTAGTATTTCTATGTTTGACTTATTTCTCAGATGCAGAATCAATTTAGTAAAATGATTTATAAATTTTATTCTCTGAAGTACAACCCTACAGAGCATTTTATTTTATTTGTCTGCTATATATTCTTAAAATGTTCCTGTAGTTTACTCACCATGTCCTAAAGAAATATATCCTGACTGAGAAATGATAGACTCAAGATGCAGAATAAACTACATTTCAGACACAGCCATTGTGGGAATTTGTTTTTCTCGACTATGCACATTTGTAACAAGGGTTTGGTTTTTATTTCCTTTTATTTTTCAATATCTGAGAAAGGAGAAAGAAAAGGATAGGGTAGGAAAGAAAGAAAGAAAGAAAGAAAGAAAGAAAGAAAGAAAGAAAGAAAGAAAGAAA
>NC_058134.1:138344809-138396740 GCF_016433145.1 Gracilinanus agilis | reverse complement strand
GGAAGGAAGGAAGGAAGGAAGGAAGGAAGGAAGGAAGGAAGGAAGGAAGGAAGGAAGGAAGGAAGGATCTAGATATAACTTATTCATTCAGGTGAAGTATAAAGCTTAGCAGAAATTAATTTTGAATTTGAAATTTGAATTTAATTGAAAAACGAATTTTTGATCCAAATCTATCTTGCACAATGTATTCTAGCTAGCAAACACATATATGGGGGAGGGAGGAGCTGGGTATCTCAGTGGATTGAGAACCAGGCCTAGAGACGGGAGGTCCTAGGTTCAAATCTGACCTCAGACACTTCCCAGCTGTGTGACCCTAGGCAAGTCACTTGATCCCCATTCACAGTATTGACTCCAAGACAGAAGGTAAGGGTTTAAAAAAACACACACATATATAGGGCTTTTAAGTATATAATATGCTTCACTAATATTTCCTTTGGACCTCACAACAATCCTGCTAGGTAGGTGTTATTATCTCCATTTTTCAGATGAAGAAATGGAAACAAACATGGATGAAACTTGTCCAGAATTACACAATAACTGTCTAAGAATGGATTTGAATCCCAGTTGTCCTGACTAAAGGTCCAGCAGTTTATGTACTATACCACCTAGCTGCCTCAATAATACATATATTAAATTTACTAATTTCATTTTCCATTAGATAGTATCTCAATACTCCAAAAACTATAATCTATAAATATTGTAGTTCTGTCTCATTTAATCATTACTCAAAATATCTATAGGTATACAGAAAATGATGCATTTGCCCTAAAAGAAAAGAACTTCTTAGATAACTTATTTTTGATATTATTGGTCTTTGAGGGAAATACACTTTGAGCTCCACAAAACAGATATTTTTATATTTTCATTTTCCAGATGTCCTCTCAGAAATATGTGATTATGAAAATGGGAGGAATATTAGATATATTATCTATTTCACTATTCTTATTTTCTAGGTGAAGAAATTGGGATAAGTATAAGATAAGTACTAGAATAAGATCCAGGATTCCTGATTTCAAGTTCAGTATCAGAATTTCAAGATGAAATAGTAAGATCACATGATAATAGATTCAGAACTGAAAGTGACGTTACAGGTTATCATGTCCAACATCTTCATTTTATAGTAAGAATAATGTTCAGAGCAGGGATAAAGCCTCTTGATCTACCTTGAAAGTTTACTTTAATGTTAATCAAATTCTCAGCTGTACAAAAAAGCTAAATATCTATAAGGAATAAGCATTGGAAAGCCTGAATAATTTTTAAGGTCCTTTCCAACTTTAACTGATTTTTTTAAAGTGCCTGAGTTTAGAGTCAAATGACCTGGGTTCAAATCCTAACTGTGGAGTTTATTATCTGTGCCACCTCGGGAAAGTCATCTGACTTTTCTGGGGCTAAATTCTCACTGTAAAATAAGGGGTTACACTAGATTTAGCCCTTCTGGTTTAAATCGATCATTGCTTCTCTTTTCATTCCCTTTCTATGCAAAATCCATAGCAGTACCCAATGTTGAACCACTAGGTGTCGCAAAGTGAAGGGAGCAGAACCGGGAGAACATTATCTATAGTAACAGCAATAATGTAAGATTTTCAACTGTGAATGACTTCAGCAGTGCAAGGATTCAGGATAGCTCCAAGGGAGTCATGGCAAAAAAAAAAAAAAAAAAAAAAAGGCTATCTACAATCATAAAAGGAACAGATGGAGTCTGAATGCAGACTGAAGCGAACCAATTTTCACTTTATTTCCTTCGTGAGTTTTTTCTTGTATAAGTGACATATGTCTTCTTTCCCAACATAACAAACATGGAAATGTGTATTGCATGATAGCACATGTACCACTTATATCTTATTGCCTTCCATCTTGGGGAGGAGGGGAGGGAAAGAGAGAATATTGATAAAAAATGTCAGAAAATGATTATTTAAAATTGTATCTACATGTCATTGGGGAAAATATAATATAAAAAACATTGGGTGTCAGATCACTAGATTTTAATAATAGGGTTCTTGGTAGAATTTCTGGGCTAACTCAAAAATCCATCTTTCAAAACTACTTAGGAAAAAAAGTCACGTTCATGAATATGTTTAACCAGTTCAATCTCTGTGGAATGGGATAATACAGCAAATTAAGTTCTTGACTGTTCCTATTGTCTCTAAGGAGGGATCACTTTTAATCTTTTAATACTTTTAATAAGGCAATAGTGAGGTTAAAAAAGCAGCCTTGGAAACTAGGAGATAGAGTGGATAGAGTGCTGAGTCTGAAGTTAGGAAGGCTCCTATTCCTGAATTCAGATTCAGGCTCAGACAAGTCACTTAGCCCTGTTTTCCTCAGTTTCCTCATCAGTAAATGGAGTTGGAGAAAGAAATGGAAAACGAGTCCAGTATCTTTGCCAAGAAAATACCCAATTGGGTCTCAAAGAATCAGAAACTACTGAGCAACAACTTTCCTACATTTTAGAACCACCCAATAGATAGCAATATTCTTTCTGCATAGAGAACTTAGAATCAGCTCTGCATGTCATCCTATCTTTTTAAAAATATATTTACAAATAAAGTTAGCTGGAGAACTGCAGTGTTAAGAGAAAATTCCTCTTCTTAGAAAATTTAAGGACCAAGTACCAGATGACAATAGGGAAGCAACATGAGCAGCTTCAACTTTAGGGTAGGAGAAAGCAAGTCTTCACCATCTTCCCCTCTCCCCTTGACTCCTTATTAATTTTCTTATACCTTATACCAGTGATTCCCAAAGTGGGCACCACTGCCCCCTGGTGGGTGGTGCAGCAATCCAGGAAAGCAGTGATGGCCACAAGTGCGTTTATCTTTCCTATTAATTGCTATTAAAATTTTAAAAAAAATTAATTTCCAGGGGACTAAGTAATATTTTTTTCTGGAAAGGGGACAGTAGGCCAACAAAGTTTGGGAACCACTGACTTATACCTTTTCACATAGTCTATGATTCAGTAGCACTGACCTTCTTGCTATTTCTTGAACAAGGAACTCCTGACTATGAATTTTCACTGGCTTTCCACCATGTCTAAAATGGTCTCCCCCCTCATCTATTATCCCTGGCTTCCCTGGTTTCCTTCAAGACAAAAATCTCACCTTCTGCAACAAGCCTTTTTTGACACCCCACCACCCCCTTAATGTTAGTGCTTTCCACCTGAGATTACCTTCCATCTTTATTTTCACTAGCATCTGCCTGAAATTTAGCACTTCCTCAAATTAGCAATTCAAAAAAAAATTATTCAGAGAAGGAGTCCAAAGGCTTCACCAAACTTCCAAAGGGGATGATGACACCAAAAAGATTAAAAACCTTTGCAGCGGGGTAAATCCTTATGGATGATGGGGAGAAGGATAGACTTTAGAGATAAGAAAGCAGAAGTTCAGAGCAGTCATTCATCAGCAGGCTGATTTTTACATGAAGGGCACCTGGCTAATAAGGTTCTGAGTCAGGAACAAATGAAGGGATTACAAGGGAAGAGGGAAAATTGGTGGGGGAAAGGAAACAGGAAAGTATGTCGGTGGAGATAAGGGCAATAGGCTAGCCAGGCAGCTCCATTATTCTGCCCTTCCCTCTAAAGGTGAGGACTTTGTGTAAGCAAGCAGGGAAGTCAGTGGACAAATTTGAGGGACAGGGATAGAATGAGGACTGGGACAGGAAAATGAACTGGCCAGCACAATTCTAGATAACAGGGGAAGAACAAGAGAGAGGGAAGATGAGTTCAGAGAGCAAGAATTAATATGAAGAAGAAAACAATTGGTTCAGGAAGGAGCGTCTTTATGTTTCCACTTTAGGGAAATTTATGATAGTAAATAAAAGAGTATATGAGCTTTATGAAGAAAAATAGAGTGGTGCTACTACTCTGAATTCATTTATCTTACACTCGATAGCAGAAGGGTATAGTGAATTTGGAGAATGTAGACTTGATTCCAATTATAAATAAATTCCTCACTAGGCAAGTATCCTGGGCCAGTCATTTGACCTCTGGGCAATTCATTTCCTTCATCTGTGAAATGGAAGGGGGTTGAACTAGATCAATGGTTCGTATGTGTGGCTAAAGGTTCCTAAGATCCTTTCAGGGAGTCAATGAGGTCAAAACTATTTCCATAGTAACAGGATGCTCTGATTTTTAGTCCAGTAAACTGCTAGATATCACCCACATGAACAAAACCTCTTTAGGGGGTCCTCAATAATTTTTGGAGTCTTGAGATCAAATTGTTTGAAAGCTTCTAGACTAGATCATCTCTAAAATATCTTCCAACTCTAGGTACTATAACCCTTATTGGCTTCTAGCTTAATCCTACCTCTCATATTTAACCTCTCTAGAACTCATTTTCCATTTCTGTGAAATGAGGGTTGGAGTGGATGACCCCTGAGATCCCTTCTAACACTAGGTTTAGAATCCTGACAAAAACCACATGAAATAGGTAAGGAAGGTATTATTATTTACATTTTTCAGAAGAAACAGAGACAGAAATTAAATAACTCACCCAATATTACACAGCTAATAAGTGGCAAGGCTAGGATTTGAGTCTCAATCTTTATTCCCTACTGTAGTATTCTTTCAAGTGGACCACACTGAGATCCATGTAGTAATAGTGTTAATTATTTCTTAAATTAACCTAAGCAAATACAGGAAGAGTAAGGTTGCTAAGGGCGTCAGCATCTGATACCGTCTTACTCTCTACTTCTAAATTTCCTTCCCCAGTATACTGGCAGCACTGGAGAGCCATCTAGATGGAGGAAATATGTCTCCTTCAAAGTTATAGGCATAGCAACTAGATCTGGGTCCCACCTGTGATTAGATTTTCCCTAGGGCATCTTTGAGCAGTACCTTAGTTCAATAGGGCTGACCCCAGTGAAAAGCAAATGGATCTTGCTCCTTTTGCTGTTCTCTTGCCATTTTCATTGTCCCTTAAACATTCTACGAAACCCATACACTGCACCCCATTTCTCTATGACTACCTTTCTGGCTCTCCTGACATCCCCCTTAAGTTTGCCCTTTCTATTTTCTTTTCACTGTCTTCCTACCTCACCTCAACCACCCCTTCCAAAAATATAGATGTCATCTCCCCAGGAGCATACATATCCACTAGCCAGTCTGGGAAATTATTCTACAGTGATGTATTAATGAGCAAGAGCTTTACATGCCCTTTATCATATACATTGCTACCAACTCCTGGCCCTTATTGGTCAGGCAATATGAAGAAACTTTTTTAATGTATTATGTACACCACAATGAGAGGAACTTCATAAAGAAAGAGCACCATGAATACTTACTATAAGAGGAAAATTACTATTCCCCTACCCATTTTTCTCTAGATTGGAAATCAGATTTCTAGTCTTCTCAAACTAGTACTTTTGCCATTGCTCTAACTTTAAAAAAATGCTCTTAACATTGAAGAGAACTCTGCTATTATCCTCCCCAGAAAATGGAAATAATAAGAAAAACTCCAATTATCATCATAACCCAGAGAAAATTCCCATAATTTAGATTAGATACATTAAGAAAGAACCTTAGAAGTCATCCCAACCCTGTCATTTTACAAAAGAGCCAACCAAGGCTGATAAAAGGGAAGGAGTAATTTACCAAAGGTCACATAGTAACTAGAAATCTTATCTTTTGACTCCCAAGCTAGATAGACTCCAAATATGTTTTGCAGTCCACACTGCTAAGGTTCCCAGGTGGAATTAGCCAGACAGATTCTAAACACATAACATTTCTGATTCAAACTTTTCTACTTACAGTACTCCAGTGGTAGACAATAAAAAAAAAAAATCAAAAAATGTACACCTTCCCCTTTGGAAGGTTAAAAATTATAAGTCTTTTCTGGTTCCTGGACCACATTTGTGATTTCATGCATGACCTTTAGTTACTAATACTGACCAGCACAGGAGCCCATGTGTGGCTCATAAAAGGAATAATATTCAGAGTAAGAACTGCAAGTTTTTCCTTATTTTCAGTTATTAGGAAGAGAAAGGGGAGAAGTCTCTGTGGGAAAAGTCAAAGGCTTCCTGCAGTCTCTCCCTCACACTGTCATTTTCTGCAAGCTATTATTTTTTCCAGTATTTTCCACTGTGTTAATGAGAGCTCCTTGGATAAAAGTCTCCAAATAATGAAGTCGTCCATAGCCAAAGCAGGAACCACCCAGGTCATGGCAATGAAATTCAAACTCCACATGTTCAGCTTCACTTTTGATTTGGGAACATTTAAAAAAAACCACTAGGTAACAGGAAATAAAGTAAAAATAAAACTATAGCCGTAGTCCTTAGCCCAGATTTGAGGACTAGGAGTCAATAAATTCCTTGAGGACAGGGAACCATTTTTGTATTTACCTTTGTATCCAGAGCTTAACATGCAATACACTTAATAAATGTTGTCAATTTATTTATTGTATCCCTGGCCTTGCATCTGTCCTATACTTACACATGTTTGCTGAGTTGAATTAAATTGCATTAGAAAATCAACTATTTGTCATATTTCAAGAAATACATACTTATTCAATTATTTCCCCCATTGTTGTAGAGGCTAGTTTAGCCTCTTGACATCAGTTCACTGAGTTCCCAATTCTATTCATATCCCATATTGGAGCCTTTTCTGCTGGGAACTCTAGATCTATCCTCCCCCTCAAGCCATAACCTGGTTATAAAAGGCTCCCAGATTACAAGTACAAACTACTAATGGGCCTGTTGCCATGATGGAACTTCAATTTCTTTCTAGATATATCAAATCTAAATTATGGTAATTTTCTAAGGGTTATGATGATAATTGGAGTCCTTATTATTTCCATTTTCTAGGTTGGATAATAGCAGAGTTCTCATCAATGTTAAAAGTATTTTGCTTCTCTTTCCTATTTACCTTTTTATGATTCTCTTGAGTCTTGCATTAAGAGTCAGATTTTCCATTCAACTATGGTCTTTTCATCAGTAATGTTTGGAAGTCCTCTATTTTATTGAATACCCATTGTTTCTCCTGAAGGATTATGTTCAATTTTTCTGGGTAATTCTTGGTTGAAGTCCTAGCTCCTTTGCCCTCTAGAATATTATATTCTAGGTCCTTAAGTCCTTTAGTGTTGAAGCTTCTAAGTCTTGTATTATTCTGATGATTCATTTTTTATACCTTTTTTCCCATTTGGCCAATTCTGCTTTTTAAAAAGTTCTTTTCTTCTTTGAATTTTTGTGCCTTTCTTTCCAATTGACCTATTCTGTTTTTTAAGGTATTCATTTCTTCAGAGGTTTTTTTGTGCCTTCTTTACCAAAGCTGTTGACTCTTTTTTCATTATTTTCCTGTATCACTCTCATTTCTTTTCCCAATTTTTCTTCTACCTCTCTTATTTGATTTTTTAAATCCTATTTGAGATCCTCCATTAATTCTCTTTGTGCTTGAGAGTAATACATATTTTTCTTGGAAATTTTGAATGCAGCAATATTGGCTTTTTCTTCTTCTGACCTTGAGACTACCCTGTTACCAAAATAGCTTTCTATGTTGCTTCTTTTTTTTTGGTGTTTGCTAATTTTCCTACCTTTTCTTTTAGTTTAAGAAACTGTTAAAGTTAGCCTCTGAAACTGAGGTGAAGGGACCACTGTTCCAAGTTTTAGGCTCTTTGTGCTACAGTCTTCAAAAGTGGCACTAGAGAACTATCTTCTTTCAGTTCTTCCAGGATGGTATGATATAAGGAGAGGTGTGTTTAATACTCTCCCTGCCTATGCTCTGGGTGATGTGTAACCACAAGCACTCTTTTATCTATTGGAACTGTGACCACAGCCCCTTGCTCCCCTGTAGCTACAAGTGCTGATGTATCCCTCCTCACCCTGTAATTGTGCCCCAGGGCTATGACCTGGTTCTACATACATAACATATGGATTATGCTGCTCCAGAATTCATTTTAAGGTGTTACATCATTGCTTTTTTGGAGGGTAATTTTTTTTGCCCTTTCAGAACCAATTTTTTTCTATTTTTTTTAAATTTTTAAATGTTTTTATGGTTACATGATTCGTGTTTTCTCCCTCCCCTCATTCCTTTTCCATCCCATAGTTGACAAGCAATTCTACTAGGTTATACATACATATATACATACATATGCATATATATGTATATGTATATATATATATATAATCACTCAAACTCATTTTCATATTATTCATTTTCGTAAAACCAAAGCCCCAAATCACATGCCAATATAAACGAGTGATAAATCACATTTTCTTCTGGATTTCTACTCCCACAGTTCTTTCTCTAGGTGTAGTTAGCATTCTTTCTCATAAGTCCCACAGAATTGTCCTAGTCATCGCTATTAGTAGGAATGAATTGCCTTTGATCATCCCACATTGTTACAGTTTTAGTGTATAATGCTCTCCAGGTTCTGCTTATTTCACTGCACATCAGTTTATGTAGTTCTTTCCAGTTATTATGGAAATCCATCAATTCATCATTCCATAAAGCATAGTAGCATTTCATCACTATCATATACCACAATTTGTTCAGCCATTCCCAAATCGAGGGACACCCCCTCATTTTCCAATTTTTTTGCCACCACAAAAAAGCACAGCTATGAATATTTTTGTACCAACAGATCCTTGCCCAGTTTTTTTTAATCTCTTTGGGATATAAACCCAGTAGTGGTATTGCTGGATCAAAGGGCATGCATCTGTTTAAAGTGAAGGGTAATTTGGTAGAAATCAAATGGGTCCCTGAAACTTCTCTGCCATCTTGGCTCTGCCCCATAACTTAATTCTTTTGCAGAGAAGGAATTTTCAGGACTCCATAGAAAGTAGTTTGTGTAAGAAGAATTAGTCTTATAAGCCTACTTTTGACTGTCTAATTCTCTTGAGGTAGAAACTGAGTGTAAAAGAAACAAAAATGAATAGGTTTCAAGTATTCAATGGGATAGTCTCAGAATAATACAGTATTAGGAATCTAGGGAAGGTTGTGCATGAGTACCTTTTTTTCTCAACACAGACCCAGTCCTTAACAGTAATTGATCCTCTACAGCCAGCAGAGGTGCCAAGTGTTACCACAACCACAGATTGCAAGGGGGAAACCTCAGCAAAATGCAGTGCTTTTCCAGCTTCTCCCAAGCCAGGAAACAGAGGGAGAAGTGACAGAGAAATACAGATATCAGGGACACTTCTAAGAACCACCAAGTAATGCAACAAAGTCCTTCCAGAGCCTCTGAGATTTATCTAAATATGATTACAGCTCAGTGAACAACCCAAGTGATTTAAGTGACCAAAGGCTATGATCAGCTGAATTATCCACAACAAAGGAGTAGCAATGTAAGCTCCTTGAAGGCAGGACTCTTTCATTTTTGTGGAATGGCAATCTATCAATTGCATAGATCTCCTTAACTTGTTCAACTGATGCATCTGCTTCATAGATAACACACTTGAGTTCCAGAGAACCATAATGAGATATAAGGGAGTGATGTGGAAAATCTGTGGAGCACTGTGTGAACATTCTAGAACTTGTTCCAGTTGACTAAATGGTTGAAAGGACCCGTTATAAAGAATTGTTTATGTCCAAGAACCATTGGTGTTTCCAAAAATGCCTGGGTCATTTTCTATCTTTTCTTCACCTTCTGTGCATATGGAGAGAGGTTGAGTAACTTCTCCAATGATGTTCAGTGAGAGACCATAGGTAGGCAAAAGGACCTTAGAGGGCCCTTCTGAGGATATATAGACTCTGACAAATGAACCTTAATCCTTAGCCTTTACATCTATTCTTTTTCATTCTAGATAAGGAAAATTTCAAAGATAGGGAGGATAAGCCACAGAGATACAGGAATTAGAATATAGACTAAGTTTTGTAGCCTATGCAAAGACCAATACCCCAAGGAACAAGATATGGTCTTCATGAGTGGCCTTTGGGACCCTAGCCCAATGGAAGAATGTATCTGGCAATCATGCCATATCTAGATATTAATTTTTGGTACCAATGCCATGTAAGAGCTGAGTCAAATTTTGAGCCTATTTCCTGAGAGGAGGTGTTATAGGGGATAGCATGCTCTAGCTGTGTTGAAGAGAGGATACAGTGTTTGTACTTTTTTTTATATGAGGATGCAATTTTAATAATCATTTTCTGACATTTTGCAATCTATATTCTCTCCCTCCCTCTCAAAGACAGCAGATAAAGTGATCCAGGTTGTGCATGTCCTATCATGTAATACATATTTCCATGTTCATCACATAAAAAAAACACATCCCTTGCACCAAAGAAAAATTCATGAAAGAAATGAAGTGAAGAACAGAGTGCTCCAATTTGCATTTAGACTCAGTCAGCTCCTTCTTTGGTGGTGAATAGCCTTTTTTTGTCATGAGTCCCTTAGAGTTGTTCTGGATCCTTCTATTGCTGATAATAGCTATGTTTATATGTTGGTTCTTGCTGTGCCTTTTAAGTAAATGTTCCACTCTAAAAGTTAAATGGAATTGGGGTACTAGACTCCAACAGTGGGGAGAACACAGCCAGTGAAAGACTGAGCTCATAGTGGTAGAGAAAAGATAACTCATGAAACCTTCAGTTACCCTGAAACCCTGAGGGAAGATGTCTGTCTGGTTCTGGGAGAAAGAGCAGAATATATATATTATACTTGTATCCTCATAGCCTAGCACAGTGCTTAACAGATAGTGGATGTTTAATAAATGCTTATTGAGTTGAATTCCACTTTTTAAATGTCCCAGGTAATTCCACCTCTCACTCAGCCAGCACCACTATGGAATTGCTTACAATACATTTTACCTGATTACACATTTCCCTGAGGCTTTTCTAAGTACATTAGTACTATCATGTGTCTGTCGACAGAAAGAAGAAAGGGATCTTCACATCATAGACAGAGGTGAAAGAGACCTTGGAAGTCATCGAGTTCAATTCCCTCATTTTAAAGATGTAGAAACTGAGGCTCCAGGAGTTTGAGTGACTTGCCAAAGATCACAAGACTAGTAAGTGGCAGAGTTTGGATTTGAAGTCAGGTCCTCTGGCTCCCTACTATCTACCATCTTCTCACTGACTGCTTTGCTACCCTGGAAAAACTTGTACCCCAGAGTCTCATCCTGATTGGTTAGTGCCTCTCCTCGACTACCATTTCAGGAAAACTCCAGCTACCATTCCTCATTTCAGTCTTTATTCTGGTAACTTTGGGGACCAAAGTACTCTTCTTTGCTTACCACTCCCCTATGTATATTGTGTTGTATCCCCATTAGAACATAAGCTCCATGAGGGAGAGGACTGTCTTTGCTTCTGTATTTTTATTTGTATACCTTAGCCCTTACCAAAGTACTTGATACACTGTAAGCACTTAATAAATATTTCGTTTCTTTATTCATTCCTTCCAAACACAAAGTACTTTACCCTGTACCTCACTGCCTCTGTTTATCTTAGTGGTAGAATTAGGACCATTAGATTTGGAGAAATTCCCTCTATTATGGATTTCGAAAGAAGATAGTCAAGATTAGTATACATCAGGTCAAGATGGCGGCAGAGTAAAAAGCAGCAGTTTGACCTCTCCTAACACACATGTTGTACTCCTCAAGAAGACATAAAAACAAATCCAGATGGATGAAGGGACCCCACAACAGAGCACAGCATTGAAGGTACATGGAATCAGGACATTTCCATGCTATAAAGAGGTGAAACAGCTCTCACTAAAACGCATGCTGAGCAACACACACACACACACACACACACACACACACACACACACACACACATACACACACCATCTAGAGTGCCAAAGCCAGTACAAAAGAGTCAGAGCGAATTTGGGGCACCCATTAAGTCCTTGGCAGCCACTTGGGGTCACCAGAGCCAGCTCCTGAAAGCAGCAAGACTTAAGACCTCAAGAGGCTAAAGATTACGTGGACTTTGAACACAGACCCTGTTCATAGGTGCACACGCAGATCTTCAGTGCAGGTGTGGGCTTGGATCCTGAGCGCAGGCCCATCTTGGGTGGGGACTCAGTGCAGAGGGGTGCACAACTATGGAAGCAGCACCCTGAGACTGTTGAAGGAGCTTCAGGCAGAGGAACAAGCAAGGGGACCACCAGGAGGCTTGACCCTGAGAACAACTAGACCTGAGACATCAGGAGCCTAAAGAACACAGACAGACCCTGGGCATGAAGATAAAGCTGAGAGGGTTCTGGGCTAAAAATGGCAAGCCAGACTTAGGAACCCCAGAAGAGAAAGATCAGCCAGAAGAAATCTTTAACACTCGACAACTCTTACACAGAGAAAATCTAGACAACAGAGCAAACAGCAGAGGAGAACAAACAAATAATCATATACAAACCTTCCCAAAACAATGAAAACTGGTCACAAGCTCTTGAAGAGTTCAAATCTGAGATGATGAAAAATATGGAAGAGATCTGGCAACAAAATAACAGTTTAAAAGTAGATTTTCGCAATTGGAAAAGGAAAATCAGTCTCTAAAAGCTAGAATTGGGCAATTTGAAAAAGATGCCCCCATATCAAAAGAATTGATAAGAAAATTGGAGACGAAAAACAAATGGCTGGAAAAAGAGGATAGACCAAATTGAAAAGGAAAATCAAAACATTACAGCAGAAAACCAGTCTCTAAAGACAAGAATTGGGCAATTAGAAGCCAAAGATATCTCAAGATAGCAAGTACAAATAAAACAAAGTCAAAAGACTAATAAAATAGAAGGAAACATGAAATATCTCAATGAGAAATTGACAGATCAAGAAAACAGGTCTAGAAGAGACAATTTGAGAATCATTGGTCTTCCTGAAAAAGCAGAAATTAATAGAAATTTGGACTCCATACTAAAAGAAATAATTCAGCAAAACTGCCCTGAAGTTCTACAACAAGAGAGCAATATAGACATTGAAAAGATCCATAGATCACTCTCTACACTAGACCCTGAAAAGACAACCCCCAGGAATATAATAGCCAAATTCAAGAGCTTCCAAGTAAAAGAAAAAAAAACTTACAAGAAGCCAGAAAGAGACAATTCAGATATCAAGGAGCACCAATCAGGATCATACAGGATCTGGCAGCCTCCACCCTAAAAGACCGCAAAGCTTGGAATATGATATTCAGAAAGACAAGAGAACTGGGTCTACAAACAAGGATCACCTACCCATCAAAACTGACTATATACTTCCAGGGAAAAGTTTGGGCATTCAACAAGATAGAAGATTTCCAAGTATTTGCACAGAAAAGACCAGGACTAAATGGAAAGTTCGATATCCAACCACAAAAATCAAGAGAAACATGAAAAAGTAAATAAGAAACAGAAGGGAAAAAAAGAAAACTCTTATTTTTAAAATTTTCCCCTTTAAGGGCTTCAAAAAGATCTAATTATTTGTATTCCTATGTGGAGAAATGTTATGTATAATTCTCTGTAGTGAACTCTATTCACTATTATAGTATTCACTATTATAGTAATTAGAAGAATTATTCATAGGGAGAGGTTGGAATACTAAATGGTCTAAGATGATATGGGGGGTGGGAAAGAGGGGGGTGAATAGTAGAGGACACCAAGAGAAACTTGAGTGAATAAGAAAAATAGGATATTCTATTATACACAAAGAGGGCATGGGAAGGAGAGGGGATGAATACTATTATAAGAAGGAGAGGAAGAGAGCATTAAGAGGTAATATTTAAACCTTACTCTCAGTGTAATTAACCCTGAGAGGGAAGAGTAGCTATATCCATTGGGATATAAAACTCTATCTAAGCCTACTGAGAAAGTTAGAAGGGATAAACCAAGGGAAGCAGGGAAGTGGGGAGGTCAAAAAAGGGAGGGGAGAAGAATGGAAAGGGAATTCATTAAGCCTTAAAAATAAATAGAGGGGAATAATAAAGGAGAGGGTAGAAAGAGAAGTAAATCAAGGGAGGGGACAAAGGTTACTGGCTTAAAGCAAACCACTGGTTTAAAAGGAAAGAGTGTAAGAAGAAGGGATAAAACTAGGAGAGGATACTAAAATGTTGGGAAATACACAAATGATAATAATAACTCTGAATGTGAATGGGATGAAATTGCCCATAAAATGGAAGCAACTAGAGTGGATTAGAAGCAAAAATCCTACCATATGTTGTCTACAAGAAACACATATGAGACAGGTGGACATACACAAGTTTAAGAGAAAGGGCTTGAGCAAAATCTTTTGGGCTTCAAATGAAAAAGAGAAGGCAGAGGTGGCGATCATGATTTCTGACAAAGCCAAAGTAAAAATAGATATGATTAAAAAAGACAGGGAAGGAAATTACATCCTGATAAAAAGCAGTATAGACAATGAGGAAATAACACTACTCAATATGTATGCACCAAATGGCATAGCATCCAAATTTGTAAAAGAGAAACTGGCAGAGCTCAAGAAGGAAATAGATAGTAAAACCATACTAGTGGGAGATCTAAATATTCCTCTTTCAGAACTAGATAAATCAAATCAAAAAATAAATAAGAAAGAGGTAAGAGAGGTGAATGAAGTCCTAGAAAAATTAGATTTAATAGATATGTGGAGAAAAATAAATAGGGACAAAAAGGAAGACACCTTCTTTTCAGCTGCACATGGTATATTCACAATAATTGGCCATGTAATAGGGCATAGAAACATTGCAAACAAATGCAAAAGAGCAGAAATAATAAATGTAACCTTCTCAGATCATAATGCAATAAAAATAATAATTAGTAAGGGCACCTAGACAGGCAAATCAAAAACTAATTGGAGGGGCAGCTGGGTAGCTCAGTGGATTGAGAGTCAGGCCTAGAGACAGGAGGTCCTAGGTTCAAATCTGGCTTCAGACACTTCCCAGCTGAGTGACCCTGGGCAAATCACTTGACCCCCATTGCCCACCATTACCACTCTTCCACTCAGGAGCCAATACACAGAAGTTAGGAGTTTAAAAAAAAACTAATTGGAAATTAAATATGATTCTCCAAAACCAGTTTGTCAAAGAAGAAATCACAGAAACAATCAACAATTTCATTGAAGAGAATGGCAATGGTGAGACATCCTACCAAACTCTGTGGGATGCAGCCAAGGCAGTACTCAGGGGGAAATTTATATCCTTGAGTGCATATATTAACAAATTATGGAGGGTAGAAATTAATGAATTGGGCATGCAACTTAAAAAACTAGAAAGCAAGCAAATTAAAAATCCCCAGATGAAAACTAAATTAGAAATACTAAAAACCAAGGGATAAATTAATAAAATCAAAAGTAAAAGAACTATTGAATTAATAAATAAGACTAGAAGCTGGTATTTTGAAAAAACAGATAAAGTACTGGTCAATCTAATAAAAAAAAAGGAAATAAGAAAACCAAATTGACAGTATCAAAGATGAAAAGGGAGACCTCACCTCTAATGAAGGGGAAATTAAGGCAATCATTAAAAACTATTTTGCCCAATTATATGGCAATAAATATAACAATCTAGGTGATATGGATGAATATTTACAAAAATATAAATTGCCTAGATTAACGGTAGAAGAAATAGAATACCTAAATAATCCCATATCAGAAAAAGAAATTTAACGAGCCATCAAAGAACTCCCTAAGAAAAAATCACCAGGGCCTGATGGATTCACAAGTGAATTCTATCAAACATTCAAAGAGCAACTAATCCCAATACTATACAAATTATTTGATATAATAAGCAAAGAAGGAGTCCTACCAAATTCCTTTTATGACACAAATAGGGTACTGATTCCAAAGCCAGGTAGATCAAAAAGAGAGAAAGAAAACTACAGACCAATCTCCCTAATGAACATAGATGCAAAAATCTTAAATAGAATACTAGCAAAGAGATTCCAGCAAGTGATCAAGAGAGTTATCCATCATGATCAGGTGGGATTTATACCAGGAATGCAAGGATGGTTCAACGTTAGGAAAACCATCCACATAATTGACCATATCAACAATCTAACAAACAAAAATCACATGATTATCTCAATAGACGCTGAAAAAGCCTTTGACAAAATACAGCACCCATTCCTATTGAAAACACTGGAAAATATAGGAATAGAAGGACCTTTCCTAATAATAATAAACAGTATATGCCTAAAACCATCAACAAGCATCATATTCAATGGGGATAAATTAGAAGCCTTCCCAATAAGATCAGGAGTGAAACAAGGATGCCCATTTTCACCTCTCTTATTTAACATTGTACTAGAAACACTAGCAGTAGCAATTAGAGAAGAAAAAGAAATTGAAGGTATTAAAATGGGCAATGAGGAGACTAAGCTTGAGACTAAGCTAGACTAAGCTTTGCAGATGATATGATGGTCTACTTAAAAAATCCTAGGGAATCAACTAAGAAGATTGTAGAAACATCAACAACTTTACCAAAGTTGCAGGATACAAAATAAATGCACATAAATCATCAGCATTTCTATATATTTCCAACATCACAGCAGCAAGATGTAGAAAAAGAAACACCACTTAAAATCACCCTAGACAATATAAAATACTTAGGAATCTATCTACCAGAACAAACACAGGAATTATATGAAAACAACTACAAAACACTTTCCAAACAATTAAAACTAGATCTAAACAATTGGAGAAACATTGATTGCTCATACGTAGGATGATCTAACATTATAAAAATGACCATTCTACCCAAATTGATTTACCTATTTGGTGCCATACCTATCAAACTACCAAAAAACTATTTTACTGAATTAGAAAAAACTATAACAAAGTTCATATGGAATAACAAAAGATCAAGGATATCCAGAGAAATAATGAAAAAAATGTGAAGGAAGGTGGCCTAGCAGTACCAAGATATTAAACTATACTATAAAGCTGCGGCCATCAAAACAGTGTGGTACTGGCTAAGACACAGAAGGGAGGATCAGTGGAATAGACTTGGGATAAGTGACGTCAGCAAGACAGTGTATGATAAACCCAAAGAGCCCAACTTTTGGGATAGAAATCCACTGTTTGACAAAAACTGCTGGGAAATTTGGAAAACAACATGGGAGAGATTAGGCTTAGATGAACATCTCACACCCTACACCAAGATAAATTCAGAATGGGTGAATGACTTGAATATAAAGAGGGAAACTATAAACAAATTAAGTGAACACAGAATAGTTTACTTGTCAGATCTCTGGGAAAAGAAAGATTTTACAACCAAGCAAGAGTTAGAGAAAAATACAAAATGTAAAATAAATGATTTTGGTTATATTAAACTAAAAAGCTTTTGTACAGAGAAAAACAATGCAACCAAAATCAGAAGGGAAACAACAAATTGGGAAAAACTCTTTATAACAAAAAACTCTGACAGGGGTCTAATTACTCAAATATACAAGAAGTTAAATCAATTGTGTAAAAAATCAAGCCATTCCCCAATTGATAAATGGGCAAGGGACATAAATAGGTAATTTTCTGATAAAGAAATCAAAAGTATCAATAAGCACATGAGAAAATGTTCTAAATCTCTAATAATTAGAGAAATGCAAATCAAAACAACTCTGAAGTACCACCTCACACCTAGCAGATTGGCTAAAATGATAGAAGGGGAGAGTAATGAATGTTGGAGGGGAGGTGGCAAAATTGGGACATTAATGCATTGCTGGTGGAGTTGTGAACTGATCTGACCATTCTGGATGGCAATTTGGAACTATGCTCAAAGGGCTATAAAAGAATACCTGTCCTTTGTTCCAGCCATAGCATTGTTGGGTTTGTACCCCAAAGAGATCATAGATAAAGAGACTTGTACAAAAATATTTATGCCACCCTTTTTGTAGTGGCAAAAAACTGGAAAATTAGGGTATGCCCTTCAATTGGGGAATGGCTTAACAAATTGTGTTATATGCTGGTGATGGAATACTATTGCACTCAAAGGAATAATAAACTGGAGGAATTCCATGTGAACTCGAAAGACCTCCAGGAATTGATGCAGAGCGAAAGGAGCAGAGCCAGAAGAACATTGTAGACAGAGACCAATACACTATGGTAAAATAGAATGTAATGGACTTTTGTACTAGCAGCAATGCAATGACCCAGGACAGTTCTGAGGGACTTATGGTAAAGAACACTACCCACATTCAGAGGAAGAACTGCAGGAGTAGAAACACAGAAGAAAAGCAACTGCTTGAACACATGGGTTGAGGTGGACATGATTGGGGATGTAGTCTGGAAACTACCACACCAATGCAACTATCAACAATTTGGAAATAGGTCTTGATCAATGACACATGTTAAAACTAGTGGAAATGTGCAGCAGCTAAGGGGGGTGGGGGAGGTCAGGGAGTGAAGGGGAAAGTAAGAGCATGAATCATGTAACCATGTTAACTTTTCTAAAAAATAAATATTAAAAAAAAGATTAATATACATCAGAAATTCTCTAGAACCAGCTATGAAATTCTCCTGGAAACTAGTATAAGGGGTAAAAAGGGGTTTTGATTGGATGAATATTAAAAGGTTTGGGAATTGAATAATTATCAATCCCCAATTAAAGAATAACCTAGTCAAAATTACTTTTATGGAATTTACATTTTTTACAAATTTTACACATATTTACAAATGTGGAGAGGAAGAGGAAATAAGGAAATGAGAGGATGAGATAAAATAAGTAAACTAAAACACTAGGTAATTTGCTCCAATCTCCTAGTTTAACCCAGACAGATCTTATTAACCCTCAGCTGAGGGAGGTTCGTCCTTGAGCCCAAGGCCAGAAAGTCAGAGGGCCAGAGGGCCCCAGAGGAGAATGAAGAAAAAGCTTCAGTCACAGAGTCTCTATTGAAAGGGAAGTTCCTTAAGAGAAGTTCAGGAAGAACTTTACACTCACCAGGTGGAATTTCAAAGGAAAGATTTAAGAACAGTCTCACCAAGGTCTCAGGGTCCCAGCTCCAGAGCTCCTTCAAGTCCAAGCCATGAACAAGAAGAGATGAGCTGACCTTACTGAATTCTCTTTTAAAGGGTTTTTTTTTGCATCACTTCCTGTGCCTTCCTCTTAGTTTATGTGTCCAATCACAACAGATGCTTTTCTTAGGACTGCCCAGGAGGCAGTCAGTAAATTCTGATTTGTCACTCACTCTAGCACATGTGGGCCACAGACCTCCCAATTTGTGAGTTAAGTGGAAATGTTTTCACCTTTGGTGATTAAATGTAAAAATGGGAAGGGTAGATTTAATCTAATTATCACACTAGAAATATAAGGGCAATGTTTAGTGAAGGAAATGATTTTTTTACAGTAAGGAAGAAATGAAGAAGGGGGGGAAGAGGAAAATGCAGATGAGAACATCCTTTGAGAACAGAATGTGACCATGAGTGACATTTTGAGGGGAAATGCTAAGAGGGCTAAACACAAAATTCAAATACCTCGTAAAGGGAATATGGCTAGCTGAGGTGAATGATTAAAGGAGAATATAGTACTTTCTTCAAGTCTAAGCAAGGTCTGGAAGGGTGATGATCAAAATATTGGAAAACACATCTTGCCTCATAAGTCATCTGAGTGCAATGGTCACTAGAATTATAGCTTTGGACAACACATAACATCTGTTGAGTTATTGTTAACACCTGTTGTTTATGCTATGCAGTTAAAATCTTTACTTTTAATAGTGGAACATTTTAATGTGGAATTCCAGTCTTCCAAGGATCCAATTCCATGCAATGGAAAATATAACAAACACTCTTCCCTGCAAACCACTGATCATCTGGAAAACACTTTATCATTTACTTAATGGGGCTATTGACTATCTTCTGAAGCATCAACATTCTCCCATACACCTAGCTAATATCCAGTGCTTTTAGAAACTAGCCCCCACTAAGCAAATAACAGGTTATAGAAATGATAATCAAAATGGTGTGAAGGAAATACAATTTAGAGTGCAGGATTGCTTTCCTGTCAGAGAGACTTGAATTAAAAACAAAACTCTAATAATAGAACAAATATTTTTGGTTGTTTATTAGTACAATGTTTCTCAACTAAGAAAAATAGGTAATATCAGTGTTTAATGGCTTCTGAAACTGATTAGAACTTGAGTCTGCTAAATTTCTTGGGCTCAGTAAAGCTCCCATATAAAAGTGAACTATTTTGATATGATCATTTCTCACCATTTAAGATAATTCATCTCGCTCTCCATTATGACAACAGTTGAAGTCAGCCAGGGCTTCATTTGTAAGCTAAATAGGGACTATGAAAAAGTAAATGTTTTGTACAGTGTCTACCTTTGTTTTATAAAGGGAATGGAGTCTTGAAGTGAGTGTCCAAAGTTACCAGAATGTCTTCTTTTTTTTTAACCCTTAACTTCTGTGTATTGGCTCATAGATGGAAGAGTGGTAAGGGTGGGCAATGGGGGTCAAGTGACTTGCCTAGGGTCACACAGCTGGGAAGTGTCTGAGGTCAGATTTGAACCTAGGACCTCCAGTCTCTAGGCCTGACTCTCAATCCACTGAGCTACCCAGCTGCCCCACTAGAATGTCTTCTTATGTGTGGTTCATCTTAACTACTAATTTGTACACCCTCAGCAGATAGGAACAATGTTTTATTAAAACAAGTTTCATGAATATTTTCATGAAAGGGCCAGCAATAATGGCGGCTTTTAGGAACATCAATGAGTTGAGGCAATGGCCATGGATGGTAATAACATAAACAGAGAAGAGGATAAAAAAAAAAAAGAAAAATTGAGGAGATGGGTATGTAAGGAATGAAAGACTAAATTAAAAAAGGTAAAGAAGGGGAGAAAAAGGACAAGAAAAAGAAGGCATATTTTGCCTTTTTGCATATTTTAGGAGTGTATCTAGCACATTTGAGGACAAATATGAGCCAAGTTGCTAGGGAAACCTGTGACTTTTATTTTTTAAGCCAAACCACTATTTTACCTGGAAACATGTCTTGCATTTCTCCATTTTTGTACATCTTATTCCCTGCACCTGAAATTCTCTTTCTTCTTTTCTATCTAGGTCCAGATGTAACCATTCCCCCAGCTAAAATGTCATTTTCCTTTACATCTGACATGGTTTTTGTTGTTATTGTTCTACACCTGGATATATATATGCATCTATGGTATTATCTATATATTATATGATACTCCTTGAGGGGAAAGACTTAATAGAGTTCTTATCTAATCTTTGTAAATCCCCACCCTGGAAAATACCTAGCAAAGGGCAGTGTATAGGTTCATTGAATGGATGAATAAGTGAATTTCTATCTTCTGAACTAATAGCATTCATTTATTTGTGTGTTTGGGGTTTTTGTTTTTTTTTTGTTTGTTTGTTTGTTTTTTGGTGGACTGTTGTGGGGGGAGAAGGCAAAAGAAATTTCCTCTAACACAGGTCTACATTTGTCTAATTAATAGTCTTAGTGAATTGCCTTGGTGCCAAGAAAAGTTATGTGCCCAGAGTCAGAGGTAGCACTTGAAACTAGGTTTTCCCCTCCATTAACTATCATTATGCCATTATTGCTGTAGAGTATATCTTACAATGCCTTTTTTAAAAACCCTTATCTTCTGTCCTAGTATCAGTTCTAAGACAGAAGAGCAGGAAGGGCAGCAATTGGGGTTAAATTACTTGTCCCAGGTCACATAGTTAGGAAATGTCTAAGGCCAAACTTGAACCCAGGTCCTCCTGACTCCAGGCTTGGTGCTCTACCCAGTGTGCAAACTAGTCATCCCCTTACAATGTCCTTTATTTTTTTTTTAACCCTTACCTTCCGTCTTGGAGTCAATACTGTGTATTAGCTCCAAGGCAGAAGAGTGGTAAGGGTAGGCAATGGGGGTCAAGTGACTTGCCCAGGGTCACACAGCTAAGAAGTAGCTGAGGCCAGATTTGAACCTAGGACCTCCCGTCTCTAGGCCTGACTCTCATTCCACTGAGCTACCCAGCTGCCCCCTCTTACAATGTCCTTTAAAATTTTAATATAGAGGTATTTTTGTTTAGTTTTGTTTGTGTGTTTATTGTGTCCTATCTACTTAACTAGACTGTAAGCTCCTTAAGAGGAAAGACTGTGACTTATACTTTATTGTGTCCCCCAGCATTCCCAGCATAGGGACTACAAAAGTAAGCTTTCAGTAAATATTTGCTGATTTGATGTGATTTTTTTTTCTCAGAACATAAGCTAGATGTCTATCTACAGTGGTATAGGCATAGTATACTACCAATAGGAGATAAACTTTCTACTAAGGAATCCATTACCTTGAGACACTAATACACTATTGGTGGAGTTGTGAATTGATACAAGCATTCTGGAGAGCAATCTGGAACCATGCCAAAGGGCTACCAAATGTACATATTATTTGATCCATCAATACCACTCCTGGGTCTATTTCCCAAAGATATTAAAGATAGGGGAAAAGAAACTTCTGGTAAAAAAAATTATAGGAGCTCTTTTTGTGGTGAAAAAGAACTAGAAATTGAAGGGATGCCCATCAATTGGGGAATGGCTGAATAAATTGCAGTATATGATTATAATGGAATACTATTGTGACATAAGAAATGATGAACAAAACAATCATAAAAATAAAAAAATTTTAAAACCCTGGAAAGAAACAATCATAAAAAATTTTTTTAAACCCTGGAAAGAACAAAACAATTATAAAATTAAAAAATTAAAAAACCCTGGAAAGACTTTTATGAAGTGATGCAAAGCGAAGGGAGCAAAACACTATACACAGTAATGACAATAATGTGTGAGAATCAATTGTGAATGACTTAACTATTATCAACAAGGCAAGGATCCAGGACAACTCCAAAGGATTCATGATGAAAAAGAATATTCACTGCCATAGAAGAAACAGATGGCAGTGTCCAATTGCAGATTGAAACATACCATTCTTTAATTTTTTTACTCTGTGAAATTTTTTTCTAGTGTAAGCAATATGTGTCTTGTTTCACAATTTTATGATCGTGGAAATATGCATCATGTGATAATATATGTACAATCTCTTATCATATTACCTTTCTTTTTGGTGGAGGGGAGGGGTGGGAAGGAGAGAACATGGTTTGCAAAATGTCAGAAAAGAAACATTAAAAATAAAATTGACATATAATTTGGAAGAAATTTTAAAAAATTTTAAAGAATCCCATCATTTTTTTAAACACTTACTTTTTGCCTTAGTAACAACTCTAAAGTCAAGGCTTAGATAAATGGAGTTAAGTGATTTACCCAGGATCATACAGGAAGGGAGTAGCTGAGACCACATTTGAATCTAGGTCCTTTCTACTTACAGGTCTGGCACTCTATCCACTGTGCCATCTAACAGCCCCTACTTCTAATTCTACTACTTCTTAATAATAATAATGGATTCTATTTGTAAGCTATTTTTTTCCCATTGAACTCTAAACATTTTGTATCCAATTTATATAATTTTTTAACTAAAGTCAAGATATGATTTGTCCAATGTCATGGTCAGTCAATGGGAATCTAGTTCTTTTTCCCCAAGCACATGGCTTTCTGATAGTTTGTAACTTTTTTGTCCCTTGTGCCCAGAATGAATTCTGTCTCCTCGATATCATTATCTTTCTTTATTGCTCATCTTATATGCCAATGCCTCCATGCAGTTTCCCTGATGTCTCTACATGCAGGAAGGAAACTGAGAGTCAGAGATAGGTAGATAAGCAGATAGATAAGTAGGTAGATACAGGGGATAGAGACTGATTTCATTGGCACAGATAGCTCTTGGAAAGGAAACTCTCTCTACCATTATAGTCTTAGAAAGTTGCTTAGAGTACTAAGAAGTTGGTGACATGCCCAGTATCAATATGTCAATATGTGTCAAAAAATGAGACTTAAACTCAGATCTTCTTAGCTCCAAGGCCAGCTCTCTATCCATTATACCACATGGTTTCTAGACAAATATAATTTATCTGTGTGCATGTGTGTATACAAAAGATATTTTCTGAATTTGAGGAATATATATGATTGTGTAGTAGAAAATGAGAAAATAGGATGCTCTTTCCAAAAAGCCAAGCAATTTTTTTAGAGGAGATAGGAAGAAGTGAAAGACTTGATGAAGAGGACAGTCACTAGGAAGTTTGTCCTGCTCAAAAGTTAGGTAGAAGCAGAAGTAAAACTGCTAACAGAAGATTGGGAACACCATTATTCCTCTCTCCCTCTATCTTCAAGCACTGAAATGCATTTTAAAATTAGGGGGAAAAAATCAAGGAAAATAAAGGGCATTTAGGGACAGAAAACTGCTAAAAAGTGAAACTTTCTACATCAGTAATGAAGATCTTTAACCAAATCCCACTAGATCAACAGTTTTTAGGATTCCAAATCTTAGATATTTCAAGATCAACTTTTGACAGAGAGAATAGTCACACTTAATAAAAACAAAACAAAAGGCTAAAGATGCTTACATTTATAGGCACTGTAATAGACACACTGGAAAATGCAAAGGAGTATAAGAGATAGTCTCTACCCTCAGCGAGTTTATAATCTAGTACAGTAAATAGGACAAGAAAAACACTCAAATTACATTTTAAAAGGCAATGTAAAGGCTGATCATTTCTTTGACTTCCTAATTAACAAAGTATATACAGCTTCTGAAATGTAAAAGAAATGCCATGGATGAACAAGAAGGTGAGAAAAGAATAAAAATTAATGAAAAGCATTTATTAAGCACTTATTATGAAAAAGGGAGCCTGTCCCTAATTTCAAGGGGTTCACATTCTAATTGAGAGAGCACCCAAAAGAAAGTTCAGCTCCAGGGCAGATGGAAAGGCCAAGAAGGCCTAGTGACTCAGTGTAAAGAAGGATGGCAGGGTGGAAGGGCTTTAGATCACAAAAACAGACGACATGATGGTATTAGCAAGTTTCAGGATGCTAAGAACACCAAGAGAGAGTGGCTCCTTGAAGGAAAGGACTTTCTTTTGCCTCTTTTAACATCCTCAATGCTTAGCACAGTGCCTGGCTCCTAATAGTCATTTAATAATTATTTATTGATTGATTGATTATCAGTAAGACCTAGTGATCTTCCATGTAATCAGAAGGAATAAATAGAGCAGCTGACTCTCATCTAAGTCAAGAGAAAGAAGAATATAGAAAAGTAGATTGTCCCACTGGTGGCTGATTTTATTCCAGCCAGTCACCTAGGATGGATTCTGGGATGACCCAGAGCTGGAGGAAAATGCTAGATAGGAAGTGTTTTCCTGGAAGTAGCAAGTCTTTTTTCTCGTAGAAACTATTAAAAGTGAATGCAAATAAAATACAGTAATTGCTAGCTATAGAACAAGACCATGAAAAGAAATGGCATCTAAACAATGGCATTACAGATACATACATGGAAGAGAAAAAAACTTACACTTCAAATGTAGATATGCCCCATTGATTTAAAACCTCCCCTTATTGAATTTATTACAGAGACCATTAGCTGCACAGCTCGAATGCAAAAGGCAATGAGATCATTAAGGTAAATTCAAAGATGGCTCAAAAAGAACTTGGCTCCTATTGTAAATTTGCTGCTAAATTGCTATCATCATCAACTAAATCTCATCAGAGTCCAAGTTACTGATGTTTATTATGGACCATTAATAGGCAGTGGGGGAAAATAGTATTCTACTAGAAAGTTCTAAAGGCAAAGCTTAGACCTCTTCACAAACAACCTCCAATCATGGTCATCATCAAAAAATATTTATTAGATAACTGCATACTTAATTTCTGCAGTGCAAAAAGAATTGGACTAGATTAAATAGTCTCAGTTGAACTCAGGTTCAATTCTTTTTTTTGTCAACATTTTTAACATTTATATGTAACATAATAATAATATAGTACACAAGATTTATTATGAATATATAATAAATTTATAATAAATATGCTTATCCAAGAGAAACAAATTCTCACATTAGCTACATCCAAAAATCATCTCATTTCTTCTTCTCCTGCAACCCTCCCCCTCAAAAAGAAGCAAATATTTTTATCTAGGCTGTATATAATCATATGATGAATATTTCCATGTTCATCATGTCATGAAACAAGAAACACATATTGCTTACACTAGAGAAAAATTCATGGAGGAAATAAAGTGAAGAGTGGTATATTTTTATCTGCATTTTGGACTCAATCTGTTCCTTCTATGGTGGTGGATATCCTTTTTTCATCAGGAGTCTGTGGGAGTAGTCCTGGATCCTTGCTTTGCTGATAATAGTTAAGCCATTCACAGTTGATCGTCATACATTACTCAGTTTTAAGAAAAAGCCTCTTATCTTCACTCTGTTCCCAGCTGAGAGCCTAAACATCTAACTCGGGCCAACTATCTCACAAACATGTATAGCTGATTCCGAAGGACACCAAGTTAAGGAATAAAACATATATTCTAAAACCAAAGATAGCTCTAAAAAGGATATAGAAAACTAGGTCCAGGCTCCTGACAGGACATGTCTTGGTTCTTTCTTTTCTCCCTCTACTCTTGATTAAGCTTCTACATTTGACTAAGTCTAGAGGAAGAGGTGAATATCTGCAAGAATAATGAAGTTCAAGAGTAATGTAAATTGGGGGCAGCTGGGTAGCTCAGTGGATTGTGAGCCAGGCCTAGAGACAGGAGGTTCTGGGTTCAAATCTGGCCTCAGACACTTCCCAGCTGTGTGACCCTGGGCAAGTCACTTGACCCCCATTGCCTAGCCCTTACCACTCTTCTGCCTTGGAACCAATACACAGTATTGATTCCAAGATGAAAAGTAAGGGTTTAAAAAAATAAAGTAACATAAATTTCTGAAAATGATGAGGTCTACTTTGAAGGGTCCTGGAATAGTGGAAGTTTATATTCACTGAGATTATTTAAAATCACAGCATCTCCAGTCTACATTCCTTTGCACTGGTCACCATGCCTGGAGTATATTGTTTTTTCCTTATCTCTTCCCTTCTTTTGCTCACAGGCTTTTCTGACCCTTCCATCTACCAGTACCAGCCCTCTCAAACTGTCTTGTATTTAAAGACTTTGTCTTTTGTTCACTTTGTATTTTACATATTTATATATGCACTTATTTTCTGCCTTTTTAGATATAAGCTCATTCATTGTAAGTAGGGATTGTGGTTCTTTTGTACTTATATCCCTAGAACCAAGCAAAATACCTGATATATAGAAAATATTTAATAAATTCTTGATTGATTAATTGATTGATCTATGAGCATCAGCTTCCTCATCTGTAAAATGGGCACAATAATACCCTTAGTTCCTATCAGCTGACAGGTTATCATGAAGAGTAAATAAAATCATAACATAGTGAATAAAACACTGAGCCTGAGATCAGGAAGCTCTGAGTTCAAATGTGACCTCCTTCAGATACTAGCTATGTGGCTCTGGGGAAATGATTGAACTTAGGAAAGCTCCAAAAAGCCTAAATAATATTGAGGTTTAAGCTTATTTTCCCTTTATGACAACTAATCTTACTAATACTTACTTACTAATCTTACTCATTCTCTTAGTGATTTGTATGTGTCCTCTTTGTCAAGTACTCATACAAGCCAAACAAACATCAAGCAGAATTTTGCTCCACCATCACTGCCATTCATTATTACTTGGGCACTGGCAATTTATTAGCTTACATTTTCAAAATCCACACTGTTCTGAAGAAGAAGAATATGCCTCCCCTGATCAAAGCAAATTTCATTAGGAGAAATTGCCTGCCTTATAAATGGACTGTAATTTAGCATTGTGAATTTTTTTTTAAGTTTAAATGGCAATGATAGCAAAGGTCTTCCAATGGAATTGTGTGTGGTTGTGGTGTGTGTATGTATGGGGTGTATGGGGTGTATGGGTGTGAAGAGGAGGGCTGGAGCGCTAAATAATTTTTTGACCTAATTGGGCTATTTGGTAGTCAAAGAACTATGTAAATACACATTTATTAATCATTTGTGTGTCAGGAACCATACTAAGCACTAGGGATACAAAGACAAAACTAATTCCTGACCTCAAGGAGTTTACATTCTAACTAGAAAAACAATGTGCAAACAACTATGTATGAATGCTACATATATACACGCACTCATGTACACACAGAGTAAATCAGAAATAATCTCAGAAGGAAGGCCCTAGCACTAAGGGATGCTGGGAAAGGCTTCTAGTGGAAAGTAGGATTTTGTCAGTGATTTGAAGGAACTTAGAATTCCCTATAAATCATAATTATTTCAATATTAATAACACAAACATCTGAACGTTATTTAATATGTGAATGTTTCACAAACTAACTAGATCAACACTTTAAATCTTCAAAGAATATTCAATCACAGCCAACTCCTAATGGTTCAGGGATTGATTAGCCCAACTGTGAGTTACATAAACCCTCTGCTTTTCTTGAAAATACTTTCTATGACATATTCTTTTTTATTTTTATTTTTTAATTTTTGAGTCTGACCAGAGAAAAGGAAAGAAGACAAAACTCAAAGAGGACAAAAACTTTGCAAACACAGCAGGTACAAGTAGAAATGATATTAAGCTTTAAAATAGACTTTGTGGGCTTTTTAGAATCTATTACTCATGATTCTCTGTCCCCTACTGAGCACCAGACTAAAAGTCAGAGAGCCTTGATTCCAATCTCAACCCTGCTACTTGCTATATGAACTCAAACTAGTTGGATCTGATGATCCCTAAGGACCTTGTCCTGTCTAAATATCATGATGCTGTGAGCTATTTGCTTGTAGATAATGTTTAAGTTTAAGCCATTTTCAAAATGAAAAAGTAAAAAAAAACAAGATTTTCATCTCAGCATTAATAAAAATCAAAAGTTTTACAGAATAACTTTATATATCTCATAACAATCTTAGACCTTTGCCTATTTAGGCAAAAGGAAGAAGGGTCAATCAAGTTAAGCACTTAATATAAATAATTAAAGGAGGTGGGAGGAAAGACGTTTCCTCAATTTTTATTTATCTGTTTTGTTTATATCTATGACTTCTTTGGTAAATGAGTGGAACTAATTAGCCATTGAAGTCCCTACCAACTCAAAATTCTGTGACTTCATCAGTGTATGGAATGCCTAATATGGAAACTCCACCCTCCTGATGATGTAGATAGATAACATCTATAATTTATAGTCTGAGAGATATCTTGGGGTATGATAAGATTTGTCCATGGTATCAGAAGTAGCATTGTCAGAGATATTTCCTTGAACTTCTTAACACCAAGGTTAGCCCACAATCCACAATTCCACTCTGCCTCTCTTTTCTTCAACATAAATGCTATTTTACTTAAAATACCATAGGAATTGCCTTGGTTCTATACTCCACTTTGCCTATTAAAAAATACAAAATTTATTATCAACATTTAAGGCATCTTTTTCTATGTGAATTATTAATAATTAGGACAGTAAGATCATTTGCATTATAGTCACCCGATTTGGCATGAGGAGAACATTTCAATGGTTGTGGATAATTATAATTGTATTCATTTTCAGTTACCATTTCTCAATTTATGTTTTATTCAGTATTCAGTAATTAAAATAACTCAGAATATTGGTTATCGTGTCTCTGAGTCTATACAATTATTCTTTCAGCCTGATTTTAAATTATTATCTATATTTAACTATATCAGTGATGAAAGATGTATTCATTTTAAAAGCTAATGGATAATGAGAAGAGAAACACTTTAAAGTTAAGATATAAAATTTTGTGATTGAAGTGCTTTATTTTATCCCATTTCATATCTTCTCCCCAAAATTATTAGCAATATTTTCTAAAAATACATTATACACTAATTTAAGTATGTTACATACAAGTTTTAAACATTTGTGAGTATATATATATATATACACAATTGATTAAAAATGAAAAATTTGTTCAAATGATCTTGTGTTTTTTTACACTACATAAGTTTGAATTCTTTTTGCATTGAATGAACAAGATCAGATATTGGACAGAAGGTCATTTATTCATTCATTCAACAAATAGCTATGGGTTCTTGGGAATATACCCAAGGTAGGTCAAAGATAGAAAGGCCTCTTAGACATCAATATATTTATAGCAGCACTTTCTATAGAAACAAAAATAAAAACTAAGTAGGTTTTCATTGATTGAAAAGTGGCTAAACAAATTGTTGTAAACTAATACAATGAAGTAATATTTTTTGTAATAGATAACAACAATAGATATGAGGATTTAAAAAAACCATGGAAAGATTTTGATGAATTGATATAGAATGCAATAAGCTGAAACAGAATTTGCACACACATACGATACACACAGGACTATAATCGTGTACATTTTTAGACACTAAAATTAAGCTGAATGTTAAGTACAATTAGTTCTGCTATAATGGAAGATATGCACAAGGCTATGCAAAATTGTTCACCAAAAAAATCACAGAGCTTCGAGGGAAAACAGAGTTGGGGCACAATGCTCAAAAATTTCATTGGTTTCAAAAAATTTTAAAGACAAGGCCCCAATAAAAATGGGAGCTTAGTTTTATACATGTTAAATGGCTAAGAAATACACAAATACTATAAAAATGGGAGTGGACTGCATGGCTTTGGTCTACTGTTTGACCTACTTCTTCCCTGGTTCTCACTGGGAAGAGCTGACAAAGTCTCCCATGGATTGAACAGGCTGCAACTCTTAGCTTCAAGTAGGAAACCATGGTAGAAAGGGTAAGGGTAATAGCTCAGAGCTCCTACTGCACCAGGAGATATAATATAAATATGATGGTACTTCACTTTGGCAAAGACCACTTTTGCTTGAGGAAGCATTGCAGCTTCTGAGTTCTTGGGAATTGATGCAGTTGTCTGCATCCAAGTTTTTCTTGAAGAAAACTTACATAAACAAACTAGAGGGGGCTGCTGGGTAGCTCAGTGGATGGAGAGTCAGGCCTAGAGACGAGAGGTCCTAGGTTCAAATCTGACCTCAGACACTTTCCAGCTGTGTGACCTTGGGCAAGTCACTTGACCCCCATTGCCTAGCCCTTACATGATCAGCCCTGAAAAAAGTCAGCAAACTCTCAGAGGTGCTAGTCCTCCATACATTAGAGTTTAAGTACATGTAAGAGAATCATAATATGGAAGACTAGAAAGTTAGGAAAAGGTCAGGTTATAAAAGGCTTTAAGCCTAACATAGTATTTTATATTTGGTTATGGAGGCAATAGGGAGCCAGTAGGAGTGAGTAAGGGGTGGAGAGAGTAGCATGATCAGATTTCTGAATTAGGATAATCAGCTAAACAACTGAAGAGAAGATGGCACTTTGGGAGGCACTTGAGACAGGGAGATCAACCAGTAGGTTGTTATTATAGTCCAGACTTAAGGTGCAGAAGCCACCAGAGTAGTGTCAGAGTCAGAAGAGAGAACAGGGTGTGTAGAACAAATTTTATAAAAGTAGAAACAACAGGATTTGGCAACTTATTAAAAATGGAAAGTGAAAGAGTAATGAGTCAAGGATGACACCTAGGTTGAAAACCTAGATAATGGCTGTACCCCTGGCAATAACAGAGACGTTAGGAAGAGGGAAAGCTTTGGGCAAAAGGGCTGGCGGGAAGTAGTATATGCTGAAATGATTGTGCTATGAAAACTAAATACATCAATAAAATATATTTTAGATAAAATAAAATGAGACTATTGGATTATTTTTAATGACTAGTGGTCACCTACTACCTGAGCTATGTGCATCGTAGAGATGCAAAGAAAAGCAAGACAATTCCTTCCCTCAGAGGGTTACCCTCTTAAGGGCAGAAAAGAAGTACATGAATAACTATAATACAAAAGAGTATTTGATAAGTACAATAAAATTGATGAATTTGAAATGTATTGTGCTTGGCTTGATGGATGCATAGGTAGAATTTCAGCAAGCAGAGATAGGAGAGACAACCCAACCTGAGAAAGTAACTTGGACAAAGGTACAAGCATGAAAGGGAAAGGTACATCAGACAAATAGCAAGTAATCTGGTTTTGCTGAACATAAATTATCACTAATTTCCCCATAGTGGATCTAGAAACTGCATAACAAGGCACGTTATTACTGTAATTTCAAACTGAATGCTTGGATAAGAGAGGTTGCCACTGGATTGTAAAGAATCTTCAATGACAGAATTTTGAATTGTACTAGGTGATCTCCAAGGTCCCTTTTATCTTGATCTTTTCAGCATGATTTGATTCAGCAGGTGCTGAGAAGGCATTGAATGAAGTTTTGAGCAGAAGGATGTGATCACAGGACTCGGGTCAAAGTGCATGGGACCAAAAGTTGGGATGTCTGTGTTCTTCTTTCAGCTTACTTTAATTAGCTTTGTAGCCTTTTTTTAAAGTCACTTAAACTTATTTGAACTTCACTTTCTTCATCTCTAAAAAAAAAAAAGTGGGTGAGACAGTGACCTCTATAATAGCTTTCTCTTCTAATTACCTAATGGTTCAAAGATTAATTTGGCAATATTGTAATAGGACATAAGAAGAGTAATGGAGTTAGAATTGGCAAGATTTGGAAACCTACTGGATATGTGGAATAAGAGTGAGAAATTAGGTATGATTCCAACATCGTGACCAGAAGGATTGGTGGGTTCCTTTAGAGAAATAAGATGGTTCAGTAGAGGGGCAAAGTTAGGAGAAAAAATAATGAATTCAGTTTTATACATGTTGAGTTTCAAATACTTATGGGCCATCCAGGTGGAGTTGGGCAACTGAGAAACAGGAATGGAGCTAAGGAGGGTTTGCCATAGGATATATAGATCTGGGAGTTTTCTGCATAGAGATGATAACAGCCTCCATAGGTGTTGATGAGGTGGTCAAGAGAATGTGTTGAGAGGGGAGAAGAGAGAATAAAGAAAGGAGACAGGAAGGGAAGAAAGATCAAGATAAAAAAAAAGGAAAGAGAAAAGGAGAGGAGAAAAATATATGTTGGTTTGAAAAAAATTGGGTTTTGTTTTCCTTAAAGTTTTCTAGGGTGTTCTCTTATCTCTAAATATGCCAAATAAAATATCTTTGAGCCAAGTAAGTTATAATAAATTTTTACTTTATTAACTTAAAAAAGTAGCTTTAGATTCTTACGTACTCTAAGCATTTCAATTTTATCAGAAGTCTTTTTTGTCTACTTTTCCCACAAGACTTTGAAATTACCTAAGATTTTATACAATGCCATAAGCTGAAGGGAGCTAATGAAAGCTGGCTCAGCTGATGGAAATGTGTTGTTCTTTGTCTCAAATAAATCAAAATTATGCCTTCTTAGTAGGAAAATTAGAATAAAACTTTTCATCTTCCTCCCCATTGTATTTGTTTCACTGATATATTAGGGTGAGGAAAGGTAAGAAGGACATATTGCAAAGAGGAGGCAACAACTAGTACCCACAGAATATGGAGAGCAAAAGATGTGAGTCCAAATCTGGACCCAAACACTTCCTACTTATGGCCTTAGTCAAGCCACTTAACTTCTTTATGCCTCAGTTTCCTCACATGTAAAAAGGATGTAGCTAAGTGGCTCTGTGAATAGAATGCCAGGCCTGAAATCAAAAGACCTGAATACAAATGGGCCTCTGATTCTAGCTATGTGACTTTGGGTAAGTCATTTAACCTTGATTGCCTCAGTTTCCTCATCTATAAAATGAACTGGAGAAGGAAATGGCTAAAACTACTCCATCATCTTTACCAAAAAAAAAAAAATCCAAATGAGTCATAAAGGAGTTAAACATGATTTACATGACTAAATGACAACAAAATGGAGGTAGCAATGGCACCTATATCCCATGGTGGCCCTTAGGATAAAATATTTGTAAAGCAGTTTGAAAATATTAAAGCAATACATAAACGCTGGCTATTGTTACTATTTTTTGCTAATAGTGCCTATTGTAGTCAGAGTAATTTTTAATTAATTAATTGACTACATTAAAAGTGGCAAATATCTCCCTTCCCCTCTTCCTCTCCTCCCTGCATTAGAGAAAGCATAATTTGACAAAAAAGGATATATATGTATATATATGAATACATTTCATGCATATTTCTATTTATTGGTTCTTTATCTTCAGGTGAGCATTCATAGTTAATTTTAAAACAATATTTCTGTTGCTGTATGTAATATTCTCTTGGTCATATTAATTTTATGTATGTCTTTCTATGTTGATTTTTAACAAAGCCATGATCTGAACTCATGTCAAGGGCCAGACACAGCATTATTGTCAATATAAAGATTAATGGGGTCAGCTGGGTAGCTCAGTGGATTGAGAGTCAGGCCTAGAGACAGGAGGTCCCTAGGTTCAAATCTGGCCTCAGACACTTCCCAGCTGTGTGACCCTGGGCAAGTCACTTGACCCCCATTGCCTACCTTACCACTCTTCCACCAAGGAGCCAATACACAGAAATTAAGGGTTCAAAAACAATTAAATATATATATATATATACATGATTAATACTGGATATGGCACTTGACATGAGTTCAGATCCTGGCTTTACTACTTCTTAGCTGTGTAACCCAGAGCAAATAATCTCTTCTCTCTGAAACGCAATGTCTTCATTTGTAAAAATGAATAAAGAAATTGGGTTAGCTGACTTCTAAAATCCTTCATTTCATTATGAATTGGGTTACATTATCTTACTTTCTCCAGGAGATATAGCCAGGAAAAAATAAACAAACTAAGCTTGTCTTCCTTAGAATTTATAAGATTCAGAGCAGCAAGTCTTTTCTATGGACTGGCTGCATTCGGGAGAAGCTGGTGGGTGAAAATAGAACTGAATTTGTACACTTATTAAACATACAGCTTCCTAGCTCTGTCTGCATTTCAATTTTATTTAAAGAAGTGTATTTAATTGAATATGTGTGTATGTATATAAAACCCAACCTATACATACATATATGTATGCATATCTATCTCCAGTTAAATGTGTTTATGCATGTATATATGTAGACATACGTGTGTGTATATTATTCACACGTAGAACTACCTTCATTTTTTAAAGGATGAAAAATCAAACTAGAACTAAACTGGATTTTTTGTAACTTGATGTTTGGGATATTTTATTATTTGTTGTTTTATTGCCTTTGTTGATTGGAAGCAAGACTAAATTGTTATGTATATGGATGGTTTTTTTCCTCTGTGGCACTATTATGCCATGATTACATGACTAGAGCTCAGTAAAATATCTCAAATTCAGGAGAGAGACAAAAGTTTTGCAATAGGGTAGGAGTTCAAAGATTATTCTAATTGGGTCATGCCATATCAATCATATTCCCTTTGTATGAAGTCAAAAAGGTGACCCAAAGAAGAAGGAAACTGGGGAATAGAAGATTTCTCCCTCTCTGAAAATCATAAAGAGTTCAATCCTTCTATAGCACTTCCATTAAACAGGATAAGGAGGTAGCACAGGAGAGAAGAGAACCAAGCCTGGAGTAGGAAGGATCTAGGTTCAAATCTGTCTCAGATGTTTCCTAGCTGTGTGACCTTGGGCAAATCACTTAATGCTAATTGCCTAGCCCTTACCACTCTTCTGTCTTAGAATTAATAGTAAGATGGAAAGTGGGGCAGCTCGGTGACTCCATGGATAGAGAACCAGGCCTTGAGTTGGGAAATTCTATGTTCAAATCTGGCCTCAGACACTTCCTAGCAGTGTGACCTAGGGTAAGTCACTTAACTCTGATTGCCTAGCCCTTGCCACTCTTCTGTCTTAGAATTGATACTAAGATGGAAGGTAAAGGTTTAAAAAACAAAACAAAACAACTCAGTGAAGCGCCTTAACTACCAAGATGAATGCCAGCCTCTCCAGAGCTGGAGCCATTTTGCTGAGATCTGCTTAATGGGTAATATCCCTCCTAACGATTAAACCCTTGGACATTTAATAAATATTAATTGAATTTAATATTATCAGGTGCCTGTAAACTATCCTATCAGCTGCCAACCTTCATGGTTTTCCTTTAATTTGATTTGAAAATGTACTAGCAACATTGACTTTGGTGGTTTTTTGACTTTCTTTTGCTGGCACAGCCCCTCTCAAGAAATTGGTTGTCTAGGTAACAAATGCTGCATACAACAATAAACTAAATTGCTTTTGAAATAAACAGTAATTAATTCACTGGCTACAAAAATCTAACCTTTCCTCTTTGAAACAAAGAAAACTCTTCCCACTCTCCAAGCCTC
Source organism: Gracilinanus agilis (assembly GCF_016433145.1). Lineage (NCBI taxonomy): Eukaryota > Metazoa > Chordata > Mammalia > Didelphimorphia > Didelphidae > Gracilinanus > Gracilinanus agilis. Next base: position 138,360,812 of record NC_058134.1, on the reverse strand, counting down.
ACTCTAGTAGTCCTGTGTCTCCCATTCTCGATTGCCCCCAAAACAATTCTCATTGTAAAAATACTTTTAGCAAGCTATATTTTTATAAGCCCATTAATCTTTTCCCAGTGTGCATTTGTATAAACTAGTTGAAAAGGAAAGTATTTGAGCATTCCTTTATATTTCTTACAAAATCACACTCGGATGATTTCTTAGAAATGCATTGAATCACATTGGGATTAGCCGACTTTGTTCGGTTTCAGCACGGACCCAAGTCTTGTCCCGACCTGGGACTTTACATACCAGCTTATGTTTATCAACCATTCCATCAGGTTAGCAGAGATCACGCTCAGTTTATTAGTTCAGTGATTCAGTGACAAGTATGAGCTTGAGCGAGATGGTGAATACATAGCTTTCTAATAGCTAATCCTTTGTATGTTTATAAGAAATGATGGAATTGAAAAGAAACTCGGGGCATCTGTGAAACAAATAGAGTTAAAGGCTATAGGGGGCTTGTGAGGCTTTGACAGAGGCTTTGACATTTCATTGCAGCAATAGATGAAACTAAGTTGTTTCGAATCTTACCCTAATCCCTAAAAGTCTTATGATGGCTACAGAACTGGAATTACAATTAGGAACACCTGGGCTTGAACAGGACCTTAGACCTGGACAAATCATTTTATTTCTCTGAAGCTGTTTCCTCATCTGTAAAATGGGAACAATCACAGTATCTACTCTACCTTATCATTGTGAGGATCAAATGAGATAAGAGATATAAAGGACTTTCTAAACATTAAGATGATATATAAGTGCTAGCTATAGAGATAGTGTGACATAGTAACTAGCGTGCTAGACTTTCGTAGAGTGAAGAAGACTCTGGGTTCAGATCTTGCCTCTGATACTTTGTGACCCTGTGATAGTTATATGGTTTCTCTGTTTTCTTCATCATGAAGGAGTGGGGTTGGATGAGATGGCCCCAAAGATTTCTTCTAACTCTAAATATTTGATCATTTGATTAAGTAGACAATGTGTACAAGGTGTTTTGCAAACTTTTTAGTCTTATATTAATAAAAAGTATTATATGAATAAATTATATAAATTTTTGGTATTATACAAAAGTAAATATAAAATCATACATAAATATATATAAATAATTTAGTATTATTAATCTTTATTTTCCTGCATAGAAAAATTAGGAAAGAGGTTACTTTCCTAGAAAGTAGAACATGTTAAGAAAAGAAAAAAGAACATGTTAAGGAGAACAAAGATGCCCAGTGAAAAACATCCATAAGCAGCATCTACTGTGTATGCTCAGCTCCAGTCAGTGTAAATAAGTGCTGCTATTTATGGTAAACTCATCATCCTAACACATTGCAAATAAATTTTAAAGAGTTATTAGAATTTGAAAGTATTTAATCACAATACCAAACTGAATCTCAATAATTTCTGAAGATGACTAAACAAATATATATATATATACATACACATATATATGTATACATACACTTATTTTTTTTCTGCTAATTGCTAAGCACATTAACTGGCTCCTGGTATTGATTTGCTAAATTTTAATTCACGGTAGGAGCTAAAAATATCAATCCACAAATTTGTCATTCTCTTTCATGGTCAATACAATTCTTGATGAATTGTTCTATATAAATTCTTCATCTTAACATTTCTGCTTTGGTTGATCAAATTCCTCCATCTCATTCATACATTTCCCTCCCCCACCCTCTCAACCTAGATTTTTCATTTCTTCTGACAAACTTTCTAAGATTCTATCAGAGAAATTGAGTCTGTGACAAAAGCAGACGAATAAATACCATTTCGTTTATGAAGGTTCCATACAATTGGCACTTCTGCTTGAAAGAGACTAAGGGCTTTCCCAGTCATAGACAGACAGAAATAATTGTAAGCCTACTCATTTGGCCTTTTATTTTTCAATCCCAATGATAAATGCCATCTGAAAAGCACATTTTAACAGTACCATTTTTAACCAGTACAGTGTAGTAGAGAGACTGATGGATCCTATTATAATCTCAGCCTAGCCACTATGGAGTACTGGACAAGTCGCTTCATCTCTCTTGTCCTCAGTTTCCTTGGCCATAAAATGAGGAGAAAGAGAAGTAATACTAAATGCCCTTTACAGCTCCTTCCAACTCTAAACTTCTAATCCTATGATCAAATGTGACATTTTGCAAGTACATAGTCTTAGCCAAGTGAATATTTTTTCTTTTGGTGTCTGTGTCTTATCTGATTGAATGAAGATTTCCATTTGCACATATGATACTAGTCATGGAAAGTGGGTGGTTGACCACAGTAAGCACCTAAGGGCCTGAACCTGCAGTTTTTCTGAGCACAGCCAATAATAACTCCTACTGAAATCTACAGGGCCAAATAACTAACAAAGCTCAATTCTACAGCAGCTAATGCTATCAACCTCTTTTTGTGAAGAGTGAAGAGATGATTGTTCTTCAGAAAGGCAGCTATTTTAATGACAAATCCATTTGAGTTACATCAGGACAAATAAAATCTACCTTTGCCAAAAGGAAAGGCAAAATCATTAGGGGAAATTGTGTTTCCTTACTTCTGAAACAATATTACCAATGGCTGAAAACAGGAACCAACTCAAATAAAAATTCTTGGAAAATTATTTGTCCACTTAGAAGATGTCAAGAATTCTTGGCAAACACAGACTATATGCTTTTTTAAAAACCACTAATAACTTCAGTTTGTGCTGCCACCATTTTCTCTAACTTACAGCAAGTGTTTCAAGCAGAATAGACGTCTTTTTGATGATAATAATTTTTTTTAAATTTTTTTTTCTTAAACCCTTACCTTCCGTCTTGGAGTCAATACTGTGTATTGGCTCCAAGGCAGAAGAGTGGTAAGGGTAGGCAGTGGGGGTCAAGTGGCTTGCCCAGGGTCACACAGCTGGGAAGTGTCTGAGGGTCAGATTTGAACCTAGGACCTCCCGTCTCTAGGCCTGGCTCTCAATCCATTGAGTTACCCGGCTGCCCCTGATAATAATTATTCTTATAAATAATAGCTACCATTTTGATAGTTCTGTAAAGTTTCATTTGATCCTCACATCAACCCTCAGAGTTGGTGTCATTTTCATTCCCATTTTACAGATGGAAGAATGGAGTATGAGTAATATAGCTAGTGTTCAACAGCTAACAAGTATCTGAGCCAAATTTGAACTTAAATCTTTAGCTCCTGGTCCAACACTTTACTCAATCCACTACACTGACCCCTTTCTAGAAAAGAGCATCAACTTGGGTTTTGTTGCTTGTATTTTTTTACCTTACATATGAAAATATCAAAAGAAAAGAAAGGAGTAAAATGTATATCAATCAAGCATAAAGTATTATGTCAGCTTGAAATGTTTCAAAGGAGCTGATTGTTAAAGCTTCAGCATATTTATTTACATCTCAGAAATTAATAAATAGTACAAATGAAGATTCTGTTTCCCCTCATCTGTATTATGCTCAAATGCTTGAAGAAACAAACATATATTTTTAAATAGCTTAGTCAGTTATTTTCTAAGAAAAGGTGTCTCAACTCTTTCAGTCCACTAGAGGGATCATTTAGTGCACCTTAACAGCCTTCAATTGTCTTTCTCTTTTCCTTTCTTCTTTTTGTTCTTTTTTCTCCAATTATTTGCTAAGCATCATTTACTCTACAAGGTTATTCCTTCCTTTAAGAATTTATATTCTAGAGGTAAGTAAAAAAGGCATAAATATCCATCTCAATATCCAATGTTATATTTTTTCATCTGGTACAAAATTACCTACTTGTGATACTGGGTACCACTGCAACACCCAGGCTAATAATTAACATTTTATAATAATAGCAACCACTTAAGATTTTCAGAGTGCTTTCCAAATATTATTTCACTTGATTCTCACAACAACCCTGAAAAGTAACTCTTCTTATCATCACCATTTTACAAATGAGTAAAATGAGGCAGACATTGTATAGTCATGTAACCAGTAAGTGTCTGAGATTGGATTTGAATTCAGTTCTTCCAGACTTTAGGCCTACCATTTTATCTACTAACCTACCTAGTTGCTTCTAGTCATCTGTTTATTTCTCAAGGCTCCTACATGATGGGACCATCTTGTTTTCAGGTCATATATGTCACAGATAATGACGTGCCATTTCTCATATTCAGGTCATTATTGATGGTCTGCTATAGATAGATGTGCCTCAAAAGTCTTTACTGCTTTTTTAGGTTACCTACAATTTGTCAAGAATATTGTAAGCAGGATTCTGTGTGTTAGCCTTAGTTTGCCACCATTAAGTGATATCTTAATGGAAAAATTAGGCTTCTAGTTCAAGATAAGAAGCTTCTATGTGATCTTGGGAAACCCAACCCAGTCATGAGTTGGAGACAACCCACGTGGTGCCTTTGTAGGTGCCTTAGTGTAGTGATGGGCAAACTATTCCCCGCAGGCCAGATCCAGGCTATTGTTTGCCCATCATTGCCTTAAGCAATTCCCTAATCACTACATCTGGATGCAGGGCATAGTGATTAGGGAATTGCTTACAGCAGTGATGGGCAAACTAGGGTCTGGATCTGGCCCGTGGAGAATAGTTTGCCCATCACTGCCTTAGTGGACAGAAAGAGTTAATATATTTCTATAAGAGCCCAACAAAACTTCATCAGTTAGGAGAAGATGCATTATCATCCCCATTTTACAGATAAGTAAACTGGTATGTTGAGAGCCTGTAACTTATCCTGAGTGACAGCTAGAAATTGTGGGAGCCAAGATTCATATCTAGATGGAAATTTCAGATCCAACACTCTGCCCTAAACACAGCATAGACAAGCAGGAAGTACCTTAGGCAGAGGGAGAAAACAGACTAAATGTTTTCTATCCTCTTAAGACTTGGTTTTAATTTTCTTTGAGAGGTAGGAAATAAATTTGGGTTACACTCAAAGACTCCCACTGTTAGTTGAATTAATGCTGATGATCTCAGAGAACCAAACTTATCACCAACAGGTCACGGGCCCCAAATTTTGCCTCATTCTATATAGTTCTTGTGAACACCCTTAATTCACCGTTAATCCCATCATGGAAGAGTCATTGCCAATGATGACCTCATCATCTACGTGTCTATTTTCTAATGCAGGTTCCTATGATAAAACTCTGAATAATACAAAGCTGGGCTGAATGATATCCTGAAACCCATCATTTTACACCCTGCTGAAAACCAGGTAGGTGTGTCTGTCTATCTGAGTGAATCACTCTCTAACTTAGAAATCAGCACTCATGCCCTGAAGTCAGTGGGCATCTTCACTGTGCCAGATTTGGAGTCAGTGAATCTTATAGGAGTAGGAGTGTGCATATGTGTTTTTTAGGGGAGATTCTAAAATGACTAAATTGTTTACCCTCTTGGCAGTGTCTGTTAAGGCCATCTAAGGTGAGCAAAATAAGAGACATCAATAAGTGCCAGAAGGCACCTCACAATTCATAAAATGTTAGTGTGGAAAAATTAAATCTACTCCCAACTACCAAGGGCTATTGAACTAACTTGGCAAATGGAAGAAAAAATGTGGGAAAAGATTCAAGATGTCAGTGCAATATTTTCTCTAGTCTTTGATTATTCAAAGATGAAACTTTTATTACTAAGCTTCAGAGCATACACACTTATAACTTGTTTTGTCCTCATCTTTTCCTGCAGAGTTCAGAAAGAAAGAGCTGTTATGTTTATTATTAACAAGGTTTAATTTATTTATATATAATATAATGTGCATTATATTATATAATAATATAACAATTTATTAGCAATGCTTAATATGTCATTGTTATGATCCCTATCCTTATTCTGAAAGTGTCAGGCAAGGGGATAGAGAGCTGGCCTTAGAGTCAAGAAGAACTGGCTCCAGGTCCTGGATGCTGATGCATGATGTTACAAGACCCAGAGGAAATCACTTTAGCCTTTTGGTGCTCTGGGCAGCTTTTAAATAATAGCGTTAATAATGATAATAGCAAACATTGATATATCACTTTAAACTTTGCGTGTGTTATCTCATTTGGTCCTCACAACAAATGTATAAGGGAGGGATAAATATCATCTCATTGGAGAAGAGAGGAAATTGCAATTGGAAGTCATTAAGTGATTTATCCATGCTAATGCCACTAGCAAGATTTTGAGAAAGGATTTGAACTAAGTTATTCCTGGCTCCTGGGGCCAGCACAGTGCATAAAGTGCTGGACTTGGAGTCAAAAAGACTCTTCCTCCTGAATTGAAATTCAGCCTCCATCAAGTGTCAGAGCAAGTCACTTAACCCTGTTCCTCAGTTTCTTTTCATCTGCAAAATAAGCCAGAGATGGAAATCACAGTCCACTCTAATATCTTTACCAAGGAAACCTCAGATGGATTCACAGTCAAACACAACTAAAATGATTCAACAACAACAAAAATCCTGACTCCAAGCCCATTGCTCTCTCCACTGCACCGTCTTGCCGCCTATGGTTTTTAAGGCTAGGAGTTGCAGAGAAATTTTTCTTACCAGCACTAATAATAGATAATAATATACATAGATAATAATATTATTATAACTAATAATAATATAGATAGATTTATAATAATAGATAAAATAATAAACTAAATAATAGAAGAAGACCGCTCATCTGGGAGTTCTCAGGGAAATCATAGGTTCAGTCTCTCTCCCTCCCCTGTTCTTATCCTTTTTATTGTTTTTACTGATTTCATACTTTACACTAACAAATAAGAATTTGGGGTCAGGGAAATATATGCAATCATCCTGTGCCTCCTCCCACAATCTTCCAAGTTACTCTACCCAATAATTCACTACTGACTATGAGCTCATTCCTAGAGACTACACGGCAGCCCCGTGTAAGTCTTTACTGAGACCTTCTATTATCCACACCAGTGTCCCTTGCATTTGTGAATGCAAATAGAGTAGACTACAAATTTGACTAGAGGAGAGAGAAGATGGAAATGCAAAGCTCAGTTCAGTTACTGAGTGCGGGGGCAACTTTGAGGTCAGCTTCTTGTGCCTACAGCAATTCCAGGAGCCCTCTAAGGAGAAGAGAGTTTCACTAAGGGCATGCTTAGAAATAGTCTGAAGTGCTTTTTCATGGTGCAATGACTGGCACTGGGAGTCGGGATAATTTGCCAACTACCACTCAACCCCATGCTGAATTTGTGAACTCTTCATCTTTCCCTGCATAGCTTTCATTCCTCTCTCTTCCTCCACCTGATCCTTGCCCTGGTGACTCTTCTTCACTAAGTACTTTTACTCATTTCTAAATAGGTCATCGTGTTACGACAATATTAGCTCTCTTATGACAGCTCACAGTGGGCCCCATGGGGAAGACAGAGATAGCTAGGCTCAACATTTGTTGAAAAGTTCTCTGTATAAGGCTTTTGAAGGTTTTTTGAAGAAAGGCACTGCAAAAATCTAAAAATAAATAATATGGTATCTCCATTCTGAACTTTGCAGGATCAATAAGGATTAAAGGACAAAACATTTATTAAGCTCTTACTACGTGCCAGGCACTCTGCTAAGTGCTGAGGATACAAATACAAACATACTAGACTGTCCCTGAACTTGAAGACTTTACTTTCTAGTGAAGGATAATGGCAGATTAAGAAGGGGCTAAACAGGGTATGAGTGGTAGCATGATTTTAAAACGGTTTGCATTTTTTAAAATTCAGGCTTACCAATTTTACAGTGTTGATTGGTTCTATGAAAATATTAAGGGAAACAATGTTGGGAGTGGTAGAGTTAATTTTATAGGAGGAGAGCTAAGCAGAGCAAAACGACCAGCAGAGCTAGGGGAGACTGACAGTGAAGGAAATGAAATAGGGGGTAAACTAGGCTGACATTGGCCTATTGAACTAAAACCATTAACTCGATCATGGGATTTGATATAGAATTTGGTTATATTGTTTTAGAATAGACTTATTTTTTAAAAAAGGTTTTTATCAACTTCAATAAACTAAATTGAATGGAAAAGTCCGGGTAGGTTCATGGAAGTAATGAAAGAGGTTGGATGCCCCAATGTCAAAGATAATCTAGATATCTCTTTAGGAGTTGTTTTCTCACATAATAAAATCATAGTTTTGATGATCATGATTTCTTTTCAAAGAGTGTACCTAATTAAATTAAATTAAATTAATCAAATACATAATTCTTATTACTATTTCATTAAGACAATTTTTCTTTTATAGTACTGTACATGAAATGATCAAAATCTAATGAAAGAAATCAGCATTATATAATGAAAAGAGTATTGAACTGGAATGACCTCCAGGAATTGATGCAGAGTGAGAGGAGCAGAACAAGGAGAACCTTAATACACAGAGGCTGATACACTGTGGTATAATCGAACATAATGGACTTCTCTACTAGCAGCAAAGAAATGGTCCAGGACAATTCTGAGGGACTTATGAGAAAGAAAATTATTTACATTCAGAGAAAGAACTGTGGGAGTAGAAACAAAGAAAAACAACTCCTGGTAGTCTGTGGTATATGATTTGTTTCTTTTCCATTTAAAATAGAGTTTGTTGGACTTCTCTACTAGCATCAAAAGCCAGAGCAATGCTGAGTGACTTATGAGAAAGAAAACTAGCCACATACAGAGGAAGAACTGTGGGAGGAGAAACACAGAAGAAAAACAACTGCTTGAACACATGGGCTGATGGGGATATTATTGGGGATGAAGACGCTAAATGATAACTCTAGCCTAACTATCAATAATATGGAATTAGGTCTTAATCAATGATACATGTAAAACCCAGTGGAATTGTGTGTTGGCTAAGGGGGGTTGGGAGGTTTGGGGAGAGGGAAAGAACATGAAACATGTAACTATGAGAAAATATTCAAAATAAAAATAAAAATATAATTAAAAAAAGAAAAGAGTACTGAACTTGGACTCGTTGAAATCCTAGCTCTGCTGTCCTCTACCTATGTGTCTTTGGGCAAACAAACCTGGACCTCAGTTTCCCCATATGTAAAATGAGGAAGTTAGAACAGTTGACTTTTTATAAGGGTTAAAAAATTTAATGTCAGTCTAAATATAAGAGAAATGTGGTCGCCGAAATTATTATTCAAGTCAAGTGACTTTTTAGCAGCTTTATTTATAAAATAGAGGAAAAGAGTGGAAGTAGAGAAATGAGAGAGAAGGTAGAGAAAGAAAATTTTGCTTAATGAGCTAGATATCTGTTCTGGTGTCTGACTTTGCTCCTGCAGAGGTCCAGAAGCCTAGTCAGAGGACCCAGAGGTAGATTAAGTATCACCCACTCAGCCTCCCAGAGAGAGAGGTCTATCTGGTTTTAATCTCTCCAGAAGTCAGGAAAGGAAGGTGTACTTACCCACGTAGTAGTCCTAAAGGAAGACTCAAGAGCAGTTGGAGGTCCCAAACCAGAGTTCCTACAAAGTCAAGATTGAAGGAAAAAGAGCTGGTCACAGGAAGTTGTATCTATTTTTAAAGACCTTTCTTTGCGTCACTTCCTGTGCCTTCCTTCCACTTTACATGGACCAATTGCAGTTTTAGAATTTTCTTAGGACTGCTCAGGGGGCAGTCAGTTGTTTCTGAGTTGTCACCCACTAAATGTGGGGGTGTATACACTTCTGGTGATTAAATCTACAAGTGGACAAGGGGAGAGTTAATCCTATCTTCACACTTTGAGATCCCTTCCATTTTTAAATCTATGATCCTACCTAATGGTATTTTGTTTCTTTGTTTGTTTGTTATTTTTTAGAAAAATTTTTTCCATGGTTCCATGATTCATGTTCTTGCTCTCTCTCCCTCCACTCCCCTAACCCCCAGTAGCCAACAAGCATTTCCACAGGTTTCTTCCTGTCATTGATTAAGACCTATTTCCATATTATTGATAATGGTTCTAGGGTGGTCATTAAGAGTCTACATCCAAATCGTGTTCGCATCAACCCATTTTTCATGCACTTGTTTTTCTTCTATGTTTCCACTTCTGTACTTCTTTCCCATAAATTTTTCAGAATTATCCTGGGCCATTTCATTGCTGCTAGTACAGAAGTCCATTACATTTGATTTTACCACAGTGTATCAGTCTCTGTGTATAATGTTCTCCTGGTTCTGCTCCTTTCACTCTTCATCAATTCCTGGAGGTCATTCCAGTTCACATAGAATTCCTCCAGTTTATTATTCCTTTGAGGACAATAGTATTCCATCACCCGCATATACAATTTCTTCAGTCATTCCCCAATTGATGGGCATACACTCGTTTTCCAGTTTTTTGACACCATAAAGAGCACAGCTACAAATATTTTTGTACATGTCTTTTTCCCTATGATCTCTTTGGGGTACAAACCCAGCAATGGTATGGTTGGATCAAAGGGCAGGCATTCCTTTAGTGTTCTTTGGGCATAGTTCCAAATTGCCATCCAGAATGGTTGGATCAATTCACAACTCCACCAGCAATGCATTAATGTCCCAATTTTGCCACATTCCCTCCAACATTCATTACTCTCCCCAGCTGTCATATTAGCCAATCTGCTAGGTGTGAGGTGATACCTCAGAGTTGTTTTGATTTGCATTTCTCTAATTTTTAGAGATTTAGAACACTTTCTCATGTGCTTATTGATAGTTTTGATTTCTTTATCTGAAAATTGCCTATTCATGTCCCTTGCCCATTTATCGATTGAAAATGGCTTGATTTTTTGTATAATTGATTTAGCTCCTTGTATATTTGAGTAATTATACCTTTGTCAGAGTTTTTTGTTTTATTTTTTCCAGTTTGTTTCCCTTCTGATTTTAGTTGCATCGTTTTTGTTTGTACAAAACCTTTTTTAATTTAATGTAATTGAAATTATTTATTTTACATTTTGTAATTTTTTTCTAACTCTTCCTTGGTTTTAAAATCTTTCCTTTCCCAGAGTTCTGACAAGTATACTATTCTGTGTTCACCTAATTTTCTTATAGTTTCCTTCTTTATATTCAAGTCATTCACCTACTCTGAATTTATCTTGGTGTAGGGTGTGAGATGTTGATCTAAACCTAATCTTTCCCATATTGTTTTCAAAATTTCCAAGCAGTTTTTGTCAAATAGTGGATTTTTGTCCCAAAATTTGGGCTCTTTGGGTTTATCATAGACTGTCTTGCTGACATCACTTACTGCAAGTCTATTCCACTGATCCTCCCTTCTGTCTCTTAGCCAGTACAATATTGTTTTGATGACCACTGCTTTAGAGTATAGTTTAATATCTGGTACTGCTAGGCCACTTTCCTTCATGTTTTTTTTTCATTATTTCCCTGGATATTCTTGATCATTTGTTCTTCCAAATGAACTTCATTATAGTTTTTTTTTCTAATTCTGTAAAAAAGTTTCTTGATTGTTTGATATGTATGGCACTAAATAAGTAAATTAATTTGGGTAGAATGGTCATTTTTATTATGATAGCTCATCCTTCCCATGAACAATCAATGTTTTTCCAATGGTATGTTTATTGACCTTATAACTTCATTAATAGAATAGATTTATCCCAAGAGTACACATCTTTTTATGAGAATCAGAAACCAAGTAATTGATGAAAAGTAATATGTTCTCATACTTAGAGTAGGAAAGTCTATGACAGTAGTTCCCAAACTTTTTTGGCCTACTACCTCTTTTCCAGAAAAAATATTACTTAGCCCCGTGGAAATTAAATTTTTTTTTAAATTTTAATAGCAATCAATAGGAAAGATAAATGTACCTGTGGCCATCACTGCTCCCCTGGATCGCTGCAGCACCCACCAAGGGGCAGTAGCGCACACTTTGGTAATCACTGGTCTATGAGGGTGAGACTCTCTTCTAGCTCTCCCCTCCTGCCAAATATACACTAGGAGACTTCAAGGGGGTGTCACCCCTAAACTGGGTGACCTGGGTGATCATGCCACCCCACAGTAGTTGGGGGCAAGGCCTCCCTATAAAATGAGGTATGGGGTACCCTAGTCCAATTCTGAATGAGGGCGGGGTTCATGCAAGCCTCCCCCAAGGACAGTCAACTTCACCATGGGTGGTCTGGCTTCAAGATGGAGACAGCCAGACCAAACTGTGGTTCCCCTCTCCCACATTGTCTTTCAGGTATTCTGGAATGCTATCTGACTAATGAATAGTTTTTATTATTATCAATATAGGGATTGGGGAAAGGGGTGAAGAGCAGAGGGATTTGGGGTGCCCTCTTCGCTATTCCTATGGAGTCTGGTGCTTAGGTGGGAACCTTAATGGCTCCCACTCCTAAGGTTCTTCCCCCTTGTCCCTTTTCCTTATGTTGCTATCCTTTTCTATAATTGTAAGTTTTGACTGAAAGTGAGTCTCTCAGCAAGGTTGGGTAATGGGGGAAGTAGCCTAAGAGATCACTCCTAAAATGGAGTCTAGAAACTTAGCTCACTTGAGGATTAAAGTCTTTCTGGGTGAGATGCAATGTAATCTTTGACCAGGGAATCAGGGTTTCAATGTCCAAAGAAGGATCCTCAGGAAGCCCTCAGGACTGGAGTTGAGTTGAGATGTCCTCCTCCTCTCTCCTCACAGTCCTTCATGGGAAGCATCCTTTCCTTCCTCACCCGGAGAATTACCCAGAATCCTCTCTGGTCTCAACTGTCAGTAACTGTCACCAAATGTCAGCTACTCCTTCTTTGGCTCCTCTTGTCCCATCCCCCTTGCACAAATCCCATCCTTACAGTTGCAATGGAAACTAGTTATTCCCTCTTTGCATACCTTTTTTATTTCAATAATTTATTTAAGAGCAATTTTCTTCCCTCCCCCTAAAAGAATCTCCTAAATCAATGCATTAGGTTTTGACTGTCTAGTATCTTTAATATCATTACCAAGGTTTTCTAAAAATGAGGTCTCAGTTTCATTCCAATGTAGGCAGATTAGGTTTATTATCATCTATGATAATGCCATAATAATAAAGCTGCAATAATAAAGCTTCCTTGGGACATCAGGTGACCCACTCCACTGGGAGGATCCAAATTTGATGACTTCTGCTCCTTTCTAGTTACAAGGGAAGTCATTATTGCCTCTCTATACCCAAGAATGGTCAAAGCTTTTTGGTCAAACTAAAACATTTCTAGCAGGATAATGCTCTTTCGGGCAGGGGGTGAGGCAAGTAGATGGAGTTCTGGGCTTGAAATCAGAAGACTCATTTTTATTCCTGCCTAGCCTCAGACACTTACTAGCTCTGTATCCTTGGGCAAGTCACTTAACCCTGTGTGCCTCAGTTTTCTCATCTGTAAAATGAAGAACCATTCTAATATGTTTGCCAAGAAAACCCCAAATGGGGTCACAAAGAGTCTGAAACATTGGAACAGCAACAACAATACTGTCTTACTGGCCCCAAAAGCCTCACAGTATAAGACCTTATTGGTGCAACTTGTTAACATTCTTGCCCAGAAGTTGTCTCTAAATCTATCAGCGCCATCAGAACTTCTACATATCTAGTCTATGAATTCCAATTATTAACTTTTTTATGCTACCTTTTTAGCTTATCTTTTACCTCTTTAATCTACTTTTGTATCTACCAGTCTGGACTTGAATTTCTGGTATGAGTCCTGGGTCCACCTACAAGATAAAAAGCCTGTTCAGACTGGTTGTAATTAATCTGCTTGATCCCTCTCAAGTCCAGCTGTATTTTTTCTCCTAACTCCTGGTTGCACCCATTCTACCTATAATTTCCATTTAGCTATGATGAACAGCTCAAGGACATCTATATAGCTCCACCCACTGCCCAACACCAACCTACTTTTCAAGCCAGGCTTTGTCTTAAAACAAGGCAGGGGGTAAACCTAGGACATAAATTCATAGGTTCATAACTTTACAGTTCAAAGGGGCCTTAAAAACCTTTAAGTTCAACTCTCTCATTTACAATGAGGAATCTGAGACCCAAAAGGGTTGAAGTGGTTTGCTCCAATTCAACCAGTTAGTAAGTGGTAGAACAAGGATTTGAACCCATAAACTCTGGCCACAAAGGCAAAGGGCTTTTCACTACACCAAAAGCAGCAACATTATTGATGAAAGGTTGGAGGCAGGGCTTGAACAATACCAGGAAGATTATTAATATTTTTATTTGGTTATAGAAACACATACACACACACACACACACACACATACTATATGCATGTGGCATATAGTACAAAGACTAGAAAAACCTTTTAGAGCAAACAATATAGTATATTTCAGAAACATTAACCTTTTTTTTGATATGGGGTGATCTTTGGCACCAAATTCCTGCTGTTTATGCTATATCTGTCCCAGCTACACTAGAGCTTCCCTAAAAAGTACGTATATATGTGGGAAGTGTGTATACTACCATTGACCAACAAGATTGAGGAATGAAATATTTGTAGCTAATGTGTTCTTCCAGAGAGCTGAATATGTATCTATATAGAAAGTGAAACTGGCCAAGGTGAGTTTTCTTTTACAAGAGATTTAGGAAACTGAGTCCAAAAAATTTTTTTTTCTGAAGTGCACAACTCTATTATTTCTATCATAAGTAATATTTTTTAGAAATAGAGCACGTGATCAACCACAAATCTACTTGCAGCTGGACTAGAAAATGATGTGTTAATCATTCAAAAGAGCTCTCATAAAAATACAAGGGAACTTTAACTAAATAGGAAAAAAGACCTAATAGAGAGAAAAATAATATACTGTATTTTCTTCCAATGATCTCACAATGCAAAAATGCAAAATGCAAAAAACTTCATGCAAGGGTTAAGATGGCGGCAGAGTAAGGAGGAGCTGCTTGATCTCTCCTAACCGAAGCATACAGGACTCCTCAAGGGGACATAAAAATGAACCCAGACTAATAGAGGAACCCCACAACAGGGAGCAGCATTGAAGGGGCATCTCCACACTATAAAGGGGTGAAACAGCTCTCACTAAAACGTGAGAGGAAGAAGCCCCTCCCCCACACCCACCACAATCACCACACACCTCCCACAGAACCAAGGCCAACGCACAAGAGTGAAAACAGGACTAGGGCAACCAGTAAATCACTTGGAGCCCCAGGGCTTATACCTGTGTGCTCCAAGACAAGGGACCCCAAATGGCTGGGGGGCACACACAGACTTTCCCGAGCGTCTGCCTGGGCACGGACAAAGATCTCTAACACAGGGACTTTCCCCAAGCATCTGCGTGGGTGAAGGCATTGCCCCAGGGGTGAATAAAGATCTCCAGGGCACAGACTTTCCCGAGCCTCTGTGTGGGTAAAGGCAGTGACCTAGGGGCGAATAAAGATCTACAGAGCAGGCTTGGACCTCAAGTGAGGACCCGGAGCAGATGGGAGCGGGGCTGTGGAAGCAGCCCCTGAGACTGCTAAAGGAGCCTCGGGCAGAAGGACAGACCTGGGACTACCAGGAGGCCTGACCCCGAGGACAAGGAGACTGGAGGCCCCGGGAGCTTAGAAAGTGCAGGCAGACCCTGAGTGTGAAGACAAAGCTGAAAAGGGGCGGGGCTAACGATGGCAAGCGTTACACAGAGAAAATCCAGCCAACAGAGGAGATCAAACAAGTAATCATATCAAAACCTTCCCAAAAAAATGAAAGCTGGTCACAAGCTATTGAAGAGTTCAAAAATGAGATGTTGAAAAAGATGGAAGAGATCTGGCAAGAAAATAACAGTTTAAAAGGCAGAATTTTGCAATTGGAAAGTGAGGCTCAGAAATCAAATGAACTGATAAGCAAATTGAACACCAGAAATGACCAGATTTGAAAGGAAAACCAGTCCCTAAAGGGGATAGAAGGAAACATGAAATATCTCAATGAGAAAGTGACAGACCAAGAAAACCGGTCTAGAAGAGACAATTTGAGAATCATTGGTCTTCCAGAAAAGGCAGAAATTAATAGAAACTTGGACTCCATACTTAAAGAAATTATTCAGCAAAATTGCCCTGAAGTTCTACAACAAGAGGGCAATATAGACATTGAAAGGATCCATAGATCACCCTCTACACTGCACACAGAAAAGTCAACACCAAGGAATATAATAGCCAAATTCAAGAGCTTTCAAGTAAAAGAAAAAA
>NC_058134.1:138199341-138330978 GCF_016433145.1 Gracilinanus agilis | reverse complement strand
TTTTTTTGTTTTTTTAAAGAGAACTGAAACTGCAAAATTGTGAGTTTGACTCTCATTTCAGGTAAAATTCTAGAATAGGTCATTAAAGAATGAATGAAAAGTATTTAAGTGCTTACTGGGTGCCAAACACTTTGCTAAGGACTGAGGGTATAAATACAAGCAAGCAAGGTTCTGTTAAAGGAGGGGAAATAACTCAGGAACTAGACAAGTACCTACTGCCAGGGTCTTGATAGGGTTATATAACTGGAAAGAGGGAGAGAGAGTCAAAGAAGTTGCTGAGTTACCATGGAATGGAAAGTATCTGAGAGTGGCAATGAGTAGCAAGGAATAGATGCACTCCCTCTGTTGAACCAATGTTGGGGGATGGGGGAAGAATGGGAAAAAGGGTGAAAAGAATAAAAGAAGCATTCAGTACTAAAGAAGGTAAGCAGTGTCTTCTAAGATTCAGGTTTCCCTGATTACTAAGAAACAAAAGGATTGAGACACCAAGTTATTTTGTTGACAATAGAACATGGTTACAAAGGACACAAAGAAAGGAAAAGATAGATCCAGATAGCAAAAAAGGATTTTGATTCATCTGGATGAGAATGAGAGTGAAGAGGCAGGAGAGAAAGAGAGCTTTCACTCTGGAATCAAAGGAATTCAGAGAGGTGGAGGAAGGGCAGGCTTGCTAGCCAACGGACAAAAAGTCATTCCCAGACTCAAGCTCCAATATTGATTGGATTATAACAAGAATATCGAGAGGAAGCAGAGGGTGGGGTTGGAGGAGAGGGAGAGAAGAAGAGAAAGACAGACAGAGACAGAGACAGACAGAGACAAAGAGAGAGACAGAGACAGAAACAGAGGCAGAGACAGAAACAGAGGCAGAGATGGAGAGAAACATAAAGGGACCACAGCCATATAAGAATCTGGAAATGGTGGTGGCAAAAATCCCAGTGTTTGAGCCCTAGATATATATATATATATATATATATATATATATATATATCATTCCTTTTCTGGGTTCTCACTAGTTATGAGAACAGTGAGGGATATGCTTAACAGAGAAGAGAATGGGATTATGTCATGGAAGGTGAAAATTCATGCAGTTTGATTTAGGTATCTGGGCATATCCCAATTTTGTAGCTTTTTGCTTTGTTCCTAGAAAAGTTATCACACCAGATTCTAAGGTCCCTTAGGAAAGATTTCCTTCAATTAGCTCCTCCAGAAGAATGAGATGGTGTCATGCTATAATGGTATGGCTGCTTCAGAGGAAACGAATAATACCATTGTTCCAGCAGCAGAGCTTCTATACATATTATTGCAAAGTCTGACTGCAGGGAGTCAAGACCTCATCCTTTGTACTTGTTCTTTCTACCCATCAGTGCTTGTCAGCAGCATTGCTTTGAGGAGGCATGTTGAAGAAAGCAGATTCTGTGCAGTATACTGAGGCTTACAGCCAAGTTAGGATCACAAGGTCTATCCAGTTCCTACTTGCCCCTTTCCTTTCGGTCACTCATGAGTCACAGGACACAATGTGTGCTGAGGAATATCTTGAGGGAGGAGTGGCACTCCCAGGCTGAGTTCATTAGAAAGTCTCTTTCTTTCCCTCCAGACTTTGTAGAGTCCTGGTCTCAAGTCTTCCTCTTTAGAGACAGGATATTAAGTAGCAGGAAAAATGTATGAATTTGAAGGTTTCTTCTACATGATAACCACTGGCACTTTTCAGGTTGGGTGACCGATGAAGATTTCTAGGGGTAAACCTGAGGGACAATGGTTTCTAGTACTCTTGCATAAGTCTCCACAAGCATGTTCCTCATTAGCAATCAACCTTTTGACATCAGTTAGCCTTTATAAAAGGATTGCCTGAGACAGTATGATACAAACTAATCCCCCACCTACAATGGCAATCAATGGAAGTATGCACTCTGCTCTTATTCACACAAAGCCCCTGTGCAGGATGCATTCAGACTTAAAGTACAAAGTGTAGTGAGGTACATGTAGAAAAATTACATGTGGTGAAGGGATATCTGCCCTGAAATCCTTTTCTACCCTCATAGTGTTTTTTGCAACCCTTACTTTCCATCTTAGAATCAATACTGTGTATTGGTTCCAAAACTGAAGGGTGGTAAAGGCTAGGAAATGGGGATTAAGTGACTTGCCCAGGGTCACACAGCTGGGAAGTGTTTGAGGTCACATTTGAGCCCAAGACCTCCCATCTCTAAGCCACCTCGCTGCCCCCTACCTTCATGATGTTCTCATGAAGTTCCCCTTAGGTGTATATTTCTCCAAGATAAGTACCCCAGTTAAGTACAGAGAGTTTATGCTTTAGTCAAGTTCACAGCTAGCAGTACTTTCTGCTAGGAGTCTCATTCCCTGAAGCTTTTACTGTGCTTCTAAATATGTCTGTAGTCCCCTTCCTTTGTCAAAGGCCACTAATGCCCCTCTGGCTACTACTACCACTTCCGATTGCCAATGAGACCTCTGATCAGACCTCCCTGTCTCCTGAACTCACAAGATCACCATCTGGACATTGTCCATTTTGAAATATTTGTTCTGCTAAGACCAGAAAAGAACAAAAGCCAAGCCAGAGTGGCCATGTGCTCACAGACACTATAGCCAGGTGAGAGAAAGGACAATCTTCCTTCCCACCACAGAAGAGCTCCCTCACAGGTCTCCTAAAAACTACAAAAGAAAGGGATTATATGGCACTGATTATGTGCATACTCAGTTCTGGCCTGGATTATCTTGAGTCATCATTCTGTCTCTATAACCAATTATAAGACTTTTTTGGTATCACACAGAAGCAAACCCTGAGTCACTCATGACTGGAAATACCCCCCCTCCTGCCCCAAAGTTCCCACATGATTGGCAGAGAATAATTATGTACACTCAAAGGACTTAAACTCAGCCAAAGAATATTTGAATATGCTTCAAGGACTGGCCTCCCATTGATCAATCCGCTCCATCACCCTTAGATGAACTATGTTCCTAACTGATCTTACCACCCAGTACATCCTCTCACCAACAAGTCTTTCTTGCTGCTGCCAAAATAACCTTATTAATATACTGATATGATTAAGTCACTCCTCTGCTCCAGTTTAATTCAATATGCTTCTATTAAGTACCTGCTATGTGTATGACACTGTGCAAGGCATGAAGACATAAAGACAGATATATCAATGGCCCAGCTCTCAGGGAGCTTATTATCTAAGGAGGGAAGGACAAATCCACAAATAATTAGAATATCAGGGGTCCTGAGATAAGTGCAAATGAAAGACTTAGTCAAAACACTTGATGAAATCTGAAGAGGAAGCGGTTGCTTTTACTTGGACAAGTCAGGGAATATTTTATACAACAGGTAGTATTTCACTTGGGTCTTGAAGAAGTAGAGAGACTTGCACAGAAAAAGACAGGAATGGGGAGCGGATGGATTAGAGACATGAAGAATAGCATAAGCAAAGGCACAAAGATGTGGGAGAAAAAGAAGATAGGAGATGGAAAGTAAAGCATTCTGATTAGAGTATACCATCAATGAGTATAATAGTATAAGACTAGAAAAGTAAGCTGAACTTAAATTTTCGAAGGTTTTGAATGCCAGAGGTAGAAGCTTTTACTTTGTCCAATAGGTAACAGAGAGTCACTGGAGGTATCTGAGTAGAGAAGGGATATTATTATTAGTTAAAGTATCATTGGAGTTGTGTTAGGAAGTTTAGCAGTGTAAATTGTTAACAGATTGGAGAGGAGATGAATTAAAAGTACAAAGACCAATGAAAAGATGAGAATCTGAACTAATAATTATTATTCACATTTCTCTTAGTGTTTTGAATTTTATGGATCACTTTCCTCACAACCAAGTGTTAAGGTAGATGATACAAATAATATTCTCCTCCCCATTTTCCAGAAGAGGAGTCTCAGACTCATAGAGGTTTATCAGCTAGACCAGATTCTCATAACTTGTAAGATTTCAATGGGAGTAGAGTGGAAGGTTTGAATGTGAAAGACACTGCAGGAACAGAAATGACAAAACTTGGCTACTAATTGGATGTGAGTGTGATAGAATGGGAAGAATCAAAGAGGATACCAAGGTTAGACGCCTAGGTAACTAGGAGAGTGATGGAGCAATTAATAAATGTTAGGTTGAGGGACAAGTTGGGGAAGGAAGGTGAAGAGATTATCTTCAAAAACATTGAAATTGAGATGTGAGCAGTAAGAATTGACCCTGGAGGCAGCCTTCCCCTTTCCTGGAGCCATGGGAGTGAATGAGATCTCTAAGAAAGTGGGCACAGAGAGATAAAAGAAGACCAAAGACAAAATATTGGTGATTATCCATGTTTAAGGCACTGGAAGATGAAGAGAATACAGCAAAAGATACTAAGAAGGATGTGTGAAAGAGATAAGAGAAATATAAGAGCAAAATGTCATAGAAATTATGGCAGAGAGAATGGTAAGAAGGAGTGGGGGTGGTCAGTAGAGTGAAATGTCACAGAGAGGTCAAGGAAGATGAGGTAGAGAAATGACAGAATTTGGTGATGAAGACATCACTTGTAGTATTTATTTCAGTAGAGTGATGGGGATAAGATGCAGATCAGAAAGGTTAGAGAGGAAGGCCTTTTTGATTCCCTTCTGCTGCTAAAAAAAAAATCACTTTTTATTTATTTTGTTTGTAGCTATCAACTCAACCAGATATGCAGAGCATCAGAGGTAGAAGAGACCTCAGAGGCCATTAACTTCCACCTCCTTATTTTATAGGTGAGGAAACTGTCTCCTTAAAGGTGAAATGATTATCCAAGGTTACACAGGTAGTGTCGAAGGTAGGATTTGAACATGGAACTTTGAGTCCAAAGTCAGGGCCTCTTCCACTTGCCATGTGCCATTTTGCTTATTTGCGAATACAGTGTCACTCCATTAGGATGTAAACTTCTTGCTGGCAGAGGCTGTTTCATTTTTGTGCTGAGCTAACCCAGTACCTGGCAGAGAGTAAGTTCCTTAATAAAAGCCTATTCATTTGTTGATTGGTAGGAAAACTAAGTGTCACCAGTAAGACTTATGATAGAAATATCTATCATATCTGTCATAGCTAACACAAAGTTTTGCAGTAGTAGATTTTTAATAGATATTTGCTAAGTAAATGAACATTCTATATATGTACTCCTGCTTCCTATTTTGAGTATGACGTCTAAGACTTTGGATATATAAATCTTCCCAGAACATGGAAGCTGTAGGAATTCCAAGTTTCTGGTTTTAAACTTAGGTTTAAAAGACATATTGACTAAAGTAATTCTGAAGAAAATGCAAATTGATTATTCCACCTAATCATTACTAATTCTACTTATTTACAATAATTTTTTTAAACTTTTAATTTTGCTTCTGAACATGTGTGCTGTTGGGCAAGTCACATCATCAATAACTCAGTTTCTCTTCCCCTAAAGTGGTGGTAAAAAAGGTATTAACCAGAAACAATTACTGGTGAAATATAGTAAAAACTTTGTTCTTTCAGGTCTGACAATCAGTTCTTTATTCACTCTTCTATCATATCACTTAATAAAGTGAATTTGACATCCAATTATTTCCCTCAACTTCCGGGAGGACACATAGGTCTTTCATACCCCACGACACAGAGGCCGATCGAGGACAGGAAAACAGTACGACCCCAAAACCGATACTTGTTTAACTGGCCACTGCCAACTTTTTAATATGATTTTATTTATTGTGACTTCATCGCAGGAAGAGAGGAAAACGCCAGATCTTCTCCTCTTCAACTTTGAAAACACATTTTGAGCCTTTTTACCAAAGTATTTGTCAGAAATGTTCACTGAATACACCAGATGGCAGTCTTACAGTGACCTTGCTTTGCTAATTCTACTCTTTGAAATCTTTCACTCCTAAGAAAACACATCAAGAAGAAGCCCCTTTGAAATGTGATCTGGAGCATGGAAATTAGCTCTCAAGTACTTTAAAGGGCATCTTCTTGTACTTGGGGCTCTGTCTCTACAACATCGTATTTGTAAAGTCCCTGTGGAGGCAGGAGTAGATTTCAGAAGAACCCAGTGGTAGGTAAGAGTGAGCCGTGACTCCTGAAAATGTTTTTCAGACAGTGAATTTTCCTAAATGTTTGAAATGTAGAGAAGCGAGGTGGAGGGGAGCAATGCTTTCCCATCTTACACTAACGAAAGGAGCCGATCCAAGTTCAAAGTTTCCACTAACCTTGAAAAGAGCTTTGTGGGCAGGTCAGCTGCATGGGGAGGGACAGTAAGGGAAGAATCTAGGTCAGCATTACTTACGCTGACAACACTACAGTTGTAAAATTGGTGTCATATGTTTTGGCTTTGACTGACATTTTTGATGATTTAAACTTTCCCCTTCTTCTGTAAAATGAATCCCTCACTGAAAAATCAATGTTTAGTCATTTCCCCAGTCCTTCCTTCTTGGGGAAAAAAAATACTAGTGCGTAATTCTACAATCATTTAAGCCATGGGATTCAAAACCTGGAAAAATTAATACGTCTTTTCTTCAGCAGCCTTTTTACCGGGTCAAATCTACTTGACATCTCACATTGGAGCTTGTCTTAAATAATACATTCATAAATGTTTGTTGAATTAATGATTATTTGCATTACTTATCTTCCCTTTCACCGGCATGTATTTTCTGCCCGGAATGATGAAGAAGGAACAGGGCTAGATTCTTTCAGCTTTTCTCTGGCCTTGTACTTACTGGTGCCCCAGTCCATGACCCTTACTGTGTTCCTAAATTCCATTTCCAAATGACCTGGTCTAATAGCTGGAGATTATTATAAATGTCAAGGGCAGCTAGATAGCTCAGTGGATAGAGCCCCATGCCTGTGGTCAAGAAGACTTGAGTTCAAATATGGCCACAGACACTTATTAGTTGTGTGACCCTGGGTAAGTCACTTAACCTTGTTTACCTCAGTTTCCTTATCTGTAAAATGTAAAATGATCTAGAGAAGGAAAGGACAGCACTCTAGTATCTTTGCCAAGAAAACCCCAAATGGGGTCATGAAGAATCAGGCACAACTGAAACAACCGAACAACAACAAATTATAAATGCCTAGAATAAGGAGCTTTTATAATATGACCTTGTAATATTTGGGGGATACAGTTTGACCCTACTGTATTGAAATCCTCAAGTTGAATTCTAATAGAATTCTACTATAATCTGTTTTCCCCCATTTAATAAAATAACATTTCTTTGGTCTTGATTGGTTCGTGAATGAGCATGAATTCACAGTCCACTATATCTAAACCAACTTCAGACACCCTGGCTGCTCCACTTCTCCTCCACATCTTTCTGCCATGTTTCCCTGCTATTGCTGATATACTCAGACAATGTGAAATCCAGACACCATGACCTAAAAGAGTGAAATCACTCGACCTTGAATCTGTGGCCATGCTGTCCTGATCTGCAAGAGCAAACAAACAGATGTAAGCAAACATATCTAGCTGGTCCTGAATGGTTTCTACCAACATTGCACCCATTGCACCATCCCATCCCCCATATATACACACTTTTCACTTTTTGCCTTAAGAGAACTAATCAAATCAGTACCAAACTTGGTTCTGAAAGGGAGTTGTCAGAAAGAGGAATAAATTTTGGAGAAATAAAATAAACAGTTGTCTCATCTGTGTAACTCTGAATTGTTAACTCAGCTGATTATGTTAAATAACACAATCCTCACCTGATATAACCAGTCATTTATTTCTTTGCCAAGTTTTGGGAAGCCAATAGAGGGATATAATACAGTATAGCTAAAGAAGCTTTGGGTAGTCAAAAGATTCCAATTCTAGCCTCCTGCCACTTAGAAACCATGGGGCCATAGATAAATCATTTACTCTTTCTGTGCCTCAGTTTCCTTCTCTGAAAAGATAAAGCACTGGCTTAGATGGCTATGGCCACCTTTAAAATTCTTTATTGTTGCTGTTCACTCATTTCAGTTGTGTCCAACTTTTCATGACCTGTAATTTGCAGAGTGTTTTAAAGTTTGCAAAGCTCACTTTACACTCTTTTGTGCAAGTGACAATACCATTTACCCAGTCTTTCATGTTTTGAAACCTTAGTATTACATTTGACTTCTTTTTCTCCTTTACCTCTCACATTCAGCTACCAAGACCTGTCAATTACACTATCCCAATATCTCTTGCATCCATCCATCCCTTCCTCATTTCCATTGGATTAGTTAAGGGTCAGCAAACCACTACCTCTGGGCAAAATCTGACCTGCTGACTGCTTTTGGGTGGCTTACAAATTGCATATTTGTTTTGACATTTTCAAATAAAGTATACAAAAACAATTGGGTCTATTAGATTTAGCCCCCCAGGCTATAGCTTGCCCACCCCTGAACTAAAGGAAAAAAGTCTTCCTCTCTAGGAGATACCTCACTAGGGGCGAAAACTCTTTGGATGACTGAGTCACTACAGCTAAAAAAAAAAAATCTATTTTCATTTTTTTTTTAACCCTAACCTTCTGTCTTAGAATTAATATGAAGTATTGGTTCCAAGGCAGAAGAGCAGTAAGTGCTAGGCAATGGGATTTAAATTACTTGCCCAGAGCCACACAGTTAGGAAGTATCTGAGGCCAGATTTGAACCCAAGACCTCCCATCTCTGAGCCTGGGTCCCAATCCACTGAGCTACCAAGCAGCCCCCACATACATTTATTTTCAAACCTATATCCTGCTCTCCTAGAGATAAGTGTCTTCACTGTGACTTAGGGTCATAAAGTCTATGTTTTGCCTCCCTAATTAATGTTCTAATATGGATTCTCTTCTCTCAGATCCATTTAGGGGACCTCTACTAAATAAAACCTATAGAGCTGGGTACATCTTGGTTTTTCTATCCCAAAATATTTTGATTCTTCTATATAAATGAATACAAGCAAGCACAAAAGCTAAGCCCAGAAGACGTCATTATCTCATTATCTTCTTCCTTCATTCCCGCATTCCTGGATCTAATATATATATACATATATATATATATATATATATATGTGGCAAGCAATAAGTGTGCCATTAATTTGTATATGTAGCTGGTCTCATCTTTTCCTAGCTTTCAATCCACACCCTATATACCTATCCTAAATAATTTGGTATTATAATTATCTATATGTCACATCTCCTTAGTAGATTGTAAATACTTTGATGGCAAGGATTAAATCTTAAACTTTGTATCTCGGCTACCATGCTAGAGAAATAATGGGCTCTCAATAAAAGGTTGTGAGATGGACTTGAGTAGACCCAATAAACTCAGATTGTAGAACACAAGGGCACAAAATTCAGCCATTTATCCAATATCGGTCTCCTACTACGTGAAGGGAATTAAGATGCATTAACCATATTTTGTACTCTTAATGCTGGGCACTCCCATTAAGCGTGGACTATACACCAGAGAAATCACTTACACAAGGATAGAGGGGAATTATGCAGTAATAAGTGTTTGTTGAATGGAATGTGTTTGTTGAACTGGAAAACTAAGCAACCACACTATGTATTTAGTGAGCATTATGTTAATGAACTGATCACTTTCAAGATCTAATTTATTCTATGGTGGTTAGTTTCATTTCCCTTTTAATTATATAGGGACTTTGGGGAAACTTACCATAACTAACCAAGATAAGCTGAAATCTCTCATTCTATAGAAATTTATTGAGCACCTATAGGCTATGGAGTAGTGGATGTAGGAAGATCTGGGTTTAAATACCACCTCTAGAGGTCAGCTAGGTGGCTCAATAGATTGAGATGGGAGGTCCTGGGTTTAAATATGACTTCGATATTTCCTAGTTATGTGACCCTGGACAAGTCACTTAACTTCCATTGCTTCATTTTTATGGCTCTTCTACCTTGGAACCAATACACAGTATTCATTCTAAGATATGGTAAGGGTTTTATAAAAATATTTCTGACACTTAATATCTGTGTGATTCTGGACAAGTCATTCAACTATTTTGAGACTCAATTTTCTCATCTATAAAATGAATCAGTTGAAAGGGATGCCCTCTGAGGTGCCTTCCAACTGTAGATCTGTGATTCTCCATACAGAACACTGTACCAAGCAATGATAGAGTTGTTTTATGTCTTTATAGCAACGTGATAAAAGATTAAAATAAAATGCTATCAAAGTGACAACAATGAGGTGTATGATGCTAAAGATATATCGTATTCTTTAAAACTGAAACTATTTATTTGGAATCCACTTCAATGGTCAGATGTCACTTGTCAGCAGTATTTTAAAATTACAGCCCTGCATGACTTGGCTTTGAGAATTTAAACTGCATGTGTTATTTAGCTCTGATCCTACCACCTCAGATGTTATGTTTGTAAAGTTATACCTCCTGCTTCTTTTTATAGGATGCAATTAAATGGATAGCTGCAAATGGTATTGATACAGCTATATATTTTAACATGGAAGGTTGATTTAAAGCTATTGACATGTTTGTTCAAAGTCCAGAAGACTAAACCTTATGCTGGACATAAAAAAGGTAAAGCCATAAAACCAGACTGCAAAAAAATACAACATGCTCTATATCAGTCACCAATGCTCCAGCTTCACTATTATTTAGAAGAGATTAAGTGACTCACAGATTACTGCTCGGTACAAATTACCCTGCTCAATAATCAAACAATAAGCATTACTAAGTCCCTTTAACATTCTAAACACAGTATTGAGTTTAAAATGTGATTTGGATACATTTAAATGGGGTTTAATTATTATTATTCAAGCACACCAACTGTATTTAAATGAAAAGTTTTGGGGAAAATGTTAATATACAAATACTTCAAGAATTACTTTTTGGTCTACGTATTTAAAATTCAAAGAGATTACTTTTAAAAACTATAGAAATCAGAAACCGGAGTTCTCAATGAAGTATTCTTTTTACTGATTGCAGAATTCTACTTTGAAGAAAAAGAGGCAAATCATGAGTAAGCAAACATGTCAGAAATATTTTT
This sequence comes from Gracilinanus agilis, assembly GCF_016433145.1. Lineage (NCBI taxonomy): Eukaryota > Metazoa > Chordata > Mammalia > Didelphimorphia > Didelphidae > Gracilinanus > Gracilinanus agilis. The sequence goes on along the minus strand of NC_058134.1, from coordinate 138,320,040 downwards.
GATTAACTAACTTCCATAATATATAAGGGCCTCAGTATACTAATTCATTCCAGTTTTTTATCTGAGAACATTTTGAATGATCAGACTGTGTCATTTTCAGATCCTAGGTCCTTTAAGATTAAATTATGCTCCCTGTGTAGCAATTTATTAGAATATTGAACTCAAAGTCAAGCATACCCAGAGTCAATTTTTCTGTTTACCACTTGCCAGCTAGGTAAGTAACTGGAACTCTACTGCCAAGGCAACTCTCTAAGACCAAGTTGCAGAGAAAGTACTAGTTTATATTGGATCAGGAAGTTCCTAGCTATGAGACTCCCACCTTGACAAAGCCAGAGGTGAAGTAATGTTATATAAATATATATATACATACACATACATATATATATATATTACACACACACATACATACATATATATTCACACACAAACACATGGATGTGTATATACATATGTATACATATACATATATTGTGATAATTAGATTAAATCTACCATGCCCATCTTTAGATTTAATCACCAAAGGTGAAAACATCTCCACTTAACTCACACATGCTAGAGTGAGTGACAAATCAGAATTTACTGACTGCCTCCTGGGCAGTCCTAAGAAAAGCGTCTGTTGTGATTGGACATGTAAACTAAGAGGAAGGCACAGGAAGTGATGCAAAAGAAACCCCTTTAAAAGAGTGTTCAGTGAGCTCAGTGTCTCTCTTCTGGTTCGTGTCTTGGATCTGAAGGAGCTCTTCTTGTTCTAGACCTGGGACCCTGAGACCTTGGGGATACTGTTCTTAAATCTTTCCTTTGGAATTCCATGTGGTGAGTGTAAAGACTGAATCTTCCTGAACTTCTCTTAAGGAACTCCCTTTCAAAGAGACTCTGTGACTGAAGCTTTTTCTTCATTTGCCTCCAGGGCCCTTTGATCCAAAGGCCATCTGACTTTCAGGCCTTGTACTCAAGGCTGAATCTCCCTTGGCTAAGGGTTAGTTAGATCTGCCTGGGTTAAACTAGGGGATGGGAACAAATTACTTAGTGTGTTAGTTTACTTATCCTATCTTATCCTAACTCTAATTTTCTTAATTTCTCTCTTTTCATTTGTAAATAAACTTCCATAAAGGTCAATTTGACTTGAGGTTATTCTTTAATTGGGGATTGATAATTATTCAATTCCCTGGCAACCAAACCTTTTTTTTTTTTTAAACCCTTAACTTCTGTGTATTGGCCCATAGGTGGAAGAGTGGTAAGGGTGGGCAATGGGGGTCAAGTGACTTGCCCAGGGTCACACAGCTGGGAAGTGTCTGAGGCTGGATTTGAACCTAGGACCTCCCGTCTCTAGGCCTGACTCTCAATCCACTGAGCTACCCAGCTGCCCCCACAACCAAACCTTTTAATATCCACCCAATCAAAATCCCTTTTTACCCCTTATAATATGAGTGTGTACATTTATGTATGTGTGCATTTATGTGTGACCATTTTATCTCATTTCCTTTGCAGGTTCATCATGTAGATAAATCTTAACTGTAGATGCACCCCAAGGCTTTGTCCCAGTCCATCTTGTCTCTCTCTAATCTCTCTCTTGAACAACTTCCACAGGCCATATATATATATGTGTGTGTGTGTGTGTGTGTCTATACATATATTTTATACATGTATAGATGCATATGTATGTATTGATTTTATGTGTATATAAATACAATATGTACATGCATATATATACATGTATATACAATGGGTATAACTGTATATATGGTATGAATATAATACATATGTTTTTTACAATGAAAGAATATTAATGTTTTAGAATTTTTTAATAAGATTAAAACAGAAAGAGATGTTCTTGTTATTCCCTAATAAATGGGGAAAATATATTAAATAAAACAGCCTATTCCCTGGGTGCTGTTGTTATTAATCAGCTCTTTATTATATTTCAGTACTGGTATAATTGAATTATTTAAATTACTCACATTGTTTTCTAGAAGAATTTCTTAAATTACAGATTAAGTTCACCTTGTGAAATTTTTCATTAAATATTATTGCTTGTTGACATGATACAGAATCAATGATGTCTTTTAAAATTGCAGCCCAACAAACATTTTTTTTTATAATGGACAATTACATCAAGATATATACTACATTAAAAATCCAGGAATTGATTGAAAAAATTTAATTTAAGTAAATAAAAACTGATCATGCTCATCATGACTACAAATCTTTTAAAGGAAACTTTCTAATTTCACAACTTTATCCATTAGCTATTTTTTTTCAGAATTTTTCATTCCTAAGGTTTATCAACAAACATTTATTAAATACTACTTGCATAGTATTCCCACTAGGAATTCCACTGGAGAAATATTTCAATATTCTTCAGAGTGTTTTGAAAAGAAAACTATAATTTAAACTCCCAACTATTATCCTATACCCTCCTTTTCGCAAATGAACTCCAAAAAGTTACTTGTATTCATTAGCTCCATCTCCTTTTCTCTCATTAAGTTATCAACTCCTTACAACTTGTCTTCTGACCTCAACCCTTAAATAAAATTGTCTTATCCAAGGTCACCAATAATTACTTATTTGAAAAATCTGATTTCCATTCTCTCGTTCATCATCCTTCTCTTCAGAATTTTATACTCTTGACCACCCTCTCTTCCTCCTATCTGGATATTACCTCCTATCTGGATTTTCTTGATATTGTTCTTTCTTCTTGTGCCCATGTTCTCCCTTGCTTGATTGTCATGTATATCATGCCGAATTGGATGTACTACCAAGACTCTTCCTAGCCCATCTTTTATTCTTTCTCTAACATCTCTCTTTCAACAAATAACTCCCATAAGTATAATTATCTTTCTGCTCATCATTCCCAAATCTATATATCTAGAGTTTACTTCCAAGAGTGGAGCCAAGATGGCAAAGTAGAATAGAGAGAACTATGAGAATCCCTTCCAACCAATATTAAAATAATGCCACAAAACAAATACAGGAGTGAAGGAACCCACAAGGTGACAGAGAGAAACAACTTTCAAGAAAAGAAAGATTTAAAAGGTAGGCAGAAAAAATCTGGGGCACTGGAGTGAGAGGGGAGCACAGTCAGCAAGACTATAGCAAGGAGTGAAAAGCAAGCCAAGAGCAAACCACACATCCCCACCCCATGTCTGCTGTATCAAGTTCTAAACCTCAATCCAAGGCCACATTCAGACCCTGAGACCCTGCCTGGGCAAATAGAAGTCCAAGCCAATGCATGCCCCTTGAGGTTTCAAACCTGTGGTGAAGTCCAGAATCCCAGCCCAGGGCAATCTGTACTGAAGTGGGCTGATCTGTGAGGATCCAGAGAAAGCCAGGAGTCCCAGTCTGGGTCTATGGTGAGGACATAGATCCCAGTTTTGGGTAATTGATTGACCTAATAGAGGGGTCCAGATCTTTTGGCCAGGGGCTCAGGGCAGAGCTCCAGAACAGGGCAATCAATTATGTGCCTGATTGGATCAAGTACACAGAAAGACCAAAAACTTTCACCTAATCAGCCCCATACTTGATCAAATTCAGTGAAATCAAAAGCTTACACCCAAGCCTGAGGCAAGATTTTAAGCTATCAGCATATCAAGTATTAATTAAATTAGCAGTGGGAGGAGGCCCTCAGAGCTCCCAGCCCTCAGACCATCATAGCATCTCTGAAGAACTAAAACTGGCAGAAACTCAGAAAATAAACTAAGGATAGCATCAAGGAAGTACTGAAGTTTAAGAGGGTATCCTAACCTCCCAGAAAACAGAGCCTACCTATAAAAAGGTAAGAAAAATGAGCAAACAACAAAGAAGCACCTAACTCTAAAGAATTTTTATGGAGATAAAGGTATAGACACAGAAGGGGACAGTGAAAGTAAAACAAACACATGCAAAGTACAAAAGAAAAATATGGATTGTACATAGATTCTGGAAGAGCTCAAAAAAAAAAGACTTCAAAAACCAATTAAGAGAGGTAGAGGAAAAGTGGGGAAGAGAAATGGAAAACATGAAGAAGAATACCCAAAAGCTGATGGAGGAAAATCAGGCCTTAAAAATTAGAATTGAGCAGCTAGAAATGAATGATTTCATGAGAAATCAAGAAACAATAAAACAAAATCAAAAGAATCAAAAAAACAGAAGAAAACATGAAGATCCAGGAGAGACAATTTAAGAATTATTAGACTACCTGAAAGCCATGATCAGAAAAAAATCTTGGACATCATACTACAAGAAATTATCAAATAAAATTGTCCAGATATCCTCAAGCAAGAAAAAAAAATTGAAATTGAAAGAATTCACAGTTCACCTCCAGAAAGAAATCCTCAAATGACAATTTACGGGAATATAATAGTTAAATTCAAGATCCTTCAAATCAAGGAGAAAATACTGCAAGCAGCTAGAAAGAGACAATCCAAATCTATATATCTAGACATAATTTCTCTCTTGAGATCTAGTCCCTAACATCTACTGCTTATCATATATTTTGAAATGGATTTCCCATAGAATGCTCAAATTCATGATATCTAACTCTAAGCTTCTCTTTCCCCAAAAACCCACCCTTCTTCACTCTCAGTCCCAATATAGAATAAGTTGCCAAATTTTATTGGGACTTTTGTGAGATTTCTCACATCTATCCCTTTCTCTCTTTTCATATGGTCACTATTATAGTTCAGGTCTCACCTGAACTTCTGCATTGTTTTCCTAATTGTTCTCCCTGCCTTGAGTCTCTTCCCAATCCAATCTGTCATAATATAGAAGTGATTTTCCTAAAATAAATATTTGCCTGTGTCACTCACTCAATATATGTGAGAATTTTTCTATGACATCTAGAATCAAATAGAAACTTCTTCATTAAAAAAGTATCTGGTTAGTTGGATTGTGGGGTTTGAAGATGTCCCACATGGCCTTAGCTATAGCTATAACCAAGGGATGCGTTTTCAGGAAGTAAAGTAGTTTATAGTACTAAGCCTGTAGACCTTAATGAATATGGTGAACTATATGGACTTTAGGCTTGAAGTATAGGCTTATTGTGACTGTGTATGCAAGACTGTTAGAAGACCAAGGTTACCAGTATTTCAAAACTCTGTCCCTAAGCTCAGGCACTCCTGCCAATGTGAAGCAGAAATACAGAAAATTACTGAAAATTTTATAAAAGAAGTATTAGTGAAAATTAATAGTTAGGTGACTCAGGACAAGTCACTTAACCTCTATCTGCTTCTGTAAACTCATCTATAAAATAAGTTTAATAATAACTTCTAAACTCCTATGATTATGTGAAGATCAAATGATGTATTTATAAAAGTGCTTTGCAAATCTTAAATCTCCATATAAATGCTAGCTATTATCAGAAGTGGGACTCTAATTGCTATCAATAACTTGAAAGGCCCTAGAAATGATAGAGATCTTTAGAAATAAAGGAGGACTTCTAGGTGAAGATGATTTTGAATTTATGTGGATCCATTCAAATGGATTCTGGGGTAAAGAAGCAGATACAGTCTCATCTAAATTAGGTGGGAGTATGAATCTGGTTTCTTCTAAGAAGGATGGGTTTACTGGATAATGTATTGTCCTGTGCCCTAATAATTTTGTCACCAATCCTCATGAGTTTGGGAAAAGAGCCAGTTAAGTACTAAAGGTTAATAGAAAAAAACAAACTCCAACTAAACCTACGAGTGGTCCAAAGTGATCAGACAGTTTTGTCTTTTACACAATGAGGAAATTATAAGACCAGATGATTCTTTTCCTAAAACCTTTATTATGATCTTTTTCTATAAGGGTTGGATCTTAGAAAAGACATGAAAGTCTCTCGCCATGATCACTTGGGTGTTTTCGAGGTAGTCAAGAGCAAGGTAGGCAAAACACTACAATCAAAAGATATAGGTTTCGATGAAAGAAGTTGAGTCATAAGAAGGGTCAGCTCCCTAGCATTCATTATATTTTGACTTCCTTTCCTCCTATAAATTTCATCAGCTCCATATTCTTCCATTAGTAGTTGTTTTGCTTTTACTTCTCAGTTCCTTAGATATCAGGTTTCCTAAGACACTCTAACTGACTTAGCTATCCTTCACATATTTCAGCTAGTCTGCTCCCAACACAGAGCCAGCCTCTTCGACTCCAAGCAAACCATATTCCAATCCTCTCTTCCTGGAGGTCTTTCTAATCACTAGTTTATGTTAAATCTGATTCCAAAGATCAATATACTCTGCTTCTTTCAAGGGAACATCAACAATCCAGTTCAAAGATCAATGCTATGAGGGGACATAGTAGCAAATCCATCAGAAATGTGTAATTTGGGGAGCAATAGGTCCTAACCCAAGAAGATAGGGGCAAATGACATATGGCAGAAAATTAACATGGAAGAAAGCATATGAGGCTTCAAAAAAATAAATGAGCATTTATTAAGCTCCTATGTGCCAGACACAGTGCTAATCACTTTACAAATCTTTTTTTTTTGGATGTTCACAACAACTCTAGGAGGTAGGGTGCCATTATTATCTCCATTTCACAATTAAGGCATTAATTTCACAATTAAGCAGGCAGAGATTTAACTGATTTGGCCAGGAGCACACAGCAAATAAGTTTATGAAGCCAGATTCAAACTCAGATGTTCCTGATTCCAAGTTCAGCATTCTATCCATTACACCTATGATAAGGGAATCTGTGTTTTGATTTGATTAATCAGAAATTTGGACTTCCTTCCCATTTGTTTTAAATTTGAGTCAATCAGCAACCATGAAATTGATATTGATTCCACAGGCTCTCCTTCCCCCCTCCCCAATGCCAAGCTAATTGCGGAACCAGGATTGGTTCCTAGGGAGTGACATAAGAGATCTAGGGGTTGTAGTGAGGATTTATAAGATGAGACACTGGGGTGTTGTTGTTTTCTGAGGCTGAGATTCAAAGACAGATACTGAGTTGTTAGGCTCTGGATTATTAGGCTAGGAAATTCTACACCTCCTTTCTATATTTCTCTCTTATTTTCTTTTTTCTTACTAATAAATATAGCTATTAACAGTCTTGTGACTTAAGGGTTAATTACAATTTTGGTGACCACACATTCTAACCATTACACACCTATCTGCCAATGATTATTTTTTTCCCCACAAAAAGATCAGCTTGGGATGTCTTCAGTTTATGGTGAGATTATGTAAGTCGTTCACTATCCTATGTACTCCACAATAGACTAGCTCAGCTAAAGGTAGAGAAACTGAGGATTTGAGCACAATTTCAAGGTCTTCCTGTCTAGTGGTTTCTGCTATCCTGATTGTTAACCTCTTAAATCTCTTTCCATTTTAATTCATCCTCCATCTACCTGCCAGAGTACTCTTAGTTACTTTATAAGAGAGGCCTTACTTGATAAACTCTAGTATTTTCCTAATACTTCTAAGAAAAAATATAAATGTCTCTGTTATTATCTCTGGCTTTCCTCAAGATTCAACTCAAGTGTTACTTTTGTATATATGTGGTCCTCCCCAATTCCTCTAGCTGCTAGTGCTTTTCACTCTAAAATCCCTACTTTCTATCCATGTATCTAATATTTTAGAATTTAGAAATATGTAGAATAATATTTTAGAATGTAAGCTCATTGAGGGCAGAAAATGTTTTCGCTTTTTCTTTATATTTGTACTACTTAGCACAGTACGGAAACATAATAAATGCCCAATAAAACTTTGTTTGTTGATTGACTGACTTTTGACTCATTTCAGTAAATGAATGAAACCAGCCTCCTACACACTTCCAGATCCCTGACTATTAACCTGGCTTCAAACCATGTTTTCATTGACAGTTTCAGTACCATGGTCAGCAGTAGTGTTATAATACTGATGGTCATTATGTGATAGAGGGGAATGTCATTAATGACTATATTTAAGGAGGAAGAAGAGCTGACACTAGGGCCAGTAAGTTGGCTCACATGTGTTTTCTTTGGGTCTCTGAGTCATTCACAAATACAAAGTTCCAAGGACTTTGGATATTTTGAGTCACTGTCTTGAATTTCCTTAGAAGTGCCCAGACATATAGCATTGTCTTTGTGGCTCTTCCCTGGTGACTGACCAGCAATGAAACATTTCAGAGAATACATGTGATCTACATGCACCTTCCTTGGGTTTCTAGTATTTTGTCTCAAAGCCTGGTACTCCCACCAAAAGAAAATGAGTGAGTATTATAGCAAGGGTTGAGTTTGTGATTAGAAGACTTTTCAGAGACAGGTTTAACTATATTTCTGTTTTTGTACTGATTCCGAGATTCAACTTTAGTATCCTAAAGATGTATTTTGATAACCCAACTTCTTCACAGTTTGAAGATCTAAACTATGCCTTAGCTAAATTTCTGCCCTTCATTCCTATCTTACTCTAAGATCCTTCAGTCCATTAATACATAGCCAGTTTCAACTTTGACATGACTCCCAAAATTACAAATTCTCCCCACTTCCTGGATTTGTATTAAGAATTTCAAATATTCTGATAAACATCTTCAAAAACAAGTTTCTACTTAAAAGTCCCAACTTTCAAGTAGTTAGAAATCCAAGTTTTAAAAATGAATAAGGGGGGGCAGCTGGGTAGCTCAGTGGATTGAGAGCCAGGCCTAGAGACAGGAGGTCCTAGGTTCAAACCCGGCCTCAGCCACTTCCCAGCTGTGTGACCCTGGGCAAGTCACTTGACCCCATTGCCTACCCTTACCAATCTTCCACCTATAAGTCAATACACAGAAGTTAAGGGTTTAAAATTGAAAAAAAAATGAATAAGAACGATTCTGCAATCAATATAACACCTCTTGTAAGATTATACCTTATATGTCCCCTTAGATTAATACCAATTTACTGACGACTGTTCTGCAGGGATTATCCTATGGCCAATATGACATTCTACCTCAGTGTTGTTGTGAGAATTAAATGAGATAATATACAAAAACTGTTTTAATTGTAAGTGGCTAGATGAATGCAAAATAGTTATTTTATTTTATTATTAACAATTAAATATCTTGGCGTCAAAATCCTCAGAATGCTGACACATTAAATTATATATCTTCTTCCTCTTTTATATGATCTGTCCTCTCTTATTGAAGGCATGATTGCTGCTATCACTACTTATACTGGTTACTACCCATTATTTTTTTATGTCATTATTTTAGTATTCTCATTATTGGTCTGAAATGTTTTCAACTGCTTCTATACATAAGAATAAAGTGGTTTCAATAGTGCCATATTGGAATGTTATTGTAGTTATGTCCCTCATTATCATCACATTGTGGAAAATGTAAAATCCTCATGGACAAGTTATTAGAGCTTTTCCATGCTAGGCAACATTCTCAGCTTCCCAGCACTGATTGGGATTGTATGAATTATTCAGTATTTTAGTTTGTAGTTAGGGATGGTGTCTGAACAAAGGATACAGATTTAATTTTTAAAATTTTATTGGCACCTATTTGACAATGGCAAAAAAGAAAGATTCAGAGACAAATTAAAGTTTTATAAGTGAAAAAATAATTTTTGCTCCATACTTATAATTTTATTAGTATGAAAAACTCCCAGGTATGGAAACTGCTTTTGTTGACACAGATCAGCACGTCTTTTTTAATTTATAGTCTTTAAAGAGTTGCCAGGGTCACTGGGAAGTTAAATGACTTGCTCACAGTCACACAGCCAATATGTTTTATAGCCAGAAATTGAACCATGGATTTTTCATCTCCAAAACTGACCTTCTATTCATGATCAAAGGCTAACTCTATATATAATACTAAAAGTGTCTGATGCAGTCTTAGGACTCTGAAAAAAATTAGAAGCTCTTTGAGGGTAGGAAATATCTCTTTTTCTTCTTTCTTTACCCTGTAGTGAGTAGAAAAATATTTTAAATATCATAGGTATCCAACAAATATTTGTTAAATGAATAGAGATGCTCTTAATGCTTACTGTTTTTTAGATTGTCACTCTTATGAGCTTTTCCACACATCAATCAGTAAAAGCCACTAGAATCTTAGGACAAACGCAGCAATCCAGAACAAAGTGCTACTGGAGAAACTAGTTTGTTAGTTGTAACTTATCTATAATATCTACTTACACTTCAAATGCTATGGGTTAAATTATATTGACAAAGTACTGACTATCAATTTTCCCCTTTCAGGATATTTATGTCACATAGATAAATATAGTCTTTTTATGGGCTATTAATCAGTTTGACAATATACCTTAAGAGACAATATCTAATTTGAAGTAATACACATAAACATAAAACTTTTCATACACACAATCATAAAATTTTTATCCAAGTAGTCTCTAAACAAAATGGTTTGTTGGTTTTCATGTAGACATGATTCACAAGTAGACAATTTCTTTTTACACTAACAAATAGCTATTTGTAACTAACTGCACCTAGAGAGAGATAATTTCATGGTATGCTTGGTCATTCCATTTTAACACATTCACAAAGAATGTAGATAATGAAAGCTGCTATGAAGGCAAGGGTAGTTTACTCACCAACAAATATGGCAGAGGATGAGGAGTTATAGACATTTTATGAAGAATTTTATAGACACTCCATAATAAATTGACATACCCTTTCATATATGAGAGGCAGCAGTGTAGGAGAGAAATGGTAGGTCTTGGCATCAGGACAAAATGGGTTCAGGCCCTTCTCTTGGTCCATGCTGGCTGTGTTACCATGGGCAAGTCATTTAACCTTTAAGTGTGCTTGGCAACTTGTTAAGATTCTAAGTTGCATGACAGTTGGCTACCCACATTAGGAAAGGGAATTTCCTCAACAGGAATTACATATACCAAAGAAATCATGAGTCTATACCAAAATATGGTTCAGGCTCAAGAAATAAAACCAGCCAAAGACTAGAGAGGAGCTTTACATCTACATGTCATGATTATTTCCTTTATGAAGAAAGCTGAACATGACATCATCAAATAATCTCATAATAAATGAAATTAACTACTTACCTATATATTAACTGAAGAGTTTGCAGAAAGATTGACAGGGGACTCAATTTAATCAGAAACTATTAAGCACATTTAAGAATGAAAGTGGAAGATGAACAGAATATACAAATAAATGGAAAATATCTATTAACATTTCTATGAAAAGCTATTTCTAAATCAATAACCAAAACCACATTTGAACCCTAAAACTATATTGTCCAGGTGCTTCATAAAATAATATAAAGGACACTCCAAAAAGAATTATAAACAGCTTGAACCAGACAGAGAAGGCTGATACTAGAGGCAATAAAATTTTGAGGGCATTAAGAGATTATTTAGAATATTGAAAGCATTCTTTTTGAAAATATGAGGATGAATTAGACTTACAAGCCATATTTTATGATAGAACACATCTTTATGTTCTACCAATTGGCTGAACAATACAGGAAATGAAAGATACCAGTTTACTATATGCTGATTATATATTTTTTCTTTTAAAAATGCAATTGATTTAGTGGAGCAAAACACAACCTCAAAAGTTGCCTTCCAACAATATTTCCTCCCATGTACATGCTGAGATCATAAATATTCCTTGAAACATGGAAAATAAAGATAACTTTAAGAGCCTCTGATTATTGAAATCAAGCAAGGCATAAAACAGGGCAATACATGCCTATACACATTACAAGTTATACTATGTGCAACAGAGAGACATATGGTGAGTGTAAACAGACTGAAGCATATTGCCAGTGACGAATCATGCACAAAGAGTAGTGTAAAAGATATCATCAAAGGAATACGTGACTGGAAAAGGAGATGGGTGGTCATGAAGTGAGAGTGAGAGATAACAAATATACAGTCTATGTGCCATACTGTTACCCACTTAAAGTTAAAGACCTAAAAGAAAGTTCTTACCACCTTAAAGTTATACTATTTGGAGGATTTATGAAAGGACATGGACAATAATCTCACAGAAAAAGGAGGTGAGGGTGGGTTGCAAATTGAATAAAGGTGTTATTATTTGTGCCACACAGACGCACAACCACTGAAGTACTAAAGAGTAATAACCTAACATACTTGTTTTTCTTATTCTATCTATGGGCATGTTTGTTTTTGTTTTTGGTTTTTTTTTTTTGCTAAATCAATAATTAAATTTTATCTATCAATTTTTCATTTTTCAAGCCACATACATGTTCATTAGAAAAAAATAAGATGGAGGATTGTGGGAAGATGGTGCAATAGGACATAAAACTTTCTTGCCTTCCTAAATCCCAATTCCCATAACCAACCAAAAATAACTCCATAAAATCAACTTTAAAAGTGACAAAAATAGATTAAGAGTCTGGTGTGAAGCTGAACAGCAAAGGACAACTAGAGAGAAAGATTTCTAACTTCCCTGGCCTTGGTCCCACCTCTTAGGCCCTGGGGGCAGGAATAGAGCAAGACAGGGAATCCACAAAGTACACCCAAGGGAAGAATTAGGAACCTCACCTTGTTTGCTGAACTTGGGGAACTAGTATCCCTGAGGATATCATTGGAATCCTCAGGCAGAAGACGCTGTGATCAGCTATATTTGCTGCAGCTTTGAATGAGGAGACCCCCAGCTGGTCCACCACTCAAGATTGAAGCCATTGCAGGGTTGGTGGGTGCCAGATCTTAATATCAGGAACTCAAGCCTCATTGCTAACAAAAAAAGGGACTTTGAAGGCCCCCAAAATGAGGATACTTGCTCTGTCTAGGGCTACAGAGGTAGGAGAGGAATTAAGTTCTTCCAAAAGCTCTTTTGAGCTTGTAGCACTTTATTGTATTTCTTTGCTGTTTTTAAAGTAGGTATTTTTACTTCACTATCCTCTAAGTTTGAGCTGAGATCTTCTCTGCCCCCATAATTGCTATCAATAGCTCAACAGTTAGTGTGTTTGCTGAGGGACTGGGACTGGTCAGCTGTGGTCACTCCCAGGAAAGTGGTTGTTGCAGAGGTAAAGGTAGACTGGCTAGGTCAGTCACCAACTGGGGCTTGATCTGGGATGTGGGAATATATCTGACCATAGACTATAAAGACTAAAATAATTAAATAGAACCCAGGAAAATACATATGCATATATGTATGTATGCATGCAGGCACACAAATGCACACACACACACACACACACACAGTAACAGCCTGAGACAATATACAACAACACAATAGGAATCCTGGAACTAGAACTCCAGGAAAAAATCCAATAATGTAGCTTATTGGCCTGAAAGCTAAAATAAAAATAAATAAATAAATGATGTGTTATTTATATTAATATATTAATTATAAAATAAATATAAATCAAATAAATAAAGAATAAGCAAGAACAAGAGAAAGAACTCAACTATGATAGCAATTATGGGGACAGATATCTCAGCTCAAACTTAGAGGATAGTAAAGCAAAAATACGTACTTTAAACCAGCAAAGAAATACAATAAAGTACCACAAGCTCAAAAGAGCTTTTGGAAGAACTTTAAAAAGAACTCAAAAACCAAATGAGAAAGGTACAGGAAAAATTAGAATAGAAAAATAAGAGCAATGCAAGAAAATTAAGAAAATTATGAAATAAAGATCACCCAAATGGAAAAAGAGAACTAGAAACTTATGGAAGAAAATAATGTAACTAGAACTGGACAAGGAGAACCTAACAATTTCCTAAAATAATAAGAAATAATAAAGCAAAATCAATAGAATGAAATAATAGAAGAGAATAGGAAATATCTTATCACAAAAACAATTGACCTAGAAAATAGATCAAGGAGAGACAAAGCTAGACTATTCAAAAAAAGAGTTTAGACACCATGCTCCAAGAAATTATTGTGGAAAACTATCCAGAATTTTTAGAAACAGATGGTAAAATAGAAATTGAGAGAATTAACAAATCACCACTTCAAAGAGATGCAAATGCATAGGAATATCATTGTTAAATTAAGGAGCAAATACTAAAAGAAATAAGAAGGGAAAAAATCAAATACTGTCACGCTTCTGTCATAACATTAAAAGATCACAGGACATAGAACACAGCATTTTGCAGAGCAAAAGAACTGGGCATACAACAATCAATAACATATTCAGCAAAGATAATAATTATAAAGGAAAAATGGATATTTAACAAACAAAAGGAGTTTCAACTATTCCTGGAGAAAAACCTAAAACTTAGCAAAAAGTTTGATCTATAAGAAACATACTAAGATAATGAAAGACTAATCATAAGCAACCCAAAAGACCAAATTGTTTGATTCTGGTGTGGGAAAATATAGCCCCTGGGAAAGACATCATTGTCTGGCTTTCTTCAAGCTGGGATATGGATAGAAGTCTAAAGGTCATGAAAATTGAATGGAATGAGCTGAAATGATAGTGAAATAAACCAGGAGTAGGAAGAGTGGAATAGCAATCTCATATGGAGGAAAAATTAGTGGAGGAACTTCCACAGAAAACGGGATGAGGGAGTGGAGGGATGGGAGTACTAAAACAAAACTCTCATCAGACCTGTGATAAAGAGAAAGGTAAAAATTTTCTTAATGTACAGAGAAACAGGAGGAAAAGGGAATGGGATATGGGATGGCCTGGTAAAAATAAGGAGAGCAAAGGGATAAGAAAAGGGAGAGAAAGAAAGGATACCTCAAGGAGAGCACATATCAAGGAGTGGGGGGGAAGGTGAGGGGATAAAGGAATCAAGAATTAGAAGAGCACAGTTGGGAAAGGGCTTTGTGAAAAGTGGATAGAATAAGAAATAAAAGGTCAGAGGTAAGGGATAAGGCAATGAGCTTTGGAAAGGTGGGCCAATTTGGAACTAAGAGGGCAAAGGGAGAAAATTAGGGAGGATTTGGGGGAAGGAAGGTGAATAGGAGAGGTATTAGTCAAAAGAAATTGGACATCTGAGGAGGAATACAGCAGAAAGAAAGGAAGATGGACACATTCTGAGAAGGAACAGAATAAAGAGAAATCCATTGTTAGTAACTATGATATTGAGTGTAATGGGATGGATTCACACAAGGGTAGAAAATGGAGAATCAGAAAGGATAAAAAACCAGGATCTGACAGTGTGCTGTTTACAAAAAAAAAAAAAAATACTGAAAATGAGAGACAAACATAGACTTAAAGAGAGGGGCTAGAGCAGAATATACTATCCTCGGCTGATCAAAAGAAGACAAGAGTAACAATCATGATTTTTGACAGAGTTGGGGCTAAAATGAGTATAATTGGAAGGGATGAACAGGGTAGCTATATTAGGTTGGGGATGGGGTATTACTATAGATAATGAAGCATTATCAATATTGGATCTGTATACACCAAGTGTTACAGTACTCAGGTTTTTAAAGGATGAACTAAATTAGATATGGGTGGAAATAGTTACAAAATAATAATAATAGCAACAGACTTTAATTTTCCCCTTTCAGAACTAGATAAATCTAACCAAAAAAATAAATAAGAAAGAAGTTAAGGAGATGAATAGAACCTTAGATAAATTAAACAAGATAGATATCTGGGGAGTTCACACATACCTGCATATGGCATAAGCCTGAACATACACATATACATAATCCAAAAGTAGTTTCTGGTGGAACAACAATGGCTTAGAAAGTATAAATATTCTGACACTAATAGACTATTTGTGGAGTTGTGAATTAATCCAACCATGCTGGAGGACAATTTGGAATTATGCCCAAAGTGCTTTAAAAGACTTCCTGTCCTTTGATCCAACCATACCACTGCTGGGTTTGTACCCCAAAGAGATTATAAGGAAAAATATATGTACAAAAATATTCATAGCCTCACTCTTTGTGGTGGCAAAAAATTGGAAAATGAGGGGGTATCCCTTGATTGGGAAATGGCTGAACCAATTGTGGTATCTGATGGTGATGGAATACTATTGTGCTGAAAGGAATGAAGAACTGGAGGAATTCTATGTGAACTGGAAAAGTCTCCAGGAATCCAGAATAAAAGGAGCAGAACCAGGAGAACATTGTACACAGAGACTGATACACTATGGCACAATCTACTAGTAGCAATGCAATGATCCAGGACAATCCAGAGGATCTTATGAGAAAGAATGCTATTCACATCCAGAGGAAGAACTGTTGGAGTAGAAAAGCAGAAGAAAATCATATGATCAATCACATGGTTCAATGGGGATATGATTGGGGTTTTGGCATTAAAAGATCACTCTATTGCAAACATGAATAATATATAAATAGGTTTTGAACAATGATACATGCATAACCTAGTGGAATTGCTTGTCAGCTCCAGCAGGAGGTAGGGAAGAGGGATGGGGAAAATCTTGAATCGTGTAACCATGGAAAAAATATTCTAAATAAATAAATAATTTTTATAAAAGAAAGTATAAACATTCTGCTAAGTCTTACCTCGACAGTCATCATATTATGGAGGTAATTCTGCATCCCTGAGGGGTTGTGGCCCTGGAACAAAAATTCTCCTGTGTATGACCAAGATGGAAAGACTTGGTTTGGAAAGAGTATGGTCCTGGTTTTGTGTCTGCTGCTTAAAGACCAATCTAGCAAAATATGGACCTGGTTATACATGTCAACTGAGAACAAGAAAGGCTAAAGTGATCTAATTAAATGCAGATAGTAATATGGAGAAATAGGCTTAATATTATGTTGCTGGAGCAGCTGTGATTTTTTTTAAGAAAACAAGATAGAGTTATACATTAAGAGCTTTAAAGCTGACTATGCTTACTGAACTAGATATCCATTAGTAGGGTAGGTCCTAAGGACATTATTGAGAGTGTAAAATGCTATGTTTGTATGAAAATATTCACGGAACCTTTGTTTATTATAACAAAATAACTGGAAATAACACCAAAGCAATGAATGAGAGTAATGGCTGAATAGATAGTGATATTTGAATGGAGTAGAACGTATTATGTTATTGAAATGAAAAATATTGGAAATATAAAGAAAATTTTAAAAATGAAGAGAAGAAAAATGAATAAGAGTAATACCTACCATGATTACATTTAAAATAACAGTCACAAAATCAAGAAAAAGAGGTTTCCAAGTAAAACAAACCCAAAAGGAACTCCAAAGCAAAGGATGTCTATTTTAGCATTTGTGCAATATAATGTATCTTTTTAAGCAAATTGAAAACAATGTAGAGTTTGTAGTCTTGCACATAATCATTTATATGCATTTGTTTAGTTAAATATTTTTGTTAGCAATGGTAGTTACCAAGTATATAATAAATAAAATGAAGGTTAAAAAAAGAAACAAATAATATAAGATTATTTTAGCTGAGCCTCCCTAATGAAATATAACATTACTCTTCCTCCACTATAAAGTGATATGATAGTTCTTGGGTTACCTTTATGCAATTGCCATGAAATACTATAATAAATGAAAGAAATATGAAGGCATCGATCTAGTGTAGCCACTAGGTAGGCAGGGCTTTTATCTTTCCCATGCAGCATTTTTTAAGAGTGCTATACATATTTGCTACTTACATAATTTTCACTTACAGAAAGTCTTTCAACAGACTATATCAGAAAGCTTTTATAAACATTAATTAACTGAGCTTCACAACACCCTTGAGCATTAAGTATTAATACATCCATTTACATGGCAAGCAGCCAAATGAATATAATAGTCAAGAAGCTATAAAGTCCATTTAGTTTCAAACACACAGAAAATCAGAATATCCAAGAGAAAACCCAGTAAATTCAACACTAAGCTTTGAAATGGCAGCTTAGCTATTGCTACACTGGCGAACAATCATAACTCCATGCTCAGTGTAAACAAAGCAAAACAAAAGGTTCTATTTTGAATTTTGTTTCCGATTAGAAGGCGCTAGTGGGCAGTTTTCCATCCATTGCTAGCTCCAGAGATAATGTTATGAAATTACAGATTTTAATCAGATAGACTTTTAGCACGTGGCTCAATGCAATCTGTTTCCAGATCAAATTTGGAAAAGCAGCAGATGGGAAAAAAATTCTGTTGACGCGTCAATAAATGATAACATCTTAGAATCAAACAAATTATGTATACATGTATATTATGTGTATTTTACAATCCTATCAGGGTTGTGGTGAATAACTAATAAAAACAAGTATAAAACATATATGATGACTGTGACAACATTATCTAATAGGTCATCTTACTTCAACATAGAATGAATGTTATCCTAACAATATTTAATATCCCAAGTACTTTTTTTGCTATTCTGTCAACTTTCCTATTTACTCAATGTATCTTTTGAATATATTCTATTTACTCCAAAGAGAACTCTGGAAATATATTAAAGAAAAAGAAAAAGTAGGTATTTCTTCAGATAGTGCAATTACTACTCCAAATAAGATTGTTTTAGTGATCTGATCTATCATCTCTCTGTACACAAACTGTCAGCATCAATTTCCTGAAAACTAAAGTATGGTAGTAATTGAACATGAGGTTGTTATTTCAAGGGAGTGGGCAAATGTTCAGTGTGAAATTTACCTGTGACCAGCAGCAGTGGGCACTAATGATATATAAACCAATGACTTTTTTTTTTGCATTTTAATTATTTTTTCAAAATAATTCACTAGTTCAGACTTTTATGATCTTTCAAGAAAGCTCCTTGGCTACATTTCATTTTCCTGACAACTTTCTCTTTCAAATAAAATCCAGCTTAAATTCAAATTTAGGCCAACACCAACGATAATCATTTGAAGCTAGAGAAAGTTAGAATAGGTCCATGTTCTGAAACAATCTTAAACATTTGCTCTTCCCTGACAAGTTAAACCTATTTTTTTAACTCCCTTTTATGCTTTTAATGGTAGAAAAATAAAGATTGGACACACTCAAAACATAAAGAGCTGTTAGCAAGTTAATATGTTAACCTTCTGGGTTTTTTTTTTCCAGAGAAAGATCAAGTTTAACTTTAATGACTTACTCAAGGAACTGAATTCCTGTCATCAAGCTCTGTTAAACATGGAAAAAGACTTCTTAGATGATAAAGGGAGAAGAGAAAAGAAAAAAAAATTATTTGTCACATCTTCTGAAAAAGACAAAGTTCACACAGATTTATAAGAAACAGGAATTCTAAAAACATATCTAAGGAAATATAAAACAATATCCATATTCTTTTAATACAACCCAACCGTTTTGTTGGATACATAGTTACTTTGCTTTAGTATGAATCCATAATCCCTTTTTTTCCACTTATTTTGGGGAAAATATTTTATTGTTTTTAAAGGAATTAAGTTAGTTATTGCTTTAGATTTATCATATACTAGCTATTCTGCTTTATTTTACCTTGAAAATTCATCAGAAGCATAGTCCCTTTAACTGAATTATATTTAAAGAACTTTTATGTGGCAAAACTGGGACATTGATACATTGATACATTGCTGGTGGAGTTGTGAGTTGATCCAACTATTCTGGATGGCAATTTGGAAATATGCTCAAAGGGTTTTAAAAGACTGCCTGCCCTTTGATCCACTGCTGGGTTTATACCCCAAAGAGATCATAAGGAAAAAGACACGTACAAAAATATTTATAGCCGCACTCTTTGTAGTGGCAAAAAACTGGAAAATGAGGGGATGCCCTTCAATTGGGGAATGGCTGAACAAATTGTGGTATCTGTTGGTGATGGAATACTATTGTGCTCAAAGGAACAATGAACTGGAGGAATTCCATGTGAACTGGAATGACCTCCAGGAATTGATGTAGAGTGAAAGGAGCAGAGCCAGAAGAACATTGTATACAGAGACTGATACACTGTGGTACAATCGAATGTAATGGACTTCTGTACTAGCAGCAATACAATGACCCAGGACAATTCTGAGGGATTTATGGAAAAGAAAGCTATCCACATTCAGAGGAAGAACTACAGGAGTGGAAACATAGAAGAAAAACAACTGCTTGAACACATGGGTTGTTGCAGATATGATTTAGGGTGTAGACTCTAAACAACCACCCCAGTGCAACTATCAATAATGTGGAAATAGGTCTTGATCAATGACACATGTAAAAAACAGTGGAAATGCTCGTTGGCTACAGGGGGCTTGGGGCTGGGGTTGTGGAAGAAAGAGTAAGAACATGAATCATATAACCATGGGAAAATCTTTTATTATATAATAAAAAAAGAAAAGAAAGAAAAGAAAAGAAAGAACTTGCTCAATGTATTCTTGAGATATATGTAGTTGAAAGAACCCATTACAAAAACAAAACAAACAAAAGCAGGGTGGACCTTAGATAAGCAAAGACTACATTTATATTATAACCTCAAGGTTTATAATTAGGACATCCAAAGAGATAGCAACTGTGGTGTGACTTGTTAAATTCATCAAAGAAAAGACAACTCCATATCATCAGTCTTTGTGTTATCCCCATTTTACAGAGGAAGAAATTGAAATTGAGAGAAACCATACTTAGCCAAGGGCCACACACTGAATCCATGGTCGAGCTGGGATTAAAAACCAGGTCCCCTAATTCATAATCCAACAGTCTTTTCACCCTACTACCCTACTGTCTTACAACAAATATTAAGCTTGATGCTGTATTGGTCACAGAACTGAGGGAAAGTATTATATTATTTGTTAAACATAAATTTTTCTATACTATTGCAATATGTGCAGCTGGAAAAGAAAAGAGACTAGTGTAACCCTGGGTTCCATAGTTCATACCTCTATAAAGTTGCTATAGCATGTCAGACTCTGGAAGTAGAGAACCATAATCACCTTTTTTTTGCTGTCCCTTTAAACTTGGTTTTAGATGATCCTGGGAAAAAGAAATCAGGAGAGACTTCAGTGTTTTATCTTGTACCTTAAATGATATAGAGGTTAGAATGCTGAACTTGGAGTCCAGAAGATTTAAACTCAAATACTTCCTAACCCACATGTTAGCTGTATGACTCTGGGTAAGTCATTTACGTCCTCCCAGCCTCAGTTTCTTTTTCTGTAAAATGTGAATAATAATAGCAACTATCTGACAGGATTATTATGAGAGTCAAATAAGACAACCTATGTAAAGTACTTTTGAACCTTAAAATTCTATATAAATGTTTTTATTATTATTATGGAAGAGGAAATTCCACTGATGGGGCTAAGCAACATCTAATTTCTAGAAGCTAGTCCCCTTCCTCCAAACTACAAGACTTTGTTTAGAAGAGGTAGAAGGATAATGGCACTTGGAACTAATGGGAATCTTGCTACTGACTCAATCTGCATCCTTCTTTCTTAGAAGAGGAAGACACAGAAGGGGAAGTCAATGCCTAATCCTAATCTGTTACTTGAACAACGGTCAGTGTTCATTTATGCTGTTTATCTTCTGATTATTTCCTCCCTTTCTCCACTTTGCATTGTCATGCATGCTCTGTGTCCAGTACTAAAATACATTAGCAACCGAATCTTTGTCTCATGTGATTAATTCTGATGTGGGTAGAGATTTCAAGAGAGGTTTTGATTCCTTAAGAACATAAAACATAACCCCGATTTAGATTGGGCTAAAAAGTAAGGTAAATACAGAGTGGACACTGATTTCATGTGGAAATTCCTTGAGCAAGGGACACATATTTATACCATACCTGTAGGTGAGCACAAGTTCCCCCCCCCCAAACAGGAGAACCACTAAGCAGAAAGCTATAATTTTATAATCATATTGCTAGACCTGAGATAAACTCTTGAAAAAAGCACAAGTTAAGCCCAGAGAGGACCAGCCTCCCACAGAATAACTGTGTTCCATGGAACTGCAACTGCCTCTCATATCACAGGTAGTATACTACATACTTTGTTATCCATATTTATACCACTCATCAGACACCACTACTTTTACTTCCTTCCAATTATACCATAAAGCAGGAAATCTATCCAACTCTTATCTCCTTATTCTCCTTACACTTTTATTTGGCACATGTTCAGAACAAGAGAAAGTTCAAGTGTATAAGTGTTATAGTAAAATAGAAATTATGCCATTAAATTAGAATTTTTTCCTGTACCTTTCTATTCTTACTACTTTTGTCTTGATGACAGCCTCCTGCTTTGTTTAGAATAGCTTCCATTGCAAATTTATAAATTTTTTAAGTGAAAAGTTTTGAAAAGGAGAGTGTAAAGAACACAATTCCCTATTGCCTACCTTAAAAGTCAGGGACAGTGTGGACACTTGAATTCCAGAGTCAACTCTCAATATTCATTACAGCCATTGGTCCTAGTTTCTTCCTTCACACTAAATCTTTTCCCAGAGTATCTAAACAAGTATCACAACTGAATGTTTTGTTCCACTTTATCACTCTAACTTCCTTCTGGTGGAAGTACTAAGAAGTAGTAAGGGATGTGGTAGGCAGTCCGCAGGGTGAGTAAGGGAGATGAACTCAAAGGTCTCGGTAATTCAAATAATGAATAAACAATCAACTGATAGATAATCAAGTATTGGCATATCATCTCATCAATTTGATGGTCAGTTCATACAAAGCCAACTTTGTCTTATACTTTTTTGGACCCCATAATACCTCACACAATGACAGGTATTTATTATATGTGCCAGTACTTGTTGGCTGATTGATTAATAATCAGTTGTGGGAATTCTACTGATTCACAGAGGAACTGTGAATTATACTGATAAAAGACTCCTGTATTGTAGCTTTTGTGACTTAGAGTCTCTAGAAAAGAAGTTCAAGGAACTGGAGATAGAAATAGTATTTTTAACTCCTCAAATTGAAGGTCCTGATTTTGACAAAGAGAAGAGGATCTGAACAACTGGCTAGGACAATGACAATAAAGAACAGAATTTAGCTCTTTAAAACAAAGATTACAATAGAAGAGAGTTCGGTCCCAGAAATACATTTTACACAGAGACAGGGGGAAAACTCGTTTGTTATGAAACTCACTAGACCAGTGATGGGCAAACTACGGCCCACGGGCCAGATGCAGGGGGCCCTGAAATGTTCTATTCAAAGCCCGACATTATTCCTAATCTGACGAATACAATGAGTAAGATACAGTACAACGAAACTTCGAAAAAGTTGCCTTAAAAACAGACTGACAGATGAGCATTTCCTTTCCTTTGGCCCCTCTTTAAAAAGTTTGCCTATTACTGCACTAGACCAATCAAGAAGGGTCAAACAAAGACTTAAGAGGGAATGGGGAATGTCCAGATAAATTTGTAAAACTAAATACCATAGAGTGCACAGTTTCAATCAATCAATAAACATTTGTTAAGCATTTACCATGTATCAGGCACTGTTTTAAGAACTGGAGATTCAAAAGAGGCAAAAGATTATCCTTGCTTTCAGGGAGTTTATAATCTAATGAAGAGCACAT
Source organism: Gracilinanus agilis (assembly GCF_016433145.1). NCBI lineage: Eukaryota > Metazoa > Chordata > Mammalia > Didelphimorphia > Didelphidae > Gracilinanus > Gracilinanus agilis. The sequence continues at coordinate 138,296,864 of NC_058134.1, read as the reverse complement.
AAGTGAACAAAGCAAATTACACATGAATAGATTTTGTGATTGAAACGACTAAACAACAATTAATTTTTTGATTGAGTCCATTTGGGGTTTTCTTTTTGTTTGTTTGTTTATGTATTTAATTAATTAATTTAGAATATTTTTCCATGGTTACATGATTCCTGTTCTTTCCCTCTACTCCTTCCTCCCCCCACCTCCCATAGCCAACAAGCAATTCAACTGGATTGTACACATATCATTGTTCAAAACTTACTTCCATATTATTACTTGCAATAGAGTGATCATTTAGAGCAGGGGTCAACAACCTTTTTGGCCATGAGAGCCATAAACGCCACATTTTTTAAAATGTAATTTCATGAGAGCCGTACAGCGCTCACAGTGTTACTCCTGTAACAGTGCCTGAAAAACAATTGACTTTATGGCTCCTGCAGAAAGAGCCATATCTGGCCCTCAAAAAAGCAAGATATGGCTAAAGAGCCATATGTTGCCGACCCCTGATTTAGAGTCTACATCCCCAATCATACCCCCATTGAATCATGTGATCAAGCAAATGTTTTTCAACTGTGTTTCTACTCCCACAGTTCTTTCTCTGGATGTGGATAACGTTCTTTCTCATAAGTTCCTCAGAATTGTCCTGGATCATTGCATTGCGGCTAGTAGAGAAGTCATTTGGGATTTTCTTGGCAAAGATACTAGAACAGTTTGCCATTTCCTTCTCCAGCTCATTTTGCAGATGAAGAAACTGAGGCAAACAGGGCTAAATAACTTGCCCAGGATCACATAGCTAATAAATGTCTGAGATCAGATCTGAACTCAAGTCTTCCTGACTCCAAGCCTATCCTGACTCCATAGCTATTAGTGGATAAATATGATAAATTAATTAGGAAGTAATTAATAGAGTTAAGGCACTAAAATCAAGAGGGGTAGGGGAAAGACTTCTACTAAAGGAAAGAATTTTAATTAGAACTTAAGGGAAGCTAGGGAAATCAGTAGGCAAAGGGGAGAGAGAAAGCATTTTAGGCATAGGGGACAGACAGACAAACAAAATGTATGGAACCAAAAAATAGAATATTTTAAGAGCCCAGTGTTACTCATTCAAAGAATCTTTGGTAGGAGGTGAAGTATGGGAATCTGGTAAGGTAGGAGGGGGCAAAGTTATGAAGGGCTTTGAATGCCAAAAAGAATATTTTGAATTTGATCCTGCAAGGAATAGGGAGCCACTGGAGTTTATGAAGTATGTGTGGTGGGGAGAAGTGACATGATTAGATCTTCACTTTAGGAAAATCACTGGAGTGGCTGAATGGAGGGTGGACTAGAGCAAGAAGAGAACTGAGCTAGGCAGACTTGCCATCAAAGAAAAGAAAGCCAAGTTATTGATGGATCTTAATTAAAAGTGAGAAAAATTATCTAGCTCTAATTCATATTCCTGCTTCTATTTTTCTTCAGTATAAGTATTAAAAAATAAAAATAAAAAGCCTAACAAGTCAGTCCATCTGTTTCCACCAAACTTACAATTGTATAACAAAAGAATCAGTGGTTAGGTCTCAGAATGTAAGTTGTAATAGGTTACTTGTGTACTACATGCTGTCAGATATGTTCACTATGTCAGTTGGTTCTAATTAAATGCTTTTGTTTGTGACAGAGGAGGGTTCTTGAGGGGGGCAGGAAATTTCTAGGGGTTGCAGGGCAGGAAGTGGAACAAAAGATGTCAAAATTCCTTTAGAGAACTTCAATAGAAAAAAGGATCATGGAGAAACTATCTAGTCACTCTCAGAGAATAACAATGAAGATTAAGACCAGAATAATAAATTATGACCTCAGTTATTTGTCTACAAATGAATGGAATGTGTAGAATATAAAAACTGAACTTGAAATTTTAATGCAAGAAGATAAATATAATCTAATAGATATCATCAAAACTTTTGGGGAGGTGATTTTAATTAGAATGCTGTAATAATAGGACATACCTATATCAAACACACACACACACACACACACACACACACACATACATATAAGAAAAAAGGCAGCTAGGTGGTATACTGAAGAGGGTACTTAGTCTAGAATCAGAAAGATCTGAGTTCAAATCTGACCTCAGACACTTACTAACTGTATGACTCTGAGCAAGTCATTTATTCCTGTTTGCCTCTATTTCCTCATTTGGAAAATGAGTTGAAGGAAATGAAAAACCAATCTTTGCCAAGAAAACCCATGGGGTTATGAAGAGTCAGTCATGACTGAAAATGACTAGACAACAAAAAAAGAGAAAGAAAGGTGTATAATTTTCATAAAATCAAAGACTTAAATTTTTTTTAAAACCCTTTCCTTCTGTCTTAGAGTCAATACTGTGTATTGGCTCCAAGGCAGAAGAGTGATAAGGGCTAGGCAATGGGGGTTAAGTGATTTGCCAGGGTCACACAGCTAGGAAGTGTCTGAGGCCATATTTGAATCTAGGACCTCCCATCACTAGGCTTGGCTCTCAATCCACTGAGCCACCCAGCTGCCCCCAACTTAAAATTTTTTGAGAAAAGTTTTAGGAAAAGAAGCTCGCTAACTCCTCGATTCAAGAAAGTGAACTGTTTGAAGAAAGTGCCATGAAGAAACCTCCACTGCATCAGAAGATCCAGAATGAAGTTTGGGTTGTAATTGATTGAACTGAAGGGGGTTAAACACATTTATTCTGAATGTAAACTCTTATGCCAAAAGGGACTGTCCCCTAATTGGCATTTTGTCAACTCACCTAGCAAACATTGGTTTTGCTCTCTCCATTTTATTTCCCCCTTATATCAAACTATTGTATTTTCCTCTTAGAAAGCACAATATTGTATGCACTTTTAGCTAGATGTTTAGAGGTATAAACTGGTTATGTTAAATGATTCATTGGGGAGATTCTCCCAAAGAATCACAGGGGGGATTGTGAAGAGTGAATCAAAATCTTTGTCTATCAATCAGCAACTTTTAAGTTAATTGATCAAAAACTTAAGTACCCCTACTTAGTACCTTACCATTCACTAAATATGAGAGTTCACAAGTCACTTGCTATAGTGTGTGACAACTCCAGAGGCCACAGTCTTCCCCCTGCCCCATTGGGCAGTGCTAGGCAAATTGAATGACTGTGATTAATTTCTGTGAAGGAGGAGTGACAGGAAGTGATGTGGGAAAAGGGGGATATAAAAAGAGACCAACATGGTCTAGCATTCATTTCCTACCTGGTGTTTGGAGAGATTGGATCTGGAGATCCCTGGCTTGGCTTGGAGGAGACCTTTTCCCTAGATCCTGCATCAGCTTGCTGGTGAGTGACTCAGACTTCCACATGGAGATTGGAACTTTGTTGGGGATCAAACTGAATTTCAACAGAGTAGCACTTAGGGTAGCCTAGGCAACTCCTTACTTCTTTCCCTCCTACATTTCATACTTCAATTCTTTCTCTTTCCTGTTATAAATAAAAGATGCTAACCGTTTTTTCTGACTTATGGATAATATTTTGAATTCGGTGACCACAACATTTAAGTTATAACTCTCTTATATAGTAAAAACCCCAATTTAACCCTTACAAAGTGATAGTGCATTGAATAAAAAGGAACATATACTTGTTTGAAAAGCAATGAATCCAAGAGTAGAAAGCATATGAATAAAAATGAAATGAAAAAATTGAAGCAATACTACTTTGATATACCAAAAAAATCTAATTAATAGCACATAGAAAACTAATACAAATTGAAAAACTTTGATAGTGTTTAGGTATGATAGTGATAGAGCAGTGGTGGGGAAACTTTTTAAAGAGGGGCCAAAGGCTCCTCTGTCAGTCTGTTTCTAGGGCAACTCTTTAAATTTCATTGTATTATATCCTACTCATTGTATTTCTCAGATTAGGAATAATGTCATGTGACCAGATAGAACATTTCAGGCCTCCCCCCAATCTGGCCCATGGGCCATAGTTTGCCCATCAATTTAGAGAATATCAAGTATCTATATGTATTTTGAAAGTATGAAACCACTAAAAGTCAGATATATACTAATTTTTGCCTTGCTAATAATTTTATCACTCAAAAAGCATAGGAAATAGAGAGAAATGATTCTTCTGTACTTGATTCTAACTAACAAAGAATTGGTTGATAATGCAAAGATATTTAGAATTTTAGTAGAAAATGGAATGTTTCATAATATAGTCTCATAATAAGTATTTTTATATAATTAAGATCATTTTGACTCCAAAAAGATCAGTGAAAGAGGAAAAGATCCTACATGTACAAAAATATTTATAGAAATCTCTTCTATTGTGACAAAGAACCAGAAAATAAGAATTTTATAAAATTCTCAAAATTAAAACAGCATGTAATTTAATACTTGGCGATTTGAATGCAAAGATGTGCATGGATGAGAGAGTGAATTTTTTTTTAAATCAGGGCCCAGGAGGAAAATAAAGATAGGATAAAAAGCTTATAGACTCTTCACACCTTTGTATTAAATTCTTTCTTCATAAAGACTACTGGCAGGCATTAAACATAGAAAGTAAAAAATAGCCTCACTCCCCACAAAATGAAATTGATCATATTCTTTATTTCATGCCATAATTCATTTATTAATACTTTAAAAATATAAAATTTCATGGGTTTGGCACTGATTTCACTGATGCGAATTGCAATATTTAACCTAGTTGCCAGGAAGGGAGACATAGCATTAGAAAAAGTTGGAAAACCAGCAAGATTGCCCATAAGATGGAAAGAACTTTGCCTGAGCTTGGGAAGCTCAGACAGAAGTAAAAATGTTAAAAATTCAGAATTAATCTTAAAGTAAGATCTCTTGCCATCTGACTGACTGGTGGTATGGATCTGATTCACCAAATAGCCAAAATAATGCCTGTGGCTATTGGCTAAAAAGGATTGTGACTTCCTCCCCTTATAAGAAGAGGCCATATAGTACAGCTCAGGTCACCAGCAGATGGAAGCAAAGAACCAGCAGCGAGCAGCTCTGCAGTGAGAATCAGCAGACAATAGTCTGGTGTGGGATGGGAGGTACAAATAACCTTGCTAGAGATTTTAGGGCTTCCTTGCCCTTTAAGTATACAGTCATAAAGAGCAATCAAATTCTCTTATAAAAAGTCCTTTGTTGTCATTCATAGAGATAGGCTACTGTGCTGGATGGACCATTGGCTTAACCCAGCGTGATATTTCTTATATTCAATAATTAGCTGCATTTCAACAAATATTTACTAAGTATCTACCCATACACAAAACACTGTGCTGGGTTAAGAAGATACAAAGTTGGACCAATCAAATAAAATAGGCTTTTACCCTCCAGGAGCTTAGAATAACTAAAGTATATAAGCAGAAGTAGGCATAAACATAGAGCTATAAAGATAAAGCATACAATATTAATAAAAGAGCATGTAAAGCATAAACATAGAGCATATAAAGAATGCTATATTTACAGATTAGTAAGTACTTTTCTCACAAAACTCCTGCGAAGTAGGTATTACACTATTATTACTATTTAACTTCAGAGGAAACAGAAGCAGAAAAATCAAATGGTAACATAGCTAGTAAGTGAGAGAGCTGGGATTCATATCCAGGTTTTTTGATGCTAAACACTTTGCCTTTATTACATCCTGAAGAGATGACAGATACAAAAAAAAGATTTTTTTTTAATTAGAGACATATGGATAGGAAAAGTACAAATAAATTATAATGAGAAGTCTGAAGATTTTTTTTCTATATATATGCTCACTGTATGGGAGAAGAGTTGGGGGAGAGGGTACAGATCTGTCTTTCTTTCTATGTCTCTATCTGCCTCTGTTTCTCTGCATCTCTCTGTTTATCTCTTTCTCATGCATGTTCTTTGTCCTAACAAGTTCCCTACACATGTTTTCCCTCCCACTAATAGTGTGGGCATCTGAGGGAGATATAGTGGAAAAGGAAGGATTTGATTATCAATTATTTTGCTCTGCTGTTTGGTTAAATATCTTTTGTTTTGAAATAATATATCCTCTGACTGTTCTGTTATGGTGAATGACAGTTGGAACACATGAGCTGTAGTTTTTTTAATAGATTCTGACCCAATGTTCACTTCTAACCTGAAGTAGCCTACTTAGAGCCCATATTTGGGAAGTAAGTCCAAGCTATGAGTGTAATGCCGGTTTACAATATAAATCCATTTTAAATTCTAGAGGATAATAAACAATGAGTGAAAAATTAAATATATAACAGTGTATCCCAGGTAATTAATAGCAATAATAATAATATTAGTTAACATTTAGCATTTTAAGGTTTGCAAAGTACTTTACATTGATAATGCCATCTGATTCCCACAACATTCTTGGGTGACTGGCTATTATCATCTCCATTTTACAGATTAAAAAAATGGAGTTACAGAAGTTAAGTCACTTGCCCAGGATCACACAGCTAATGTATGTCTAAGGAACCATCCAATCTTCCTGACTCTAAATCAAGCACTAGATTCATTAAACCACCTAAGCTAAGTGCTGGGAATTAAAGGCAAAATAGCCAGACAGCCCCTAGAGGTGATCCTGGACTGGCCGGGAGTTCAAGCTATGGTAACCTTGCAGCCAGGATGGCAAGTGAGGAAAAGCACCAGCCAACCTGGCATAGAAACCTTGAGAAGCCAGGCTGCCTGGGATTCAGTCTGGATGAGGGTATGGAACTTGAAAAGGGACTGTGCTCAATGGGAATTGAGCTAAGCATATCTAATCTCCTCTCCCTCACCAGGGACAGTGGTGTAAGGAAGGAGAGGGTTTCTGCTTCCCATGTGTTGGGAAAATAAGTTTACATATCTGTGATAATATCTTCAGAGTAAATATTTCTGTGTAAAAGCTCCTTTACTCCACATGGAAGGAAGGCAACAAGCAAATTTCAAAAAGAAAAAAATCTGTCAAGATTCTTATAACAAATTCTTTTCTTCGTTGATGCCTTTTAGACCCTAACATGATAATTCCCAATATGCTACCCAAGGAAGTAGAAATGCCACAAACAAAATGAAGATGGAAAGAGAATTTAGAGTAGACCAAATTAAACAGAGGCAGTCCAGGTTAAACAATGAACAAAGGGACAGAAAAAAAAATCCCACATGTCCCTGAAGATGATGTTCTATTCCCCTAAACCAATATTCCCAATACCCCAGTAAATGGAAGCAGGCAGAGAGGAAGAGAACAGGTTGGGGGGGAAGAGGATCCTAGAACCAATCTTTTCAAAGATTCATATACCAATTGCCTCTTCTACTGCAAGATAGAATAGGAGAGATTCAATTATTCTGCTCCTCTTTCCAGCCATGGAGAGGGTTGGGAAAGTTGTACCAAAATTGGATTCACCCAAGCACAGAGCCCTGATTTCAGGCATTTGCAAAAATCAGATCAAAGCACTCTCAGTAGAGCCTATTGTCAAATTTTCAGTGTTAACATTTACTCCCCAGAAACCAGCAAATGCTACAAGTTAGAACTTCATTATTGTTTTATTGAAAGTGATAGAGAAAAGTTAACAGCAGATTAAACTTAAAGGTTTCTATGCCTATTTCTTTTTTTCTGGAGAGACAGTTGTCAAACATTTACCAGCATGCTCCTGCCTACTTTCCAAATTGATTTGAGCTTATGAGCTCTGGAAGCACGTTGGGCTCTCCAATTGATTTGGGCTTTTTCCAGTTTCTGGAAGCAGAACCCAAGAAACACAGGCTGCCATGTATATATCTCTGATAAGCAGATGGCCAGTATCCCATGACATCAAGTTTCCTCAGTTTAGCTCCCCAGCCCCATCGACTCAGGAACTCCTTTTCTTGCTCCATGGACCTCAGGAATACCCCAGAATTGCTAGACTCCTGAACAGTGCCTTTTAAAACTCCATATGGCTTCCTCTGTTACCATCTCTAAGCCCCATGGCAAAATCCCCTGTGTGCAGGCACACATCTCATATGAGATTTCACTTCTGGCATCTACAATCTGGCATCATGGGAAATCAAATCGGATGGGAAATACATATTCAACATGCTCCTGTTACATCAACAAGAGACAGTTCCCCCAAACTGAAACTGGGTTTCAAATGTAAAATCTATTTCTTAATATGTCTTATGCCAAATTATACAGTCTAAGATTTTTAGAATGTTTAATATTTAATGTTCATTGTTTATAGCCTAAGGAAGGATTCATTCAAATGTATTGGGTTTTTTTTTTTAAATTAGATTTAGTTGTTACATTTGGTTAATTATTTGGTTAATCTGATTAATGTTGATAGCCAAGCCAAGCAATCTGAACTCCCCCCAAAATCAATTTGGGGTCTTATGGCTTCTGATTTGACTGTCTACTTTGATCTGGTTAAAAAGAAAACTGTCAGACCTCCATTTCCTTCAGTGCTGTGTAGATACAGTGTTAGCATGAGAATAAAAATAAAAAAACAGAAGCATCTGTTTCTTCTTTAGGATGAAAATTCATTTAATATCGTGAAGATGTCAGAGACTATATATATACATAAATATATGTGTATCTGTGGATATGTCGGGACCATGTATGTATATGTGTCTATATGTCTATATTCAGGCATATGTACATAGATATATACATGTATATATGTATACTCATATATGTGTTTCTAGTTGGTCTAGATCTCTGATTTCATTGATTTCGGGGACTCCTTTTGGAAAATAAAAAGCCCTTCTCTGTCAAGAAAGATAAATAGCCACTGTGCAACTTCTAGTCTTAGAGAGTTTCCTGAGCCTCTGAGAGGTCAGGTTACTTGTGCTGTTTCATATGTCAGAGTGAGGATTTGAACTCAAATCTTCCTGACTAGGAGTCTACCTCTCTAGCCACTATGCCAGGGCTGATGTGGAGGCTTTAATACCTCTGTATTAGTAGCTCTGTGGCAATTAGATGGTACAGTGGACAGAGTACCTGGCCTGGAGTCTGGAAGACCTGAGTTCAAATATGGACTCACAAGTCCTAGCTGTGTGATCCTGGGCAAGTCATTAAATTGCATTTGCCTCAGTTTCTTCAGTTACAAAATGAGTTGGAGAAGTAAATAGCAAACAGCCCCAGAATCTTTGCCTAAGAAAACCCCAGGTGGATTCACAAAGAACCACCATGACTTAACAACAACGATTCATAATAGCTCTAACGTTGCCAACTCAGGCCACATCTTAATGGGCATTAAAGAGGGAACTTGTACAGGCATTTGTTTTATATTTCTTCCCTAGTTCAGGGATGTGAATAGTTGTTACACATTTCTGTTGTATTTGTGCATTCCTTCAACAATAACATGAACGCTTACAAGCGCAATTTTATTAGAACTGACAGTAATGATGTTTAGAGATTAGAATAATTTTGAGATATTTAGAGATTAGAGTTATTCCTCCGAGGGAGGAGTTTGGTTTGCTTTTCTGTTTTCTTACTCTAAGTAAATTGAGAATGTTTGTGGTAGTTAAGTCATTGAACTGAGAAGTCTGGGTGGTTTGCATCATCAATTACTTTCTGAATGACCTTTGACTCATGACATAGCCTCTCCATGCTTTAATTTGTCCCTTCTTTATCTATATGGCAGGGAACGTCTGGGGTTGCCACTCACCTCTCGTGAGCGTTGGAGAGATTCAGGAGCAATAATGTGACTTAAATCCTGAGGTCATTGAAGGAAGGAAGAAGTTGAGTAAAAATAAAATGATTATTTGTCCATACCTATGACTTCATTGATTTAAGGCAGAAATGTGGAAACGTGGCAGCATTCCCCAGTGCAGCCCACCAGATTAAAATGAAATTGGGGAACATTTAACAAAATTAAAAAACACAATAGAAGATAAGTAATACTAATATGGGATTTTCTAAATCACTCTGCAGCAGCAGCAGGGAACCTTATGTAACATTTACTGGCTCCTCTTTCTATTCAAGTTTGATACCATATGTATAAGGAATTCCTGGTAAGGAAGCTCTTTACCAATACAGATCAGTAACTACCAGTGTGTGATGGAAAGGAATTGAATCCAATTATTCACGACATCCAACGATGTTTTTCTATACACTATTCCGACCGACTCTCAAACTCGAATATAATTTCTAGCATTTTAACTAGATACCAACCAGCATTTTCATATTTGTGAATATGTGACCCTCGTGCTCGATAATCACAATGTTAATAATTATCATTACCTTCCAAACATTTCCTGAATTTCTGGAGATATTATGACCAACAATGGAAAGGTTCAAATTGTTCATGACTGTTGGATTTTGTATTGGTATTCTTTGAATTCCCGTGTTAATTTTTGACCATACAACCACCAACAATCCTAACTTAATTCTTTAACTATTTTTTAAATTTGGATCCAGATCTATGATTTCATAAAAGTGGGAGCTCTAGTATGAAAGTTCCTCTTCACTGAAACGGATGGTTAACTCATCTGAAACTCCACATCTTCATTATTCTCACTGGGATACAAATGTAGAAATCAGATATAGCTAAGTCAATAACTACACTAAATCAGACACTATAATGCTTTTTCTGAAAGAGATGTCTTGTAAATACAATATTGAAGAAAGAGGGAATTCCTCGTGATTAAATGGAATATTTTTCCTAAGAAAAGACATGATTTAAACCACTGAGACATTTTCCCCCTTGTTACAAAATGTGGTCGTTAAACTTTTGATTGGCTTTTTGTATTTTTATTCATTTTCATTATCCTATAAAACTAGTTTTATACATACATAAACTGAGCCAGGGGTTAAGCAACTTACCCCAAACACCTAACAAGCTAATGGCAGAAACAGAATCTATGCAGACTTCAAGCATACAAATATCTTTTCAGGGCATCATCCGGAAAGGAATGTTGGTCAACAAGGAAAACACATTTATTTTTTGTCTGCAAGTTATTCTCCAGTTAGGCTCTATCTCTAGTCTTAGTAGCAAGCATTGAGATGAAGAGATGAAGCAAATGAACAAATTGTGAAAAAATTTGTGCTGTGTATATGAGTGGTAGGTTTTCTAGCTTTTTTATTTCCTGGAATGCTTCCTAATCTCTAAAGATAAAGGGAAGAAAAATGAGAAGTAGGAGCTGGAAATGAGGTATACGAAAAGGGGAAGATTCAGAGAAAAGGCAAAAAGAGATTGGGGTATGGAAGAGCAAGGAGATTCATCATTCAGTTCTTTATCTATGACTTTACTTGTGACTTTAATCCAGGGACAGTGAGGTGGCATAGAGGATAAATGCTACCTCAGTTCAAATCCAACCTCAGTCACATAGGAACCGTGTGACTCTGGGCATGTCATTTTACTCTGTTTGCCCCAGTTTCCTCATCTGTAAGCTAAGATGGAAAAGAAATGTCAAACCATTCCAGTATGTTTGCCAAGAAAATCCCAAATAGGGTCATGAAGAATTGGCCACAACTGAAAAATAACTGAACAACAAACTTTAATCCACTTTTTCTGGGCAGGGAAAAACCATTCCAGAATATCATCTAAGGAATTTGACCTCCTCCCTTAATTTTGCATGTTTTCTTTTTTCTCCATTTACTATTTTCTTGTCTTCCTCCCCTCCCTAGGGTTCCTGAAAGAGATGATAGACACAAAAGTCAATCAGGATAAAGAGTGATGAAAAAGTAGAGGAAAAATTGCCATTCCTTTTTGTCCTACATGTTTCAAGACAGTTCTGAAGCTGTCGCAACATTATTCTGTTCTGCCTATAATTGTTCCTCGATCTAAACTCCTATGTAACACATCAAAGGCACAAAATAGGAGTTATGCCTCACTGCTAAATGTCCCCTTATCCCAACCTTATCCTACCCAAAAGGGAATGCCCAAATCTGGACTTACAATTTGAGTAATGGGCCTTATATTGAAAAATAGCCCTTCCTCCACTATTTAATACTGCCATACTAACCCCTGATTAATTGGCATATTGAACAGTATTTCTGTATGGCAGTTGTGACAGGACCAGTATCTATTAGGGTTCCCCTTTCCCCATTGTACTACACTTCACTATGTGTTACCCTAGATTCTCCCCAAAAAAACACAAACCCAGAACTTGATCAGCTCATAAATGGGACATGACTCAAACTATGCCTCCTTGGACACAAGCCTTGGTGCCCTTCATACTTGATGAATTTCTGAAGACCACTTAGGTCACCACATCCCTCCAGGCTGAGAAGACCCACTTCCATATGGAAAGGAGGGAGGCCACATCTAGAGAAGCTAAGTGATCAAATCAGAGAACTTTTGTCAAGTGCTAATACAATGCCTGTCATATAGTAGCTATTTAAAAAATACTTGTTCCTTTCCCTCTTGTATCCCTGTTTTGAATTTGTTTTGTTGTGGAATTGTTTCATTCATTTCCAACTCTATGTGACTCCATTTTGGCGACTTCTTGGCAAAGATGCTAGAGTTGTTTGCCATTTCCCTCTTCAGCTCATTTTACAGATGAGGAAACTGAGGTAAACGAGTTTAATGACTTGCACAGGGTCACACAGTTAGTAAGTGTCTGAGGTTGAGATCTGAACTCATGAAAATGAGTCTTCCTGATTCCAAACCGAGTGCTCTAGCCACCTACCTGCCCCCATTGAACATGTTAAGGCTAATTAAATCTCTTTTTGTTATTGTTCAATGACCTACAATTGCCTTATTTCTTCCTGACATAATCCCTAAATTAACAGAGTACTGATTGGATTCAGGTTTAACCCCCAATAGCAGTGTTGGTAGGAAAGGCATTTGTGATAGGAGAAAAGGGAAGAAAGGAAAACAAAAAAAAAAGTGGACCAATGACCTAGAATTCCTTCTCTAAGAAACTGAAAATCAACTTGCTGTCTTTAGATCAACATTGAACCATTTCCCCAACACAGTATCTTTTAAGACAGCATCAGAAGAACAATGAAATTGATTGGAAAGGAAAATGAATTAAATACCCAGTGATATGGTAGTATCTTATTAGGGATGGAAAGATTTATCTATTTCCACCTATATATTAACCACAGAATATTATCATTCCACAGTATGTCAGTGTAGCCCTTTTGCAAATATAATTGTAATCAGATGGACTGTGTCTTTTTCACAGCTCTCCCCCAAAACATACAGATTATAATTGTCCCCATTTTATAAATGAGGAAGCTAAAGCTCAGAAGAGAGAATTTACTCACCCAAGTAAGCCAGATACCAACAAATAGAACTAAGTTCCAGGTCTTTAAAGTCCAAGTATAAAGCTATCTCTAGATTATAACTAAAATATAAGATTTGCTTTTTAAAAGTTAAATCACATATAATTGACTCTTTTAAAAATAATCAGAAAAGCCCTTTTACTACTTAAGGAACTTGGTTCTAATTCCTTGCAGGTATTCTTTATATTTTATCAGATTGCTTTACTTTTTTAATTTTATTTCAAAAGTAGTAGTATTAACTCTTTATACAACAAGAATAGCAACTGAACCTGAGATATCCTTGCTTTGGGGAAACACCCAAGCAAAGTAACTCCTTCTTCTAATGCAAAGATGCACTTTCTCCACAACTTATAGTCTTTCTTTGTAACCCTTACCTTCTGTCTTATCAACTCCAAAGCAGAAGAGTAATAAGAGACAGACAATGGGAGTTAAGTGACTTTCTCAGAGTCACATAGCTACGGTGTGTCTGAGGCCAGATTTGAGCCCAAGGTCTACTGTCTCTAGGCCTGGTTCTCTATCCACTGAGCTACCCAAAATGCCCCTTGCAACTTATATTCTTAGAGCATTGAGAACACCTACTCAGGGTTTCTCAACACAGTCAATCAGGGTCAGAGGCAGGAATTCAACCTTGGTTTATCTTTAACCACTATACTTTCCTATATCTCTCCAGCAAATATAGCATATAGACATAAATGTAGGCTGGTTCCAAACATCAGAAGTACTCATAAAGTCAGATCTTTTTGAAAAGGAAAAGGAAGGAAGGAAGGAAGGAAGGAAAAAGACAATGTATATAAAAATAGATCTAAAGCTGAAAGAGACCTCAACAACCATCTAGTCCAGTTTCCTTACTTTACTGATGGAATTTGAGGCTCAGAGAGGTTGTGAGTTACCCAGAGTCACATAGGCAATAACAAAATAATACCAATTATAAGCTACATTGGGTTTCATGTAAGCCAGATTTAGAATAAAAATGATGTTATATGATGCACAGAAACCTGGACTTGGAATCAGGAATACTTGGATTCAAATCTCATCTCTCACACTAGCTGTAAGACCATGGCCAAGTTTCAACCTCTCTGAGAAGAAGTTACTTATCTATAAAATGCAGATAATAATACCTATTGTATCTACCTCACAGATTTGTTGTAAAGCTCAAGTGTTACCATATATGTAAAGTGCTATGAAAACTTCAAAGCACTAAATAAAAGTGTTATGTTTCTATTTGGACTCATACAGTAAATGTGAATAGATTTCATTATGCCCTAGGGAAGAGCCTATGTTCAGTCAAGGAGAAGAGAAAAGGAAAAGCAAAGCACATGCATAAAACTATAAACTGAAACTTGGAAGGGACTATAAAGGTCATCAAATATATCCTCTCATTTTAAGGATGGAGAAAGTGAGGCCCAACAAAGTAGTGAATGACCAAGGTCACATAAGCATTAATTAACAGTTTTCCTTTCAAACTCAGGTTCTCCAACTCCAAATTCTTACTCCTTTCAATTGTACCAAACTGCAGGATAGAAAGCTGGCCTCAGAGCCAGGAAGACCCGAATTCAAATACTACTTCTGAGTATGACTCAAGGAAAGTCATTTTATTTGTCAGTGCGCTAGACAACTCTTTAAGTCTAGACTACAATTTGCAGGATAGGTGCCTACCTGCATTAATAGCAGGTCTCCCCATTCAAAAATTCCTTCTATCAATAAAATCATGATTCTAGCTGCTTTGCAAGCAAACTTCAATAAGTCTAGCACCTGGATCTGTGATAGAAACCAGAAAAGTGCCCATGGTACCCCATTTTCTGACACAGTCAAAAGGGGAAAGGATATGGCCAATATATTTAAGAAGCTGGGCTCCTGCTCTTCCCTTCTGGACTAACTTCAAGTTGAATATCCAAGTAGTAGCTAACAGAAAAACACTACCCGAAACAGAGAGAAGGCACATGAAAGAGGATTTTTCCTTCATCCTATCTGTGGTTGTTCTTTAATTAAGTAGGTCACCCATGGAATGAGCCCCAAGGACACCATTACAGAGAGATTCCATCCTGGATGATTTCTGTAGGACCATCTTTGGATTGGATGACTTCTATAGCATTTTTTGTACTTTCTTTTCTGGTTTTCTTTTTCTTTATGCCTCCAAAGAGTGGAACTAAGTCCCTTGTTTCTGTCTTTCCTCTAGCAAAATTGATCTTGATAGGATACAACAATCAATCAATCAATATTTATTAAATGCCTATTATGTGCCAAGCACCATGCTAAGCACTACGGACACAAAAAAAGGAGGAGAGGGGACAAAATTTAATCCCTGACCTCAAGGAACTCTCAATCTACTATGTAGTTTGATTTCAACATATTCTAATGTTTGGAGGTTTTTTTTAAAAATAATTTATTATGGTTTTGTCACCATTTTTAGTAAATTGAAATTGTTACATAATTTTGAAAACATAAAATACTAGAAACAGACTTTAGGTTTGGGGAATTCATTCCTGGTTATAGGTTGTGCTGTATGTTTTTGTTTGTTTGTTTGTTTACCAAAGATATCTGCTATGAGGTAGATAGGGCGCCAAGTTTGAAGTCAGGAAGTTCTGAGTTTAAATCTGGTCTTGGATAATAAGTAGCTGTGGGACCCTGGACAAGTCACTTAACATCTGTCTACCTCAGTTTCCTCAACTGGAAAACAAAAAGGGTATAATAATAATAGGATATTTTCTGCAGGGCTATTGTGGAGATCAAATAAGATAATATTTGTAAAAGCATTTAAGGCAGTGCCTGACACACAGTAGGATACTATTTAAATGATTATTCCCTTCTCCTTCCTCTAATTACCATCTACATTTTCTGTTTCTATTACTTTAACTGTAATTTGATTCTTTTGTGTTTATACATTGGCACTGAAACTCAAACTACCCGCCAAGTCTGTGTATATAAACCTTAGGCAACTATATAATACAGGCAATGAAACTAGTTAGCGTGTTGCTATGGAGACCATGAAATAGAAAGATCTCTCTGATCTTACCTTCACATAACTATAGCCAGTTCAGTATGCTATTCTTTGTCTATTAATGGATATA
Organism: Gracilinanus agilis; assembly: GCF_016433145.1. NCBI lineage: Eukaryota > Metazoa > Chordata > Mammalia > Didelphimorphia > Didelphidae > Gracilinanus > Gracilinanus agilis. The sequence continues at coordinate 138,280,673 of NC_058134.1, read as the reverse complement.
GAACCCTGTTAGTTAAATTGAAGTAGTAAGGTAATACTGTTCAATATTAATCATAGTCATTTTAAAATTATGGTTTCAATATATTAGGAAAATTTCAAATAGGACTGCATTGTTTATTGGTCTTGACTCCCATAGTTATGTAGAGACAGGCTTTTTTTTATTCTGTGATAATACTGTACATGCCAAGCCAGTTCTACTTTGTCTCATTTGAATCATTCTGACTCTAATAGGACTCTATATTATATTATGTTTGAAATATGCCCTTTTGCAAAATAGCAACAACAAAAAAAGCCAACCAACATAACATAGTCAGGATCCCATTATACCATGGCTCATTATTTTTTTTAGATATATTCTGGATAAAACCACATGCTCAAAATTTGACAGCAGAAACACTTAACACCACTGTATAAGGAGGTCCAAATGGACCTCTAATTTTGTAGTGTGTGTATATACACTAAAAATTTGTGTGTCCTGCCCCTTCTGCTTCTCTTTGTTTCTATAAAAGGCAAGTGAATTGTGGGTGAGTGAACTGAACAGGGAGAGAGCTCACTGGAAGGAGGGAGAGGGGGGAGAAGGGAATGAGAGAAGAGTTTTTGTTGTCTATGGCTAAATGTGTGTGTGCACACACATACATGGAGTCTGGCAGGGCAGATAGAATCCTGGGTTTGGAGTAAGGAAGATCTAGGTTCTATTCCACCTCTGAGACCTATTAGCTGCATTATCCTAGACAATTTATTCTACTTAAGTCATATAGTTCACAGGACAGAAGCTCCCAATGATGACTAACTGATTCATGCTATGTGAGTGACCATTTTATAAGTAAAGATATTATTAACTTTTATGGACATATTTTCCATCATATTTCCAAAGATTTCAAAATGATTTTAATTGATTTCCATTTCTTTTCCTTACTGATCTTCAATGAAGAGAGTGGGGCAGGGGGGAAAAACAATCAGAGGTAGGCTTAGGTGCAAATATTACACAATCACTTCTTTCCTAGTAATAGGGCCTATTAAAAAAAAGAGAGAGGGGCCTTTTTCCATGGAGAGAAGTTTAATTTTCACTTGCCAAAGGGCAAGAACTTTATTTTTCCTCTGGAGACTTAGGATTTAAATTGAAATCAAAGTATCAATAGATTTAGAGGTGGGAAGGAGCTTGGAAGTAATTTAGTCCAACTTTCCCACTTTGCAGATGAGAAAATGGACATTTAGAAAATCATACATTGATTTGTCCAAAAAGATCACTCTGCTGACTCTCAGAGCTAGGAACTCAAACTAGGTCCTCTGACTTTTCAAGTCCAACAAGTTTTCCACAACTCAGCACTGATGGATGGAAAGAAATCTCAACCATTAGTTTTATTGCTTATTTACTCCTTATTCACTAGATCAGTGCTAGGTTCTCTTCAAAGGACAAACAGTGGTCCTGATTTTATCTATTGCTCCAACGCTTTTTGGAGATGATAGGGCCATAGAGTTAGAGATGACAGAGCCAGCTCATCCAAACCACATATTTTACAGAGAAGGAAAATGAGGTCCAAAGAGGATGACTGCCCTGCAAGACATTAAATGATAGAGCCAGGAATGGAACAGGTCACCCGATTCCAAATGCAGCACCCTTTCCAGAGCACCCTTCTTCCTGTCAAGTTTGCAAACTAAAGACACAACTGCACAATTAGTGGGAAAACAGTAACCTTTAAGTCAAACTTTAAAAATCAGAACATTTCAGTGGATAGCAATTTCATTTCATTTTTCGGATCCGTTGATATTTTCCTAGCTATTTAATAACCCTGATTTCTTGCTGAGAAAGCAAGTCAAAGAAATTGGAGTCTCCTCTGGGTTAAGCACTTATGTTGTTCTTCCTTCTTGAAATCTGAGTTATTACAGTAGGGGCTAAGAGTTGCATAATGTAACGGTTGCAACAACGCGGCTATCCAGCACCCCCAGGACAATAAATTCCTTGTTTCTGTAATGCCCAAATCTTCCCTACCCCCTATCCCCACCCCCAGGTCAGTGTGGCACTGCTAACGGAAAAGCTGGAAAAGACTAGAGAGATAAGCCTTGTTTGGCTTATTCGTATGGCAGTGCATTTGTGTGTAAGAGAAAAGAGTCAGAGTTAAAGAGGTGGGGATGACGGGAGGTGTGTGAAGGAGAGAGGGAAAAAGGGAAAGAAAAAAGGAAGGGAGAGAGATCTTCTGTCAGCAATCTCAACAGGCAGACCAGGAGGGGGAGACTCAGTCTTGCTTATTACCAGCTGTGCTAACTCCAGGCTGACCGACCGAGGTGGGGAAGGGAGAGAAAGGAGAAGGAAAGAGAGAGACGAACGGAGGAGGAGAGAGCAAGAAAACTCCTTTACCTACAAAGTTTTACTTTTCTATGAAGGTGCCTGGGGAAAGAGAAAAAGAGATTGCCCAGAAGAGCTAGGAGCGAAGCAAGGTCCCGGGCTAAATTGGCCCTTCTGGACAGCACCAGTGCCCACCTCTGCAGTGCCTTGGGCCCCAAAGGACGAGAGAAAACTAGAGGGGGCACGTGCAGGAGGAGTGGTGGGCAGTAATCCTCCCCGCCCCTCTCCAGCATACACACACATACACCCTCACTGGCACTCGCACACGCGCGCACGCGGAACCCGATGCCGGGGTGAGTCACGGGCAGGTCAGGACCGCATGTGGAAAGGGGCGGAGGGAGTCCTAGGACCCACGATTTGCCTTCGGGAGCTTCCACCGCGCAGCGGACACCAGGCACCTAGGAGGGGAGGAGCGCTCTCTGGCTCGCTCTGTGCCAAGGCTGCCAGGTGACCCGGGAGGGCCGCTCACCTCCTCTCCCGTCGTACCCCCCTCCCCTCCGCACCGCCCCGAACGCCTTTGTGTCCAGATGCTGCGGAGACCAGCTTGACTGAGGAATCCAGATGCGGGACGACAGCTGAACAGCTGCGAAAGGAGGGAGGGGGAGGGGACAGGCAAACGCCTGCGGGTGGTCTTTCACCCCCTGAGCTGCTTCTCTGTGCGGACGCTGGCACCTCCAGGTAAGGATTCGAACCTCTCTTCCAGAATAGCCCCCCACACCCTCACCCGTACCCCGCGCTCCCCTTCTCTTCTTTGTTTGTAAAAGATAGGAGTGGTGGGTGAATTGGGCAAGGAGAGAGATCACTAGAGGAAGGTGGAGTGAGGGGAGAAGAGAACTGGAGAAGAGTTTTTTCGTTGTCAAAAGCTAAAGTTGTGTAGCCAGAATGAAGGCGAAAACAAAAACTATTCTTTCACCATTTGAGAGGTATTGATACTCTGAATGTTTCCCTGAGTGACTCAGGAGCCGATCTTGTGCCTAGGCGTGGGGAGTGAGGCCGGGAAGTGTGTGTGTGTGTGTGTGTGTGTGTGTGTGTGTGTGTGTGTGTGTGTTTACCACCTCTAAAGATAAGTTTCAGTTGGTGATCTGACTCAGCTTTACAAAAGGATGCAGCCCCTGACTCTAGGCGGTGCAGAGAGGATCTGGGCAAAGCTTTAATCAAGACTATGATTTTATATTCTTGGAAAGTACACAGGTGCGTGTGTACACCTTTCTGGGAGAGTCCTAATTATCCATTTCTTGACAGCAGACCACACTTGTGCCGATTCATAATTCCTCAGTCTCCAGTCATACTTCATGTCAATGCCTGGTGTGGAAAGACAAAATTGCTTCTAGCTAGCTTTCAGGCAACTGTTGCTGGTATTGATAGAGAGAGGGCTACTGGTCCTATAATTGACAGGTCCTTTCTGCATTTTATAAATGAAAGTTATTTCACTGAGCTCCTCTGCAGTACAGAAAGCCATGTCAAGGCTTGGTTTCATACACATTTTACCTTTTAAGGTTGTTTTTTTTTTTAATCCACTTACTAATTTGGCATTTGGGAACTGTTCTCATGCTGGTGCATGAAGAATTATGCTGGTTTATTTTACCTTTTTTTCACAATTTTATGTTTGAAGGAGCTCTCTAGCAGAATGAAATATTGCCAACTCTCTTAGGCAAAACAATCAGGATCCATTAATTGCCAAGATATGATAGGCAATGAACATGAAGTGATTGTAAAAACTGACATTGCAAAGAATATATTGAACTCTGGATTACTCTTCCCAGTTTTAAGAAATGATCACATCTTTTAACATTGAAATAAAGGCTTACTTTTTAGTTTCTATCATCCAGACACATGCACATCGCCATGCAAATGGATTCAATAAAACATTATTTCCCTTTACAGCAGAACTGTTATGGCTGACTAATGAATTTTTTTCTGCAGAGCAATTATCAAAAAATGATGTACATCATGTTTCTCTGTGCTACTGAAACATGAATTGTGCTCTTATGTAAACAGTGTAAGTGGTGCCTGGACTATTTACAAATATGTAGCCTTCTCATTTTTATCTCAAAGCTTATTGAATTTTATCTGAGCAAAGAAACTTCTGTAGTCATATCTAGTAGAGAACTGAAGACCATTCGTCCTCATATTTGGTATTTTTGCTACTAATTTGCAGTATTTTTATGAGTCATGCTTTTTAAATTGAAGAGTGACAACTCAAAGTTCTTTGTTTCATTCATTAGAACTTTTTTACAGTATGTCTTAATGTGTCTTATCCAAAATGTCTTATCTTTTATAAAATATACAGGTGCTTAGGATAAAAATCTAGTCAAAACTTTGAAATGCAATAGACTTAATTGTCAACTTTATTTTATTTTTAACAGTTGGAATCTGCTGGATATCCACACAGAAGTAGGTTTTTTATTGGAATCTGCTGAAACCTACTTCTGTGTGGACTTTTGTTCCTTCAGCAACATCAAAATGTTTCATCTTCTTTAGATATATATCCCTTCATCAAACACTAGGTGGGTTTATCTGAGTGATTATAAGTGTTGAAATCAAGTAGACCAAGTCAGAATAAATCTTCATAGCTAATATTAACAGTACTACTTATTTCCCAGAAGTAAAGAAGCCACTTTACTAAGGCCCAAAATTGAAAGGGGAAAGAATTGAAAGGGCACTCTGTTATTTCTCTTTGACCTGTCATTTATTCTATTCTTTATTGGCATCTAATCCTATATCTCCTTTTATTTAAGAAAGCTAGAATTAAAAAGCTATGGGAAATTATTCCATTAGTAGCAGATGAAATTTATCTGAAAATAACAATATTTTCCCTTTTTTTGTTAGAAGAACTAAATATTATGCTCAAATCAATGTTATTTCCTCCAATCTCATTTTTTTTCTTTCAAAGCAAAAATAAATAAGGCAAACTGGTTCCTTTAAGGAGGAGAGTATTATCTTGAGGGTGTCCTTTGTAGCCTGGCTGAAATCTAGTAGTAGTCACAGAGCTTGGAAACAATAAGCTTTATTCTATATTGTTTATTCTAACTCCATTCTTTTTATTTAGTAATATTTATTTATCACCCATCTCTCTATATTTCTTGGCTCTTAATCTTCATCTCAGGCCCTCTGGTTGTCTGAGCTTCTGTCAGATTCTGTGGTCCCATTTTTTTCTTCCACAATTTCTTTTTTTGTTGACCTCAGGTTTGGAGGACACTGCCTGTCCCTTAATTCATCAAAACTAGCTACCCTCTTCCAGAATCTTCTCCAATTTTTTTTTCTTTTCTGCAGTGCCTTCAGGTGACAGTGCATTTTCATACCTGCTTTTTTTAGGTTTCCTGTTGTTTCTTTGTAAAGAGGAAGAAGGTAAATCTGGGAATCCCATGCCAAAGAATTTTATACTTTAGAGAATTAGCCTCTTTTTTAGCGGGTTGGTCTATATTGTAACATCTTTGTCTGTGGCTGGGCAGGGTGTAATCTGTTGATTTAGGAGGGTAGAATAACAAATAAATAACAAAGGTTACTGTTAACTAATGTCACTTTAGGCAGGAATGTTTTGACTTCCACTTTCTTCTCTAGTTAACCCCAATGTGTGGTAGAATGGATTGTATGCATCTGAATCCCTAGCCAGTCACAGGGTTGGATAGTTTTATTTAGCAAACATTTGCTGAGCACAGCCTGTGCCAGATAGCATTCTAGACTGGGAAGGGGGTGGGGAAGATCCAAAAGATAAAGTCCTTATCCTTAACAATCTTGTAATCTAGCTATAATGGTATATTACTGACTTTAGGAATCAAATTCCGCTTCTATAGATATATGTTAAATTCCTGATAGACCCTAGAGGTGATAGGAAATTTAGATAAGATAGGCAAAATACCTGCCCTCAAGGGGCTTACAGACCAGAAGAAGGATATGACCTGCTTAGTAAGGTATAAAACACACATACAAATAACTGCACTATAAAAATAGAATGGCTTAGGAATAATTACAAATTGGCTTGGGAAAATTGGAAACTGCAAAACGAAAAAATCTTGTCAATGAAGGCTCAGTGTAGGCAAGCATTTAGAACAATATTATGTACAAGAGAAAAGGACAAGAGATGTTTTTCATGTAAATAAATCACAACATGTAAAAAGATAGAGTTAGGGATTGTACGTATGATTCTATATGAAAAGGGATGAGGAAAAGCTCTCTACCAGTACAAGTTGACATCTTCTTTGCAATTTACAGGATTAGAGCACTGGCTAGATCATTTAAGTGCCTTATCTAATGTCAGGCATGTGTGAGGATAGATTTGAACCCAGCAGTTACTGGTTTTGAGGCCAGCTCTTGCCCTACTATGGCACACTGCCTCACTGCCAAGAGACATAATAGGATAAGTACTGGACCTGTGATTTCACTAATGTTTGGAATTTACAGTACCTAATACAGTATAATGCATTTAGAACTATAAGAAAGGAAGGAAACAAGTCTTTATGAAAGTGACTACTATGTGCTAAGCATTTGTACCTCATAACAGTCCTGGAAGGAAGGTGGTGTTTTTATACCTATTTTGCAGATGAGGAAACTAAGGCAGACAGAGCTTAAGTAACTTGCCCAGGGTGACACAACTGCTAAATGTCTGAGGTGACTTTAAACTCAGGTCTTCCTGGCTCCAGGTCCAGTGCTCTAACTACCCAGCTGCCTCAGACACTTACTTCCTCTGGAAGGAATCTCAGAGATCATCTACCCCATCCCATTCATTTTACAGATGAGGAAGCTAAAACCCAGAGAGAGGTTGATCAAGGTCACACAAGTAAATAAGGGACAGACACAGGTATAGAACGCAGCTAACTCCTAGTCCAATCCTTCATTTACTATATCATGCTTCCCGCATCTATAAATTTTGGAATGTTTGATCTCTCCCTTCTCTGAACTAGCCTAAGTGAACTAACTATGTGAACCACGTCACTTGTGTCTTTAAGTTGTCCCCTGCTTCCTTGAAGCATACTAGGTTGGGTTTTTTTGTTTGTTTGTTTGTTTTTTATGCGTGTCTCATTTTTCCTACTGGAAATTCCATGAGAGCAGAGACTGAATTAGTTTTCTTTTATATTCCACAGCACCTAGCCTACCTAGCAGCTTGACAATGTAGGCACGCATTAAGTATTTGTTTAATTGAATAGGACCATAGTCAGACTGGAAGCTTCATTTGAAAAAACTTTAGAGATCAGACAGGATAAACTCTGTAACTTTCTAATCAATCAATAAATGATCAATCAAATGAGATAATTTTACAAATTTACCAGCACATTACTTAGCACATAGTAGGAGCTTAATCAATGCTTATGTCCTTTCCTATCTCTCCCATGCCCCAAAATATGGCAAGTCATTCAAATGGATGATCTTTCCTAGTCAAAGATCCTCCATTATCTCTTAGAAGTAAAAAACTGATTTACACATTAATTTCAATATTATTTTATGCTACTTCACCTTTAAGTTTCCTAACTTTCACATTCTTAACCTCAATGGAGGTGCTTGTTCTCTATAGCTAGGTGGTATAATAGAGAGCACTAGCCTGAAGTCTAAAAGGCCCAAGTTCAATTCTAGCCTCAAGCACTTATTAGCAGTGTGACCTTGGGCATGTCACTTAGCTTGTATCTGCCTCCATTTCTTCAACTCTAAAATGAGAATAAAAATAGATTCAGAGTTGTTATATAGATCAAATGAGGTATTATTTGTAAAGTGGTTAGCATAGTACTTAGCACATATTAGGTGTGTTCTCTTTTCCTTTCCCTTCATCTTCAATATTTCAGTAGATCTATATTCTCCATCCATGCCTTCTTATCCTATGCAATTCTTAGTCTGTATTCTCACATGAATATTTTACAAAGGATCCACCTAGTGGTCTGGAGGCCTGAAACTAGATTTTTAAATTTGGTGCTATGCAAAAGGCTAACGTTAGTGCAGAGGAAGATATTTCACAAACTGTATAACTGAGAAAAAGGTATTTTTATTAGAACTGTACTTAGATCAAAGCATACTATTTCACATCAGTTTATTTATGGTGTTATTCTGGGGTTTTGGTTTTGTATGAGTGTGCTCTTACAATGATGATGAGTAGGGAAGTGTGTTTTGCATGATTACACATGTATGGCCCAGATAAAATTGCTTACCATCTCCGGATAGGGGGAGGGAAGAGAAGAAGGGAGATGATTTGGATCTTAAAATTTTGGATGACATATATTGAAAATTATTATTACATGTAATTGGAAAAATAGAATTCTTTGAAATAAAATAAATGAATAAGAACTCCACTTAGCCATAAGCTGATGTGATATAGTGCACATTAAGAGATAAATCAAAGCCTAGTGGATGGACAGGTGACCCCTGGAGTCAGGAAAACCTGTGTTCATGCCCAATTCTTGCATATATTTTACTTCTCAATGTCCCCAAATAACTCTCTAAGACTTAAATTGCAGAAGTAAGTGATTGATTGAAAGTCTTTCTTACATTGGAGTTTCTTACATTGCAGAAATCATGGGTCCAGCAAAATATTTAAAAGGATCATAAGATTAGGGCTAGAAGTCATCTCATGAACCTCCCTCATTTTGCAAAAGAGGAAAATGATGCTTAGGGAGATTGAGTAAGTTGCCCCAGGTCAGTCACACAGCTACTGAGTGGTAGGGAGAAGGAAAAACAGAACATAGGTGTTCTGATCTCAGCCCAGTATGCTTTCTTTTGGGTGATACTGTTGCTCCAAGAGCTCCAATAAAGGTGATAAGTTTTGACCTTTTCCATTTGGAGATGGGTCTAGATCTGTGGACTAGCTAATAATGAAAGACTGTAAAGGACATATCCAGTCCCTTGAGTCATCATCCACTTCTCTCAGATCCACTATCTGTAACACAGCTGGCCAGAAGACAGCTTTGTATGTGTAGAGCTTTCCGCTCCCATTATCAGATTAGGAGCTGTGAGTAATTTTGTACTCTATCATTGTAGCAGAAAAACCAAGCTCAGATATCTCTTTAGTCATGTTTTACAGTTTAGTTAATGTATCCCAGTTGGGACTTGTTGCAATAAAAGTATACAGTAAAACCTGACTATAATTGGTTTTTGAGGGCTAAATACAGAGAGTATTTTTATAAGCAGTAAAATGTTTAATTGAAAGAAAATCATATGTATGGCATTTGCAGCAGAGCTCAAAAGTAAGACAGCATTGTGAGCCAACAAAATATATTTTATAATAATATGTAATCAGAAATGTGTCATTTGTTATTAGTGATTGTGGGAATTGTTCAAAAATATGGATCATAGAAGCTCCTATTGCTTTTTTTAACCTTCATTTTCCTACAAATCTATTTGCTATGTGCATGCGTGTTTACATGTATGTGACATATGTGTGTATTATAGATAGATGTATGTAACTGATAAATAGATGTAGATGGATGGATATATTGACAGACAGATAGATAGATAATAGAGTTTATTGTTCATATCACTAAGGAAACTAGTATCACTTAGAAAATCATGTTCCAACTGGAAACCTTCTCACTTTGCCCCTTGGCACATTGCATAGTTAGAGCACCATAGATCAGGTGGGAGTCAGATTATTTATAGTCTAGGAATGAGATCAATAGCCCTTTAGTCCCATAGTGAAAATCAGAATTTTCAGATGGGATGCATTTACTTTTGCCTGAGGCATACTCACTTTCAAATTTGGGGTTGTGAAAGAAGGGTACAAATATCCTCTGGCTGCATTTCCAAAGACCCCAAATCAACAGAGCTACCATTCTATTCTCATAAGTTTTAGTCTCTTCACAAGCCAAAGAGAGATCCCAGTTAAATGAGATTTAGCTAAGACATTTATAGCCTTGTCATTAATATTTTCTCTACTAATCATATCTGAAATGAGGGTTATATTATTATATACTATATTAATCATTTTATTTTCTCTTTTTTATCTGTTGCTTTCTTTCCTTTAAAAAAAAAAAAGCAATCACACCCTCTCTTTTTTCCTCTGATTTTCTCCCATTCCTTTTCTTCCACTTTCCCCCCTTTTTTTTCTGTCTAGACTAGTTAGTAGGGCCCTTAGGGTATTGCCTAACTGAATAGCAGAGAGGGCTAAAGTGCTTGCTGTCCTTTCCATGATATGTTCTAATCAGTCTCTACTAGTGTTTTAGCTTAACCATTTAAAAAACAATCATAGGCCCATTGAAGTATTTTTTTTTAAAGAAAAGTTATTCTGCAGTAATTCACCCCTGGGAGACATTTTCTTAAGTGCCCAAATATATAAGTTCACATGCCTCGTATCAAGTTCAAGTTCTGTGAACTTCTCTTAATATGCAATCTATTTAATCTTTTTCTCAAATTGAAGCAATTATCTAAAGTACGAGAAATGTCTAAATCTATTCTATGTTTATGTCTAGATTTTATGTACCAAGTTCTTCTTTTTTGGGGTGAATCCTCCTTTTTGTAACATTTTCCCAGATTTAAAAAGATGTCTGAAATCCTCCAAAGTAGTTTTTCCTGTCTGAAATTCAAGACTTCCATTGCCTTGCTTGTTTCAAGTATTTTTAAATAGTCAAATCAGTGGGGCAATCTATTTTCCAGTGAATTAAAAAGCACACAGGTTATGTGCTAACTTGTTTCCTTTAGTCCTAAAAAATCTTCAAAATGTCCAAGCTAGTTGCCTTCAGGAAGACCATTGTGTTGGAGAGGAAGATTATGTACTGTATTTCTTCCTACCATTTTAAATGCAAATAAATAATATATAATAAAGCACTGTGAATATTAAGATCAGTGACCTCTTCCTGTTTTGCAAATGAACTTGCTCCTTCTGCTAGTCAGTGTTTAAGGTCAAAACTAAAAGCAGGTGATTGACAGAGAGAAATGAACTCTTCTGTCATTCAAAAAAAAAAGACTTGAAGGAATGGTTTCTTAATGATGAAGTAGTTTATTTTTAGAGAATTAATAGTACATTAAAAGCTTAGGGACTTTGGGGAAAGTTCTACTTTTCACCAGCCAGAGAAAAGAAGGTAAACTGGTTTATTTTGCAGTAGATAGTTTGCACCCTTCTGTTCCTAATCAGAAAGGAAAGGGAAACCCAGCCAAGCTTTGGGTCCATAAGACAACTCAAACTATCTTTAAAAACATGTTTTGGCTTCACTAGGTCCCAACATGTGTTTTGGCCAGCACTTTAGTTCTTCAATTTTAAACCTAGGGGTCTTTTAAGGGAAATTTAATCCATGTGTTTCTGATGCACTTAAACTTAAATCATTACCCATAAACTGTATGTCTCTCTCAACACTTTGATGTCCAAGCAGTCTTTGAAACCATTTAAGCACCATATTTTTGTTTCTGAAAATCAGAAGTTGCTTGGGTTCTGCCAACAGGATCACCAAAAAGTTTTCCAACTAAATGATTATCAGATAGGTTCTTTCCTTGGCAGAACTGATTTTCCCTTGAGTGCTAATGAGTTTTTCTGATGTGACAGGAAAAATCTAGGTATTTTTAAAGGCTTTGTTTCTCAATGGCATTCAATTACAATCATCTCTCTTCCCTCCCCCCACCCCTTTTATTTTGTGCCAGGGAAATATTTTTATACAACACTGTGTTTTGTTGTGGCTTGTTGTTTTATATGTATACATGCATATATACATATACATGTAAAATCTCCATTGTCATTTAAGTCCTATATCTATATTATTGTTATTCTACTTTTCCAAAGTGCCTCCTGTTAATATCAGTACTACAAAGTAGGATAAAAGTTCATCTGCCACGTCTTAACATGAGTTCTTCTCTGAATCAATGACCTGATTTGACAAATTTCAAAAATTGGCCATATAACTTAGTACATGACATTTATAGAATTTCATTCTTTGCCAAGGAGCTACTTTCTTGCAAAAAAAAAAAATACTAAGAATAGTAAGGGATTTCAAAAGCAATTTGACTAACTCTGCTAATGTTACCATTTGCTTTCCAAAAATTCATTTGCCTCCTCTACTTTCCTCATCATCCCTTCTGCCTTCATCCTACCACCCCAGCTCACCATTTTGGCATTCTGACTGGTGGAAAACTAGGAACCAGAAAAGGACAGGTTGTACGAGTTGGGATCTTTAGCAAGTTCTAACTGGTTTAAGAGAAGTTGGGTTATAATTGTAAACCGCCGTAATGTGTAGGGGTTTTGTACTTTACTATAATAGTGGTCTTGCTTTTTAGCTCTAAATTACATGATGACACATCTTTGAACTCTATTGTGTGAAGAAAAACACCTTCTTACTGAAGCTAGATTTCCTGTTTGTGCATGCGTCTTTTCTGGTAACTGAACTTCCCATATGAATGCTGCATAAAAATGTAATGAGAGTTTAAAAGGACATGAGTAGTTTATTTCTCAAAGTCAACAAAATCTTTTTTTCTTAATGAAAAAAAGTTGCTTTTTAAAGAATCAATGACGGCATATGGGGAGTAGCACTCATTGATGCCATAATAAGTCTGGGGTTCCCAATTTCCACAGGGATTTTGATGTCAGACAACCTTGCACATTCAAAACTCTGTTCTATTGTTGCCAAATACATTACTCTTTGATGGGGAAGGAAAAGCTTCTGTATCATAGTTAGCTAAAAATAGACATTCTCTCTATTTAAATGCTCAAAATGAATATTCCTTAGTGTTCATATCTTCACCCAAGCATTTAACCAGTGTTTGATTATATACACCACACTAGATATTTACATATCTGATTTTAGTTACTAATTGAACATTTTTGCTGAATTTATGTTAGTATCCCTCACTTCAACAGTTAGTCAAAGCTACCTTAATAGCCACATATATGTGTGTATTTTCAATAAATATTTACATAAGAACCGAAAAAGAGTTTCAAATAAATTAAGAGGCTTACAGCTTGGCAAATGAAAAATCCCATTTCCCTTTAAAAGACGAAACTAAAGAAATATCATCAAAGTGAAATAATCATTTTACAATTATCCTTCTTGCCACAACAGCAGAATATAGATTTAAAAACTCAAATGTATTTAGTCCTTTAAGGTTTGCAAATAGCTCTCTTCACCAACAACCCTGTGAGTTAGGTCAAAGCAGTATTATAACTAGGGAAACTATACTCATGACCAAACAGCTAGAATCAAAATTGCAGGTAACAGAAACAGGAGTAGGAACCTAAAAAGATTGCAGCATGTCATCATTAATGACTTGCACAAGAGAAGCAGACTAAAAGATGAGGAAATGTGTGATGAGAAAAAGAGGTAGGCTGGTCAAATGCTACATTTGTACTCACTTAATGTTAAAGAACTGAGGGAATGACCTTCAACATAATCACTATATTCTCTGTATAGGATTTGTGAAAAAACAAGGACAGAGACCAAGAAAGATAAGATGTGGATGGATTAGGATGTATATCAATAAAGAGTTTATTTATATCAACCATTTGATTTCCATCAATAGTAATCCAGATTTCCCTGTGTCTCATTCCCCTCTAGTTCTATATCTTCGTCATGAACACTAGTTCTTCTACTGCTCAGAATTCTTCCATCTACCATAATCAAACTTCCCTTTCCTTCTCTTAAATGTATACTTAGTCATTTTCTGCTCTCAAATCCTTTTCTCCCTTGTCCTGTCATGACCTATGCTTTGCCAAATGCCAACCCTGGATTACTCCCATAATTCACCTCCACAGCTCTTACTCATAGTGTTACTGAGCAGTATTGAAGGGAGTCTCACACAACCTTGCTTACTATGGGACCACTACAAATCTCTGTTATCTAATCTTATGTGGGCACTCACTGTCACAAGGCAAATTCATTTATACTTCCATGAATGACTTTTTTATTTAATTCTCCACAGTGGTTGTTCCAAAACTTACCTTCTCTCTTCAGACCTCTCACACTATTCTCTTTTGGCTGAGGACCTCAGGTCATACATTACTGAGAAAACAGAGGTCACTTGCCTTGAGTTCCTTCTCATCCCCTACTGCCCTTCTCAAAGACCCTTCATATCATCCCTATTCTCTGCTTCTTCACTTAAGTATCTCACAAAAGACAATCCTTCTTCTCAACAAGTCCAATTCTTTTGTCTGTGTCCATGATGCAATCCTTCCCTGTTTTTTCTTTCAGTAGATATGCCCCATAATCATTTCGCCTCTAATCTTCAATCTCTATTTACTGTCTCCTTCCTAACTAGTTACAAACATGCCAATCTCTTCCCCACCCTTAGAGTACCTTCATTTGGCCCTACTATCTCATAAAACTCTTATCGAACATCTCTCCTCTCTTTTACAGCTCAACTCATAGAAAAAGTCATTTATGTTCATTGCCTCCACTTCCTCACCTCATATTTCTCCAACCTTTATCTTCCGGTCTCATTACTCACTTTAAATATCTCATTCCAAGTTTACCATCCAATGACCTCTTCTCAACTATATTCTTCTTGGCCTCTCTGCAGTGTGCGATGAGATTATTGAAAATCCTTTCCTATGGGGTATTCACTGTTCCCTGGGTTTTTGTGACACTGCCTCCTGCTTTTCTTCTTACTTTTCTGGCTAGTCCACAGCATCCTTTGAAGCGACAGCATGATGTATACCCCAAGTATCTTTCTAAGACCCTCTTCTTTCTTTCTCATCTTTCTCACTCCCCTTCCCACAATTATATTATCAGTTTCCATACATTCAATGATCATATCTGTGCACATGATCCCCATTTCTATATAAATAACCATGAAATAGCATGATGGTGTGCTACTGTAATCACTGCTACTCAGAGAAGATCATGCTGTCAAATCTGTTGAGTTCAGAAGTTCTGAGCGAAAGTCAGCTAAGGCAATCATGCACCCAGACTAAATTTGATGTTAATATGGCGAACACTCAGCAATGTCAGACCACCAAGGGCCTAAGGAGAGACACACCAGCTCAGTTTAGGGAAAGAGCAGATAAAATTATCATGCTGATCAGAGTGGGACTGTGTCTATCAGTAGCCCTGAACTCCCAATCTGGATTAGATATGGAAACCCAGTCTTTAACACACAATAAAAAGGAAAATGTAAAAGATTAGCATCCCTAAAATCTTTCCTGAACTCCAATTCCCTTCACCAAATGCCAATCAGACATTTCCCAATGGATATATGAAAGGAATCTCAAAATCAACATGTCAAAAGTGAAATTTATTATATTTATCTAAAATAACAATAATATAAAACATAAAATAAAAATAATCAAACACCTCTATTCCTGTGTCTTATTTCTCTTGAGACCTCAACATCCTTCCAGGTGACCAGGTTCAGAACTCAAACTTGTTACTAGTTTTTCCACTCATTCACCTCTCTTTTTTTAGGCAATTGTCAAGTTTTATTAATTCTACCTCCATAAATTTTTTCTCCTTTATTTTGTTCTTTCCATTTGCTTACTTGGTATATATTTTATATTTAACTTTCTGTATACATGTTATTCTCTCACAACAGGATGGAAGTTCTTTGATAGCAGAGGCTGTTTCATTTTGTCTTTGTATCCCAAGCAGCTGGTAGAATGCCTAAAACATTTTAGCTATTGCACTGGTGAATCATAAGCAAGAAATGTAGTATAGTATGGTGGAAAAAACATTCGATTTGGTGTCAGAGGAGATGGGTTCAAATCCCAATCACCCTAAGAACAAATCATTGAACTTCTCTGTCCCCCACTTTCTCATTCTGTAAAATGACAAGGTTGGACTCGACCTCTAAGTTCCCTTCTAGCCCTGATGTTGGCATATATCTGGAAGAAAGTGAAGTAGAAATCTGATTGTTATTTAATTAATTTAAGCAATGCAGACAAATGGTGTCATGAAGGTCCCAGGTAGACCCTTTGACCTGCAAGATGGGATTGAACTGTTTGTTATTTGGATAGGTGTCAAAGGAGGAAATTATAATAAGTTATATTTAATGAAATGCAGAACCAAAGAATGAGTACAAACAAAAGCTTATAGCTGAGTAGAAATCATTCAGTTCTATAGACTTCACCCAACCCAACCCAAGTTTAGTTTATGTCATGCTAAAATTAAAATTCTTTTAAAGTTTGCTTTTAATTAGTTTATTTAGAACTAGATTAGATATAGCTGACTGTGTGACCTACTTTGAATTTCCAGTCACTCACAAATATATACATATACATGTATATATCATATATCATCAGAAAAGTAAAGATAAAACCCTAGACAATTTAATCAAAAATAATGAAAGGCAAAAGCACTTAAAACCATCTCATGAATTGATTAATTATCTCTTGAATATTATTCAAACTTCCAGTGAATTCCTGAACTTACTGATCAATTACTCAGGTTTCCTTTCGACCTCTAAAGATGTGGCTTTTATTTTCAGTATTTTGTAATTATTATATGAATTTTGGCAACTCAAGACTACAGATTTTCTCAAAACTCAGAAAATGGCATCTGTTTACATATATTTTGTTTTCCTAAAGCAAATCCCCACAGATGTCCATAAAATGAATAGACTTGCAAAGTATAAAGATTTTAGAAAAATATGTTCAGAATATGCAATTTAAAATGAAATGATAAAACGTCAGTGTTATCACTAATGTGGAAGCCAACAGATCTGATGAATATGAAGATTATGATAAGTAATTGTAGAATTTATCATTGCTTCAGCCTTTTGATAAGGACTAACCTTGCTGCCTATTTAGATATTCTCCTTGGGCATTGTACACAAAGGCAAGTGTTGTATCACAGTGAATTTTATTCTTGTTTATATTCCTTGTTTCAATTTACATGGTCTCCTTGACAGCAAATAGGCTGATTAGAACCAATAAAAAGCAGTAACTGGTTGAAAGATTTTTAAAAATCAGCTTTATTTTTTCATTGAATTGATCATTTATGTAGAAATACACTTGATCTTGGCTATATCCAACCTTTTGGGCTAATAATACTTTAAAAGATCTAAATGTTTACTGAGTTCCTTCCATCCACATATATGTGTGTGTGTTTATACAATATGTTTTAAAATATATTTATGTGTGTACACATGTGCATACATGGTATGTGCATACACGCGTCATATCTAGGCACAAAATCATTGTGACATAATGAATAGAAAGCTGTCCTCTCAGACAAGGAGAACTAGGTTCAAGTCCTGCCTCTGATGTACACTTTGTAACCTGGGAAAATCAATTAGCCCTCAGTGCTCTAGGCAGTTCCTTGAAGGGCAGGCATTGCAGAGATGGTGCTAACATGTGTTAGGAGAGGCAGTTTCCACATCCAGCAGCTCTCTAAACCAATGAAATGGTTAGTCTAGTCCCTATTGCTTAGCCCTTTGATCTGGACCTATAATGATCCTAATTTCATTTGTGTAGGGAATTCCCAGGGCATCAACTCTCTTTACTAATTCAGATCAGCATTACTTCTCTAATTGATAGTCTTAAAGATTTGCCTGTAAATATTGAGAGATTAACTGACTTATCCATGACCACTTAGTTCAGATCTGAGTCCAGTCCTTCCTGATGACAAGCCCAATCTTCCATCCCTTATTCTATGCTGCCTCTCAGACATTAGATATCCTAGCTACTTTTCTGTCATCCTTATGCTTGGTGTGTTTGTTCATCATCCATGAAAAATTCTGTTTAATCCTTTATTCACTGAAGGCATAGTATAATATATGTACATACACATATACATACATATATACATGTATACACACATGTGCATGTGTATAGCAGCTAGGTAGTACAGGGGATAGAATACCAGTTCTGGAGCCAAGAAGATTCATCTTTATGAATTTTAGTCTGACCTCAAACACTTACTAGCTGTATAACTTTGTTTGTCTCAATCCCTCATCTGTAAAATGAGCTGGAGAAGGAAATGGCAAAGCACTCCAGTGTCTTTGCCAAGAAAACTCCAAAATGAGGTTGTGAAGAGTCCAACAGACATAAATGACCGAACAACCACCCCCAAAAATGTAAATATGTATTCCATATGTATGGGTGGGTATATACACATACAGATAGACATGTGTATATATATATATATGTAGATATAAAATTTGTGTATGTATACATACACATACATATATAACTTTTTTCCAAAAATTCCTTGGACTATATTATCTTCATCTAAGAAATCCAATCAAAAAGCAAATGTATCCATAATTAGCTACTCTTTCCTCTCAAAGTATTATAACTTTTAAATAGTACATATATATGTATATAATTTACTGCCAAATTTTTTTGTTAACTGTTAAACAGTAAGTCAAATTCATTCCCAAGCAAAAGATTTTGTTTGCTGACCTTGAAGATATTACATTGACTCCAAAGAAAGATGAATCAGCTGATGAATAAACTGGAACTCAGAAAGACTAGCTACTAATGAAAATAATTCTGTGAGTAATTATTCTCTTAATGCATCCACTCAGTGGCCCTCATTGCTAGGGACAACTTCAATTTTTGTCTCATTTTCCTTGACTATATCTTGTTCTTGGGACAATTTCTTTTTTAGGAATGGATAAGGGGAAGGGAGGCTTCTGTATGCCATGAGGCTGATCGCTTATGGGAAAAGAGAGAAGAACAATTTCCCCAGCATGGCATCATATTTTGTTTTATGGATGTGGAAGGATTTTTGAATTCTTGGGAGAATATGTGATTCATCAGTTAATAATGTGCCAGCTTCCTCTCTATTGTGCCTCTTTTAAGTGGTTCAAACCTATGCCTCTGTAATTCAGTTGTGCTCAACTCTAAACATTTATGTTTGAATATAACTGAAAGCCCTTGTTGCAGTTATCTTATCTTACAGATATAGAATGGGGATGTTCAAATTTGACTTGTAGATATATGCAAAAACATGTTAATTAGGATGTCCCAGAGTAAAAGTGGGGGGGACTCTTGTTCTTACATGCAAAATTAGTATTCAAGAAAATCGCATGCATTGGGCTAAGATATAAGGAAGACATTTTGCTTCTACAATATTTATAGCTTTTTAGCACTTTCTTAAAAGTGGCAGTCAGCCTTTATAATTTTCAACATAATAGAAGATTTCTCTTTGAACTGCAAGTTATTAATAGAGCTAAAAGCTTATTAATCAAATCACCCACAATTCAGTGTGTTCTGAATTGGATTGCCATAATATCTAGCATGTTGGTTTTTTTTTTTTAAATGGTCACTAGATACCGTTGCCTAGAAATGACATTTTTTTAAACCATTCCTAGGAGGACAATGATATTTGTTGTGAAGACTGGTTTAAGAATATTGGAATCCTATTCTTCATGTCACCTTTGCCCTCTTCATCTCACTGTTTAGCAGTGACCTGTATCACATAC
Organism: Gracilinanus agilis; assembly: GCF_016433145.1. Taxonomy (NCBI): domain Eukaryota; kingdom Metazoa; phylum Chordata; class Mammalia; order Didelphimorphia; family Didelphidae; genus Gracilinanus; species Gracilinanus agilis. The sequence continues at coordinate 138,261,071 of NC_058134.1, read as the reverse complement.
CACAGCTAAGCAATGCGAGATTGGGATTTTTCTCATGTCAAAAGTTTGGCCTCCTTTAGACTTTCAAGCATTTGGGAAAAGAGGAGAAATTATCTGTGCAATTAAGGGTGTAGGAGTCAGAAGAAGGCCTTATTGATCTCTCTCAAAGAAACATTTGTACAAAAATTCAGAAACCTAATTTAGAGCTGTCCATGGAGACCTACTGACTGATCACATTAAATAAAATACACACGCTAATTAGGTGTGTGTCAATTTTAACTTATTTGGGTCTTTAGTGAGTCTGCTATATTTAAGTGTCTTCGATAACTTTATTTGTATAATAAAAGATCCCAATCAATTTAGGAACACCCTTTCTTTGTCAGACTCTTTGTGATTCAATAAAATGCTGCCATGTATAATAAATCTTTTTCCTGTGATCATGTATATTTTTCCCTTGCTTTTTAGAACAAAGAAAATTTCCAACCACAATTCCTCTGTGGATAAACTGGGTCTCACCATAATATTTAAAACTACCTGAAGGGACCATGCTACTAATACTGGTGATTACTTTAAGGATATTCTGTAATAAAGAAGCATGCTATAAATATACAACCATGAAATCAAGACAGCAGCATGCATTTCTTTCCAACTCACATATGTAACAGAATCCTTAAAAAAAAAAAAAAAGAAAGAAACTGGGCTCCTGGACACATAAGCTGTGAACAGATTTTAACCTAGCCTATCTGATTTGCTCTCTTTTACTGAATCATGTTTGTAAATAAGCTATTGTTCCCCTTATTTTTTTTCCCCTCCATTTGCTGACACATGCCCAGTAGGGGGAAGGTACTTATTTTGGTTTTGTCGAGAGGTCAGCCAGATTAGATATGGTTGGTAGTGGTTCCTTCTTTGTTTTTCTTCCCTACTAAGGGAGGTTGGAGAGAGGGCTATTGTACTGGAGAACAACTTAAGAGGGACGAGGAGAACCTGGAGAGGTTTCAAAGAAAAACCACAAGATTGGTAAAGTTGTAGAAAATAAAAACTATGAGGAAGCTTTAAAAAAAAAAAGATTGTTATGTAATGAGGAGTGAAAAGAATTGAGGAGACACTTAACAATCTTCAAGTTTGTTGTTTTTTTTGTTGTTTTTTTTAACAATCTTCAAGTTTTTAATGGGTTATTATGCTGAGATGGTGACGAGGTCTTTTATTTTTGCTGGAGTAAATGGTTTTCAACTATAAGAAGAGAATTTACATTAGCCTCAATAAAGCATTTTCTAATAGAGATTTTTTAACATTGGTTGGAATGTATTCACAGGAAAGGTTGGTGGTCTGTCTTCTGGAAAAAATAACAGCAGAATTAACTATCAGATGTTTAAGATGGTTTGAGCATAGGCAGCCTAAAAGGTTGAAAGGGCCAAATGAATTTTCAAAGTGACCTCTAAATCTATGATTCTATTCTTATGAATCTAACATAAGTGTTTTAATTTACAAAACTGGCATCTGGCTACCTTTGAAAAATTGTTTTTTATTCCCTATACTCTCTTAAAAGAATCAAAGACTCTCAAAGTTAGAAGGGGCCTCAGAATCTATCCAGCCCAACCCAAACCTGAACAACAAACCTGCCCCTCTGGGGGGAAGCAAAGCTAATCTAATCCTTCTATGTCGTAGACCCTCAAATACTTGGAAGACAACCATAATGTCTCTCCCTAAATTTCTCTTCTTTAGGATAAATATCCCCCATTTTCTTCCACTATTCTATCATTATTGCTCTCAGTCTGTACATTCTTTAATTTCTGTCAATGAGATTCCTAAAATACAGCACCAAAAGGTGAATAATATACTCCAGCTGCAGTCTAACCAGGATAGAGAATATTGATATATAAAAACTGGATGACTGCTTGTCAGATGTATTATAGAGGGTTAGAAATTCAGAGCTTAAAGGGACCTTAGAGAGCATTGAGTTTTGAGTTTTCATTTTACAGATGAGGAAACTGAGACCAAGAAAGATTAAGTGAATTGCCCATGGGACACATAGGTACTAAGTGCCAAAAATAGGACTTGAATAAAGGTTTCCTTGACTCAAAGTCCAATGTCTCCCAACTTCTATCCTTCTTCTATCTAGTATTTTACTTAACATAGCCTAAATTTACATTTTTTGGCTTCCATAATATACTGTTGACACACACCAAGCTTGCAATCTACTGAATACCCCATCTCTCTTTAAAATGAGCATTTTTAGTCATAGCTTCCCTATCTTGTACTTACCCAGTTGGGTTTTTGAATCCAAGTGTAAAGTTTAACATTTCTCTTCATTAAATTTGACCATCTCCTTGGTTCTTTCACCTTTTTGAGGATAAAATTATCATTAAGCAATTTGAGAAACAACTAGTTCTGATTTTGGTAGAAAAATGTCTGGATAATTGAGTTTCCTCTTCTTTACAATTTAATTTGTGGCAGGTTTACAAATGCTTAATTTATTTCATTTTTCTTATTGGATGTTTTGTAACATGCTACTATAATGATAATGTTTATTTCTTTCTCCATTGAACCACCATGGCACCTTTCCCTCTAGCTTTTGAATTCTTAGAGAATATATCATAACATAATAATGATAACTAGCATTTTATGATACCTTAAGATTTTGTAAAGAGCTTTACATATTTTATATGTGTGTATCAAATATACCGTGCCACTCTTTCCCACCATTACTATTACAGTACGCCCTTCCAGAACTATATTATAGTCATAGGGCTTATCCTAAGTAGTCAGTGATATCTATAAGGTCCAATTAACACCCTTTCATTAATATTTCTAATTAGTTTATTAATCATATTTTATACATCTGAGGTCATGGATTTTCTTACTGCCTCATTTCTTGGATTTTGTCTCTGTGAATTTCTTAATTTATAGTTAGTTTGGTCATTTTGATGAAAGATAATACCAAGTCTTGAATATTAGGCATATTTAATGGAGCCTTCTTGAACAAAATACAGATGATGACCTTTATTTTCCTAATGAACACGGCAGAGCTTAGGTTTAACCTTAGTTTCTTGATTCTAGAGCATAATTGAGGATTTATTGTTCATTTGTTTTCTTTTAGACTGTTATGTATCTGTATATAGACTCTTCATAATGACTTATTATAAATTTATACATACTGTATAAAAAATCTTATTCCAAGTTTTATTTGATTCTGAACCTTTTGCAAAAGTAAATCTTTGGTGTTAAAAGATAATCCATAGAAAAATAATATGGAGAATTTCATATCTAAAGCTGAGACAGCTAAGAATTTTCCTTGAGATTTCACTAACTGTCATATTAAGACTTTGTTTCTAGAGCTATATTTTCTTTAAAATTAAAATAGCCATTTTCTGAAATTATAAACTCCTATTTGTTAAATAATATATTTTAAAATTATAATATTTATATTATTTTATAGAATTATTTACTTTATTTTTTATATTAAGGACAGTACTTTTTCCTACTACTGGTTCCTACCTATAAATCTGTCAGAGTCTCTCCCATCCTTAAAAACTCATCATTAGATCCAACTACCATGCCTGCCATATCTCTTTATATTTTTTTTTCAAATAAACTCTTCTCTCATTTTCTTCTAAACCCTCTCAATATGGCTTCCAAAATCATCATTCAATTGACACTTTCTCTCTCTTCAGTTGTCAGTGATCATTTAATTGCCAAATCTCATGGCATTTTGTCACTCCTCATCTTTGAGTGCTCTGTAATATTTGACCCTATCCTTCTGATTTTCATGCCTCTGTTCTTTCTTGGTTGTACTCCTATATATTTGATCCCTCCTTCGTCTCTTTCACTGAATCTTCTATATTTCACCCATGAAATATGAGTATTCCCCAAGACTCTGTCTTGTGCCCTTTTCCTCTCTCAATTCCCATCAAGTTCAACTATTTACTCTATGTAAATGATTACCTGATCTATACATCCAAACCTAGTCTTTCCCTTAAACTGAAATTCGACATCACTAACAGTCTCTTACAGATTTTGTACTGGATGTCCTAAAGACATACATATCTCAAGGTCATACGTCCAAAACAGAATTTTATTATCTTTTCCTCAAAACTCACTTCTCTTCTGAACTTATTAATGTTGAAGACTTCACAGTCCTTTCAGTTCACAGCCCCAGCAGCAACATCCACCTCTTTCACACAATTCAAATACCCAGTCAGTTGCCAAATCTTGTCATTTCTTCCTCTTTAACACATCTTATGTATCTCCTGTTCTCTCTACTCATCCAGCCACCACCCTAGTTCAAATCCCTGTCACCTCCAGCCTGAACTACCATAATGCCCTTTTAATTTGATTCCTTGAGTCAGTTCCCTCTCTATTCCATCTGTCCTCCATACAGCTGCCAAAGTGATTGTCCTATATAAGTCTAGCCTGTGAGCCTCCCTATTCAGTGAACACCAAGAGTTCCCTGATACCCCTACAATCAACTATAAATTCCTCTGTTTGGCACTTAAAGACCTTCACCGTCTGGCCTCTTCCTATCTCTGCAGTCTCTTCTAACACGACTCCCATCCAGGTATCAGCGTTCTATGGTTCAGTCATGCTAATTTACCTGGTATTTCTCACACACCATCTCCAGTCTCTATACCTTTGCCCTGGTCATCTGCCATGCCAAATAGACTCTTCTCCAAATCTCCAGCTTCCTGTAAGACACAACTCAAGCACCATTTCCTACATGGTCTTTCTTCCACCTTCCCTAACCCCTAACTTTCCTTCTTATGCTATTTTCCATCTATGTCTCTGTGCATTATGTACACATTTACACTGTTTTCTCTTTCACGAGAATGTACATTCCTTGAGGGCAGGGATATTTTTGTTTGTTTCTTTCTTTGTACCTCCAATGTTAAGCACAGTGCCTGGCATATATAAAGCTTTGTTGATTGATTGCTTAGGTTACCTATACATGGAAGATCCTGGGATTTATCATAAGAGAAATTAGAAGACAATTTCAGCATTCTCATTGGCTCCCAGGCTGCATCTATGTATGCAAAATGGAGTGGAAGCAAAGTAACTATGCAGCTAACTGAAGCAAAGTGGTCACCTTTTCTACAACTGCATATTTTAGAAAAAGAATTTTTCTGGTCTGAATCATCCAGATAATTATGTCACTTCTTCGCTTTGTATTTATAGTCCCCTCAAAAAAATGCATGTTCAATTTGACCTTCCGGAAAACAGATAGGCATCAAAGAGGACGGGGAGCCATGGAGGAATATCAATGATTCTTCCCTGCAGGAAGCACTCAGCTACACAAGATCACAGATACATAGGCTATTGTGTGTGTGTGTGTGTGTGTGTGTGTGTGTGTGTCCAGACAAATGCAAAGAGAATATAAGGAAAGTAAGAATTGTGCTTTTCTTCTAAACAAAAAGCAATTCCTAAAAAAAGTCTGAGATTGTCAGAGTATGAAAAGTCCACTTTCTAGCACTCATCTTAAAATGTGAGGTTATGTAATTGTCTTCTCTTCCCATGCTTCAACTTAAAGGGCTTTTTCTATCAGTGCTCTACTGGAGAAAGCAGGTTCCCTGCCTAGCAGACAAGAGCTTACCTGCTTTCTTCTAGAGCACTGATATTCTCTACTCTGAATTCCAGCTGTCCCCTCATAAGCCCTGCTACGTGGATATGGATATATTTGGGGGGAGTATAGACACATATACATGTATGCATGCATATATACACACCTATAGATAAATATGTCTGTGCTTCTCCAATGAGGAAGATCATTCTATTCTCTCATGTTTTCCTGTCCTTAGGGATTCTGGTCTGTTTTCTGAAAGGTTAAATACAACATACTTGTGACTACAAATACAAAGTGAATCAAAGGACTGAGGCATGTGTACATGTGCTTACACATGTGTATTACAAATGTAGTATGTGATATATGGGTAATGGGTAACATGTTATATAAATACACACAATATGCATGTATATACATACACACACACATCCCACATCTATTGAAGCCACTAGGTAGGGATGGTTAAAGTGCCCAAGCTGGAGTTAGGTAGATCTGAATTTGAATTGTGCCTCAGACATTTAATAGCTTAACATCTATGCAAGTCATTGAACTTTTTCCAGCCTCTGTTTTCTCATCTGTAAAATGGGGATGATAATAATAATACCTCCCTCTTAGGTGGATGTTGTAAGACGGGAGACTAGATATTTAAGGTATGGTCGCCAATAATCGATTAACTCGATTTCAAAATAAAATGGACCCAAATCAGGATGACTTTTATGGTGGTTTATTTACAATTAGGAAGGTTGAAGGTAGGGAAATTGAGAGAGAGAAGCTGTGGCCCAGACCAGAGGCCAAAACAGGTAGGAATTTAGAGGCCCCCCAGCAGAGGGGCACAGAGGTTCATTAAACAAGGCTTCTAGCCACAAGGCCTCCTCCAATAAAAGAGGCCTCTTTAAGGCTAGAGCCTCCAGAAATGCCAAGGGAAGAGAAAGAGAGTCAGTCTAACTTACCCACGTGACAATTCACAGGGAAGCCGTCTGAGGTCTCACCAGAGATCCTTCAACACCAAGTTCAAAGCACCAACTGCCCACAGGAAGTTACCATCATATTTTAAAAATAGCATTTTTCATCACTTCCTGCATCCACTTCCAATTTCAAGTGGACAAATGGCAGCCTCGACACTGTTTTGGACTGCCCAAAGGGTAGTCCCTTGTTTTTGATTTACTATCTTGCATGGGTCACAGAACCTCCCCCATCCCACTTGATTCTAAGTTAGGTGGGGTGACATTATTCCTGGTGGCTAAAATCTAAAGAATGAATGTGGGAGAGCTAATTCCATTTACACAATGTGAAGATTAAATGAGATGATATATGCAAAGTACTTTGCAAACCTTAAAGGTCCATATAAATCCTAGCTAGTACTATTACTAGAACTTCTATATTTCAAATATATGTGTATAGAAGCAGCTTTAGAGCCAGGTCCTACCTCTGATACATACTGGATATGTGATCCTAGACAATCAATACAAACTTTCAGTACCTTTTTTTAAATCTTTTCTTTCCATCTTGGAATCAATACTATGTATTAGTTCCAAGGCAGAAGAGTGGTAAGGGCTAGGCAATGGGGGTCAAGTGACTTGCCTAGGGTCACACAGCCCAGTGTCTGATGCCAAATTTGAAACCAAGATCTCTCAGCTCTGGACCTGGTGCTCAATCCGCTGAACCACCCAGCTGCCCCTAACTTTCAGTTCTTTGAAATCATAGCTCCAGCCCCAATTCCTTTGATACAGATCTCATAGCTTTAAAATGGACTGATGAAAGTCAAAGCAGAGGAAGATATATAAACAGGCAATAAACAATAGTGGTGATAGTGATGGTGTCTTTGCTGAATGAGACACATCATTGAGACCTGTGCTACTAGCCCAATAAAAGAATAACAGAAAAGGTATAGATGGAGGACTTTCATCACTGAAGTGAATGGAACATAAGTCTAGCTAATATAACCAAACCATACAGAAAGGCAAGTTAATGGAAACAATTACATCGTGTATCAAGAGTTTAGGTATACCTAGGCACCACTGAGATGATAACCTCCCAGGAAATATCTTGCCAATGAGATTATTTCCACTATAAACTGAAAAGAAATAAAGGAATGTTTTATGACTGATTCAGTTTCACTTGACATGTGTACAACATTTTAAGAGAATGAATTAATCTGCTTGAATCATCCTTATACATTCCAGGCAGTTTAAATTCAGGGTCAGTTAAATAGCTTTTTGCTGTTATAAATAAAAGAAAAAATGAGAAGGTCTGTTTAATATCTGGAATCTAGATCCAGGCATACCACAGGGTCAAGAATATATCTAGATAGAAATTTATAAAGAGTGAAAGTATTTTTTAGTAGCCACATGAATAACCACACCCTGATCCTGGCTGCCAACTTTGATCTGTGAAAAATCAAAAGCAATGTGCCAAATAAATTAGATTTGGGGGGGAAAGGGGTGGGAATCATAATTGTAGGAAAAATAAATCCTCAAAATCCTTCCCTGAGATTAGGGTTGAATTTGATAAACAAAGATAAGTATAATGTGCCAAACAGCATGTGTACAAAAGCATGACTGATTATACCTATTCAATTCAATCAATATTTATGAAATATCTTCAGGGTGGTTGACCCAATCCTTGGCACTCCTATAAAGTTTCATTCTTTTTGAAAGATATAGAGCATTTCCTGTAGCTAGCTGTAGAAAGCCCAGTCTGAGTAAAACTCAAGAAATGTTCCATCACCGTTGGTAATTCATTTTGTCCTTGATTAATTGGAATGCTCAGGAGAAAGGGGGGCTCTGCTTCAGAGAATTGTCTTGCTGTCTGAAGGCTAAAAGCAGTAAATCCTTTTTTTTTTAAATGACAAACCTTTAGCATTGAACATTTTCCTAAATTCAGTACTTTATTCTCCTGCCTTAGTAAGTAAAATGAGATTTTTAGAGTAAGAATCACTCAAATAGTAAAGGAGAAGCATATGGTGGGTAAGAGCAGACTGCTCTTCAAAGAAGAACCAACATAAAGAATTTCTCAAGGAAATGTATGAGCAAAAAAGAAGGAGACTACTTTTGGAAAGAGTAAGAGATGGATGGGAAGGAAGGAAGGAAGGAAAGGAGGGAGGGAAGGCCAGTTTATTAGGAGTCTGCTCTGTGCTTGGCACTGAGCTAAGTACTTTAAAGATGTTATCTCATTTGATTTTCGCAACAACTTGGGAGGCAGGTGCTATTATCTTCCTTTTATAGTTGAGAAAGCTGAAGCAGATAGAGGATACATGACTTATCCGGGGTCATGCAGATAATAAATGTCTGAGGTCAAATTTTAATTTCATGACTCCAGACACCATATTCTATCTGGTGTACCACCTAGGTGCCTGACAGGTAAGTAGACTGAGGGTTCTACTGGTATCCTTTCTATATCGGGGGGAAATCTTAGGAAAGCATTCAGCATGTTTAGTGGATTCCTTGTGTTGAACTTATAGGCAGACACAGACAAGAGCCTCTCACAATGAGCAGGCATGGATGTGTTGGGATCTGCATCACTGGAGGGAACTCCTGAATCAGTGAATGCCCTTATATATTTGAGTAAATAAAATGTACTGATAATAAATTTCAACTTCTTGGATAATTCAATATGATAGTGCAATGGAAAGAGTGCTGTGGGAGATTTTGAATAAGTCACTTAACATCCCTGAGCCTTAGTTTCTCCACATGTAAAATTAGGGGACTAGAGCAGATGATCTTTAAGGTTCTTTCCAGATCTGTGATCTAGCTATAGCTGAGTGTTACAATATTGCCCACTGGTGATCAATGTACTACATCATATATGCTTAAGGTATAGAAGACTGGTCTGAGTGGACTTTGACTTAGATCATACGCCAGAAACCTTCCTTTTTCTGAATAACTTCTTATTATCTTCCTTGTGCCTTATAATTTGTCTATTTCTTCTTAACAGTAGCGCCAAAACAAAGAATCCAGTTGTGTTTCAATTAAGTGAATTTCTAATTTAAATTGAATTGAATTTTAATTGAATGAAATTTCATTGGAAGTATGTGAAACATTACCATAGATCTATACCAGTTTTAATGAAGACGCAACGCTGTTGGTATTCGTTTAAGTTTCGTTTAATTTGGTAACATACATATTTTGCATTAGTTCCATTTATTCTTCATACGTATGGATAATATACATATGCTATGCATCTGTATATGTTGTTATTGTTCAGTGGTTTTTCAGTCATGTTGACTCTTTGGTGACCCCATTTGGGGTTTTCTTGGCAAAGACACTAGAGTGGTTTGCCATTTCCTTCCCCAACATATGTATGTTCATACACACACATATAAGTGCACTCAAACTAATTTGAGAAGAGGGAGAAATCACTAACAACTGATCAGGAAATAAGAAGTGTCACCTAAATTGAACCTTGCTGGAAGCTAATGATTCCAAGATGTAGAGTTAAGTAGGGAATGCTTCCAAACTCAGAGGGACTTCCTGAACAAGGGCATAGATATAAGACTGAATATAGAGTTCAGTAGCTACTTTGGATGGCACATAGAATGCATGAAAAAGAGAAAATATTGGCAAGAGTGATGTGGAGTGTTTTAAATGCCAAGTTAAGGAGTTTGTGTATGTGTGTTTTTCCTAAAGATGATAGGGATCCATTGAAGCTTCTTGAGCAGAGAAGTGACATAGACCTGCTTTAGGAATATTCATTTAGCCCAGATGGAATAGAAAGAGGAGACAAAAGCAAAGAGATCCATTAGGAAATAATGCAACAGTTCAGGTTGGAGGTGGTAAGAACCCAAACTAGGATCATTACCATGTGAGTGAGTGAAGAAAAGGGGATGGGTAGATTCTAGAGACCTGAAGGTACAACACATAGGAAACTTAAAGTCTTGGTTCCTTGGTTTTTCATGGAGGAATATACAGCAGAGTATTCAGATCATTTGAATGGGACTATGTTTCCATTTTCTTCATATATTAATTTAGAAGTTCATTCTAATTCAGCATAAGCCACATAGATGCATATTTACTTTGCAGATTAATTTCATGAAGTTTAAACAATCTTGACCAATACAGGCTTCTAGATGGCATCATGGATAGAGGGACCATGCCCAGCATCGAAAAGACCTGAATTCAAATCCAGCCTCAAATACTTATAAGCTGTGTAACCCTGAGAAAGTCTTACCTGTTTGCCTCAGTTTCCTCATCTGTAAAACAAGCTAGAGAAGAAAAAGCCAAATCACTCCCATATCTTTGCCAAAAAAATCCCAAATAGAGTCACAGTCAGATATTATAAAAAATGGCTAAACAGCAACAAAACAATCTATCGTTTCCACTAGTAGAAAGTATCCCTACTCCAAGAAAAAATTCTAATACACCCTTGCTACTGGCACAATGGACTTGCTACTTGGCACACTGAACCGGAGTCAAAAAGATTTAGGTTCAAATGCAACCTCAAATTCCTACTAGTTGTATGAACTTGATCAAGTCACTTAACCTCTGTGTACTTTGGTTTTCTCATCCAAAAAATGGGATAAATAACACTTTACAAAGGTATTTGCACAGATTAAATTAAATAGTATCTGTAAAGTGCTTTGTAAACATTCTAGCATGTATATGTGTATACACATATGCTTATAGCTATATTATTATTATTTGAAAATAATGAAAATTAATTAAATTAATTCTTCAGTGGTAGAAAGTATCTTTCATTTGTATAGAGCCTTAAAGTTTTTCAAAGTGCTTTCTTTTTTGTCACTGTAAGTATTATTGATGTATTTTTTTTACAATCCATACAGATTACTCCCACTTTGTGAAAGGTCTCTTGTAACAAAGTAAAACCATTAAGTAAAACTAAGAATACAATGGGGGCAGCTAAGTAGCACAGTGGATAGAATGCCAGGACTAGAGTCAGAAAGATCTGAGTTCAAATTTGGCCTCAGACACTTAGTTTTGTGACCCTAGGCAAGTCCCTGTTTGCCACAGTTTCCTCCTTTATAAAATTCGTTGGAGAAAGAAATAGTAAACTATTCCAGTATCTTTGCCAAGAAAACTCTAAACTGGGTCAGAAAGAGTCAGATATGACTGAAAAATGACTGAACAAGAATAATACAGAGACCCCATCTGAAAATGCACACAACATTCCCATCTGTAGCATCCCTTCACCTTTTTAAATTAACAAATCTATTTTTTTTCTGAAAGTTTTTCCAAATACATTAGCTCACTTGATCATTAGAATTCTTCATGTGTGGTAGTCAGTACTTATGTCATTATCTCTACTTTAACTAATGAATAAATTGTAAATCAGAGAAACTTCGATTTGCCCAATACTGCCAAATTAATAAATGGCAGAATCAAGTGTATAACTAAAATGAAATGAGATAATATGTAGGAAGTGCTTAAAACAAGTCCTGGCACATAGTAGGTACTTAATAAATGTTTGTTCCCTTTTCCCCTTCTGTAGCCAGTGCTTTTGCCCCTTATCATATTGTCTTTCCTAATTTTCCACCTCTTTTCTCACACCTACTGTCTTTTTTGAACCCATTTTCAGTTCTTCCTTAGCTCTGTCTTTCCAATCCATTAGCCCGATTCTGGCTTCATTTATTCCCCCTCCCTAACCCAGACAGCAGGTTAAATGTTTTCAACTCTTTCCAGGCGAGAACCGCAGGCTCCCTTCCCACTTTGTCCACAAATATTCCACTCCAGTGTTTGCTTTCTGAGCTCTCATTTCTGGGCTGCCAGGCCTTGAGAAAGTCATAAAACTGTTCCAAGTCCACTACAAATTTATACTAAATAACTTCAGTTATTTAGTGCACAGGAGACTGCATAGGACACTGGCCTCGAAGTTAGGAGACGAATTACACATAAGACACTATGTGATGAGGCGTACATAAATTACTTATACTCTCAAAGGCTTCGTTTCCTTATTTATAAAAGGTATAAAAGTATTTTTGATAGCATGATAGTAAATTATGTAAAATTTAATAGAGCAAAAAAAGATTGTCATTTCATTCCTTCTCTTACACAGAAGTTCTTATTCTAGGGCCCGATAACTTGTGAAAAACATTTTTGATAACTATATTTCAGTATAACTGGTCTTCTTCATAATCCAATGTATTTCATTTTATGCACCTAAAATATTATTCAAAGAAGAGGTCTGGGGCCATTATCAAACTGTGAAGGGTCTATAATACAAAAAAGAAAATTCAAGAACTTCTGTCTCACAAAGTTATTGTGAAGAAATGTGAGTTATAATCCTTATTATGCATCTCTAGTTGATTCTCTGTCAAATTTCCCACAGTGGCTGTTCCTCTTTTTTCAAGTGTGCTCAATCTTCAAGTGCCCAGATAGCCTCCTTCCCACTCCTTCTTTACTCTCAGCTGGTGACTTGGCTTCTCTCTTTATTAAAAGATCCGGTTCATCTGGTACATGCCTTTTCACTGCCCCAAATTTCTTTCTTCTCTTGTAGTCTGCTCTTTCTCTCTAGTCAGAGACAGAAGCCCAAGCTCCTCTCTTTGGATAACCCATCCATTAATTCAATTAAATTCAAGAGGCATATCTGAGGCAGCTGAGTGGCAAGGTGGATAGAGACTAGGCTTGGGGACAAAAAGACCTGAGTTCCTAATCAAACTCATAGCCTTCATGGCTGTTTGTCCCTGGGCAAAGCACTTAACTTCAGTTTCCTCATCTGTAAAATGGGGATAAAAATAGCATGTGCCTCCCAGAGTTTTTGTAAATATCAAATGAGAAAATAATTGTAAAGCACCTGGCATATAGTAAATATATATAGATGTTAGTTCTTATTCCTTCTTAAGTATAGGAGTTCTGCTATAATGTGGCATGTGCATTCCCCAAAAGTACCACATGATACAGCATCTCACAATAAAAACCACAGATTTATGGAGAAATTGGAATTAGGGTCACAATAGTTAAAAATCTCATTATATAGTTATAGATAAATATAGGCACCTGAATTAAAATTTTAAAGCACAGTTTAACATGTGATAAATGGTTCATGAACTACATGAAATAGAGGGATGAATGGAAGCCAAAAGCTTTGGGCTGCTGATCCAGCACCCACCCTTCAGATAGGATACCTCGAGGTCCTGAGGCTTAGGGGGAAAGGAAAAGGAACATGAGTTAGACATATATAAACCAGTCCTGTTCCACCTACCGTTCTCCTACAGCACCAAAAGATAGCCAACAAATACAGCACTTTAACTAGACAAAGACTTGAAGTTCACGTATGGAAGTAGGGTTACACAGGTTGCAACTGGGAGTTATCATGATATCATCCAATGGTCTATGGTCTTTGTTTCTTGAGAAAAAAATCATACAGAAACAAAATCAAAATCTCTGTTATGTTCAGAATGTTCCCTAATCTATCACTCACACTGGAATAAATTCATGTTTTTGAAACACACATTACATGATAACTACTTAGCACGTGTGGGACAGAAGGCTAGGTGCTGGGAACCAAAGACAGAAATCAAAATCCCACCCTCAATGAACTTAACATTCTAAATTCTCCAGTGAAGCAGCTAGGTGGTACAGTGGACAGAGTGGAAGACAGGAGGCCACAGTTCACTTCCAGTATTAGACACTGGCTCTGTGATCCTTGGCAAGTCACTTAACCTCTGTCTGCCTCAGTTTCCTCATCTTGTAAAACAGGAGTAATAATAGCACCTTCTGTCCAGGATTGTTGTGAAGATCATATGAGATCATAATTGTAAAGTGCTTAGCAAAGTAACTGACATATAGAAAATATTATGTAAATGTGACCTGCTATTGTTGTCATTGTTTTTATTATTATTTATACAAGAGTGTCCCCTTAGGCTCTTGATCTTGTCCCCCTATAGATCTTTTTTCATCAATTGTGTTCACTGTTTTGCATCTTTGATCACTTTTCTCCACTGGCTAAGTCTTTTCTACATATATAATACAATCATTTCTCCTTATACTAAAAAGAAAAAAGTACTCTGCCTCTGGGCCATCATTCTTTTTCCTTTCACTGCCTACTTTCTTTAGAGAGTATTCCACCACCACTTTCTCCCGCAGCATCCACCATTGATTCTTTGACCCTTTATGATCTGACTTCTGCCTCCAGTACTTCTTTTCCCACCTCTCTGGCCACTCCTTCTTTGTCCCCTTGACTGAACCTCTTCTTTCCATCTGCTAGTCATAAGACAGCAGAACTTTAAGGAATCTCAGGGGTTCCCTAGTGCAACCCCTAACCAAAGTATAGAAAGCAAATATAGAGCCTAAAGCTGAAGGCTTGAAAAATGATGGGGAATTTATTGCTGCAAGAGTGCATGAGGCAGCCCATTCCATTTAGGGGAATCCTCAGTTGTTAAGTTGTTTTGTCCTTCTGTTCCCCTGAAGTCTGTCTCCCTATAACTCTCCAAGCCCTGAGAAATGCTACAGGACAATATATGTATTAGCAAGACTTTATAGAGAGTGATATACTGAATTGAGTGCCAGAACTAGAGTAATAAAATTTGGGGTCAAATCCTAACTGAGACATTTAACTATGTGTATGATCCTTGATGAGTAACTTTACTTCTCATGGCCTCAATAAAATAAGGAGATTGAGCCCAATGATTTCCATTATGGGATTCTGGGATCTCATGGCTGATAGGATTTCAGACTTTAGGAGAAAAAACATTTGGGGATCTAAAGGGATCAGTGCTAGTCCTTAAGTTATAGCAGATCGTCATATTTACCCATAACTGTTAGATGTGTGAAGAGTAAATTATATGACTAAATATAAGGGAGAATATATAAATATATATTTTAGAAAGCTTCCTAACAAATAGTCATTCAAAAGTGGAACAGGCTTATCCTTGAGGTAATGAGTTCTCCATTTTTTGGAAGTATTGTCAGGATTAATAACAACTTAACAGAAGGTAGGGAACTCCTGCTTTAAGTATGGGTGGACTAGACTTTGAAATTAAGTTGTGAAAATTGAAATTAAAAAGTGAATATTAATAAAAATAAGTGTTCTTTCTCAGTAGACATCTTGAATGTACATATAATGTAAAATTCTCATAAATAATGTTGTGATTTCAAAATAAATGATATATGGCTTTTCCCTGAGAAATAATTTTAGCACTTGAGTTATGAAGGGTTTTTTTAATCTCATATTATCCAGGCTTGTTATTTTTAGGTCCCCTGTGATCTAATGTTAATGGGAGCATTTGTCTGTCAGTAACAATAGGTTAACTATAGCCAAATTATAAGTAAACCTACCCCCACACACACACTCAAAATCCTATGAGCAGCACATGATATTATTGCTTTTAGAATTTATGATTGTTTTCTTCCAAAAGAAAGCTAAATTTAGCATGGCAATCCTGTAGACTTCCAAGAAAACAATGCATTCTGTGACTTAGAACATAATGCCGATGCTGGTGCAAAAACCCAACTTAACCACAATTCATTTACTTGACTAACTGAGAACATTTAAATTTCAGTGTAGTCATTAACCACACATACTGAAGTCACACGAAACAATTGTGAGGAGTTAAGTAACAAAGACATTTTCTCTGTTTACTATTTTCATCACTTAGCACATCTAATTTAACTGGCATTTCTTTGTCTTTAATATAAAACTTGATTTGTAGCTCATAATGGAAAATTAACTGTTTGTGGTAGAAGATCCAAAATTAAGCTTCGTACAGTCATGACCGACATACAATGCATCTTTACGTACAGTCACTCTGGAGCTTTATGGCCAAAAATACAATTATAGATTCATTTCCATTTTTAGTAGTTCGTGTTTTTTTGCTTTTGGTTCTTACGTTTGTTTCTAATGAAGCATAAACGATTTTTGCTCTGCGTGTGTTTTGGCAGGTATAAACATCTCACCATGAAGCCCACTGCTCGGCTTGTGCCTGGGTTGATGATCTTCCTGCTTGCCTTGGTGCAGAATTGCAAAGGAGAATGTAGAGAAGCCCTGGTCAAGTCTGAGATGGACGTTAACAGGAAGTATCCACTCCCCAACTTTATTGCCGAAACTGAGATCCAGAACATCATTTTACACAATCACCACATCTTCCTGGGTGCAGTCAACAAGATTTATGTCTTAAATGAGGATCTCCATAATGTGTCTGAGTACAAGACGGGACCTGTGCTAGAACACCCGGACTGTGCTCCATGTCAAGACTGCAGTCACAAAGCTAACTCATCGGGTAGCATTTGGAAGGATAATGTCAACAAAGCCTTGCTCGTGGACACCTACTACGACGATCAGCTTATTAGCTGTGGCAGTGTTAACCGAGGGACCTGCCAGCGGCATGTGTTTCAGCCTGATAATCCTGCTGACATACAGTCCAATGTTTATTGTATATATTCCCCGCAGATGGATGAGGAGTCCCTCCAGTGTCCTGACTGTGTGGTAAGCACTTTAGGTACCAAAGTTCTGCTGACAGAAAGAGACCGATTTATAAACTTCTTTGTGGGCAATACCATTAACTCTTCTTATCCTGAGAATTCCCTACACTCAATATCCGTCAGGAGGTTAAAGGAAACACAGGATGGCTTTAAATTTTTGACAGATCAGTCCTATATTGATGTTCTACCAGAATTCCAAGATTCTTACCCCATCAAATACATACATGCCTTTGAAAGCAGTGACTTCATTTACTTTTTAACAGTCCAAAGAGAAACTCTGGAATCTCAGACTTATCATACGAGAATAATCCGGTTCTGTTCGGTTGACTCTGGATTGCATTCCTATATGGAAATGCCTCTTGAATGTATTCTTACCGAAAAGAGGAGGAAAAGGTCAACAAGGGAAGAAGTATTTAACATTCTACAAGCAGCATATGTGAGTAAGCCTGGTGCACATCTGGCTAAGCAAATAGGTGTTGGGCCCAATGATGACATTATCTTTGGAGTCTTTGCACAAAGTAAACCAGACTCGTCAGAACCAACCAAGAGATCGGCAGTCTGTGCATTTCCAATCAAGTTTGTCAACGATTTCTTCAACAAAATTGTGAACAAGAATAACGTGAGATGTCTTCAGCATTTTTATGGGAACAATCACAAGCACTGTTTTAATAGGGTAAGTAATGTATTTATAAGTTATAAGGAGCAAATTTATTCTAGCGTTGATCTGGAAATCTAATAAATATTTTGACATTTGATAAATGACCATTCATTCACCTGATATTTTATAAATATACCAAAAGGAAAGTTTCCTTTGGAATGTTTTTTAGAATATTTAGGAAATAGTTTGGGGAAAAGCAATGTACATACTCCGGGGAAGAGAGAAGAGAGACCAAATATTTGGATTCATATTTTTGTACTGTGTGTTTAAAATTATTTGAGTCAGTTCTCATGTTAAGCTATGGTAGCTATTAATTTGGTCAAATTTGCAGAAATGTAATCCCTATAAAACAGCGACTCATAACCAGAAATGTAGGAGGGGGCAGCTGGGTAGCTCAGTGGATTGAGAGCCAGGCCTAGAGACAGGAGGTCCTAGGTTCAAATCTGGCCTCAGACACTTCCCAGCTGTGTGACCCTGGGCAAGTCACTTGACCCCCATTGCCTACCCTTGCCAATCTTCCACCTATAAGTCAATACACAGAAGTTAAGGGTTTAAAATTAAAAAAAAATTAAAAATTAAAAAATTAAAAAAAAGAAATGTAGGAATCTCTCTGAAGAGCTGAGTTGCATTTAGAAGGAGATGTTTAAATTAGTTTGGGGGTTTAAAGAAACAAGAAGAAAGATTCTTTGTGAAGTCTCATTCTCCCATTGATGGGATTAATTCTGTACTTAGGCCTTTGTGATTAAAAAAGTTAACTAAGAAAAAAAAACTCTCTGAAAATATATTTAATTATATATTTTTAAAGATGAGTCAATATGTGTCCCTATATAACTTGGGAAAATGGAAACAAAAATTCTACTTTTAGCTTGTCTTAGTGGATTGTGACCTCACTTGCTTTCTTGGATTTAGGGTTTTCTTGATTATCTAGATTTAAGAAAGTGACAGAGGAAACAATAATAATACAGATTAAACTTTAAAATGCATTAGCCATAAATGAGTTTTGATGGGGGGGGTCTGATTTTTAAACATTTGCAAATACAATATTAACCATAAGAATGCACTTTCTAACAATAAGAGCTACTCAAGAATGAAACAAAAGGCAATATAAAGATATGTTGGTAAATATGAGACTCAGAATCAAAAGATCTGGGTTTGAGTACTCCCTTGACTATTTACTAGCTGCATGACCTTAGGCAAGTCAATGCATGCTGTACAACAGTTTAATCAAGGACTGTAAATCATTAATGACAGGTTTAATCAAAGGTATAGAATGATATTAAACCAAGAGGAATAGCTGGAATATCCAATATATTAGATAACAGAATTGGAATTCAGAAAGATTTAGATAGTCTGGGACAGTACAATAAAGCAAACAAGATGAAATTTACTAGTTATAAGTAGTAAATCCAGAATGCAGATTCAAAAAAAAAAAAACTATATAAGGAGAGGACAGGGCTACAAAAAAATTCATACAAGAGGGGGAAAAAAGAAGATTTGAGGGATGGAGACAGCTAGGTGGCTCAGTGAATTAAGAGCCAGGCCCAGAGATGTGAGGTCCTAGGGTCACTTCTGGCCTCCACTTCCTAGATGTGTGACCCTTGGCAAGTCATTTAATCCCCGTTACCCGGGCCTTACCACTCTTCTGCCTTGGAATGAATAATACACAGTACCGATTCTGAGATAGAAGATTTGGAGGTTCTAATGGATTATCACACTCAATATAAATCAGAAAAGAGTTGCAATATGACTAAAAAGCTAATGCAATCTTAAACTATATTAACAAGCATTTATTGTATATATCCATACCCTGGTTAGACAACACTTGAAGTAGTGCTTTTATTTCTTAGTGCCACAGTATAGGGAGAAAATGTATAAACAAGAGATAATACAGAGCTCATCGACTACAGTGGCTAATGACATGCCATAAGAGGATTCATTGAAAGGCCTGGGAAAAGAGAAGACTTCAAGGGGATGTGATGGTTGTCACTCACTATATTTGAAAAGAATGAACCTGTTCGCTTGGCCCCATCAGGAAGAACTAGAAGCAATGAATGGGGTTGAAGTGGCAAAGAAACAGATTGATATAAGGAAGAACTTCTTAACAATTAGAACTATCCAGAAGTGAAGGATACAGTGGCTTTCCTCTCCTATGAGGACTTTAGAAAAAAAGCTAGTTGTTCTCTTTGGGGATAAATTTTAGAGAAGATCTTGTTCTACCACAGGTTAGACTAGATGTCCCATGAAGTCTTTTTCAACTCTCAGATTCTCTGATTCTGTGGTACAATAAAATCTGGATTCATAATTAAAGATTATCATTGTTCTATGACTATAGATATAAGCACATACATGTATATACTTGACCTTCTAGATAGATAGATAGAAAGATAGATAGATAGATAGATAGATAGATAGATAGATAGATAGATAGATAGATCTGGATATAGATGTAGATATAAAACCTCTAAGAAAAAGTCCTGGTAAGAATTTTAATAGGACTTTCAGACTATATGGCTTTGAATTGGCTAAAGCATTGGCTAGACTCTACCTTGCTACAGCAAGAGCCATTTTGTCTCTTACCTCAACAAATAATTTGCTTTTTTAAAAGATATTAATCTCCAACATAAAAATCATTGTATATTCTGCAGACTCTCCAAAATAAGCATAAATGATTCCCCATCCTCTTTGACTCTACCGATGTTCCTTTTGGAATTGATGGGACTCAGAGTCTGGTGAAATTCAAGACAGAATTACTTTCAGGAACAATTTCCAAATGTCATCTCTTCTATGTTATCTATACCTGAAAGCTTTAGCACTTACTATACACAATTCATTGAGGAAACAAGATGGAGCTTGCCAACA
Source organism: Gracilinanus agilis (assembly GCF_016433145.1). Taxonomy (NCBI): domain Eukaryota; kingdom Metazoa; phylum Chordata; class Mammalia; order Didelphimorphia; family Didelphidae; genus Gracilinanus; species Gracilinanus agilis. Next base: position 138,240,649 of record NC_058134.1, on the reverse strand, counting down.
CAATCTTCTTACAAAATAAGCCAAATTTATATTGGCAAAATTCCATAGAGCAAAATACCTTTAAACCATCTGTTGTGTCTCCCCTATGAGCTTGATAGATACAATTCTTTGACTTCATAAATCAAAGTCCTCATAAGACAAAGACTTCCTCACCTTTATGCCCATGTAAAAAGTCATCAGATAATTACAATAATCAGATAACACTCATTCCCCAGGCTCAATTTTCTAATGAAGACACTCACTAACATCTTGTCCAAAAAAACAAAATAATTTACAAAATCAACCCAGTTTGGAAAGGAACTCAGTGAAAAACTACTCCATATAGCACCAGGGCAGGTGGCAAAATATCAAGTATGACAAATGGCCCTCCTCATGGCACTGATTTCCACTTGTATTTTTAGGATATTAGCTAACTTTTCACTTATTATTTGAATACACAAAGAAGCACATGGCAACAAAAGAAAAAATCTATTCTCAAGAATTGTAATGCAATGCAAAATATGAGTAACTAAACCAAGAACTCAGAGACTTAATTCTATTGTTGTTTATTACTCACTTTGTAACTTCAGTTTATTGTGATTGGTTTGTCACTTAATATCTCTATTTTGACTCTAAAATGCTGTCAAGTCTTTGAAAGTTGAAAATTGCCAGATAAACTTTGTGCTTATTGATAGTTTTTATTTCTTTATCTGAAAATTGCCTATTCATGTCCCTTGCCCATTTATCGATTGGAGAATGGCTTGATTGCCAGATAAATTTTGAAATCCTGGTGAAAGATGCTATAGAAACAAAGACTATTAGAATTATAACACAATTTTCTTCTTTTCAAAGGTAGGGGATCATGGGTGTGTGACAGTGACAGTCAGGCTTAACTGATGCTTTGGTTAATTGGTTAGTTATATTTATAAATCTTTGTTTAAAAGATGGATCATTGGAAAAGAAGGGGATAAGATACTCAAAAGGAAAGACAGGGAATGTAAAAACAAAAGCTATCAATAATTATTTTTAAATTATAGTACAGGATAGGTTTTATCAATCCAAATCAGTAAGCACAGAAGATGAAGGTGTGTCAAACCCAAAATATATATATATATATACATATGTATATATGTATATATATATGTATGTATGTATACACACACATATATTTTTTAAACTTGCTTTTCTAGAACTGCTCTCAATTCAATTGGACAGTTTTACAATCATTCAGTTAGTAAATTTAGAATATAAAGCCATCATTGTGTAGAGATCTTCACCTGGAAATGCACCTGTTACAATGATACCTCTCCTCTAAGCCTAATGTTGCTCAGGCAATTTTGTACAACCTTAACTGATTGTGCCTAGAGTGAAGATGATGGTACTTGGGTGCTATGGTGACAAGTAGCAGGCTCTCCCCTGAGATGTGGATGCTATAAGGAGTGGTCATCAAGAAGATTTGACAAACTTGAAATTGAATCATTATATTCTCTTCTTTCCTTCCTTTTCTTCTTCAAGTAAACCATGGAGCAGGTTGTGAAGTGTTTAGAATTGCAGGTGCAGAAGTCATTCTGTTCCTGATTTGATTTTTAATTATGCAACATCCACTCAGGCATTCATCTGCATTATTGCAACTCTGAATTCTACTGTTATACCTTTGATTGGTATGAATAAAAAAAAACCCTAACAACAAAACAGTCACCTCCTGGATGACACTGACTAACAGAATCTATACTTAGAATATGTTGTAAAACTAGCACGTTGAAATCACAAAACCTTATCCTTAAGCATTTTTGCATGTTGCCTATGTATATGCTACTTAGGAGTAGCCGTAAGTATCATTTCCTAAAAATCAAACAAAATGCCTCAGCATATTTCCACTTAATAGTAACAATATTGCTTTATTGGCATCAAATCCTCCTTTAACTTTATTGCCAGAATGTCTACTAATCAAACTCCTAATAGGCTAGATAGAGCATAGTGTCTGGACTGTATTGAAAATCAAAGCACCTAACAAGCCTTTAAGCTTTAGGGATCACATTTCTCTTTCTTTCTACTGTATTGTGAGTGTGATTGTGAGTGTGAGTATGTGTGTATGTGTTTGCATGTTGGTGTAAAACTAAGCCCTCCCAAAAACTTTTATTTGCATGTGTATGTGTATGATGTGTGCATATATTGTTTCTCCTAATAGAGTACAAGCTTCTTGAAGGCAGACTGTTTCATATTTGTCTTTATATTTCTAGTGCTTAGCACAGTATCTGGAATATAGTATCTAATGCTTGTTGACTGATTCGTTGATGTGTGGACATAAGTGAATGAAGGGTGTAAGAAGGAATGACAATGACAACACTTTACCAAATATGTTTGGAACTCTACCATAATCCACTTTCCTTCCAAATCTTTGACTTGACTCTTATTCTCTTGACTTACTAAATCAATATATTTCAGTTCTCCTTGAGCTTCACATCACTGGTATCCATCACTTCTCCAAGGCTTTTAAATGATACACTTGACATCAGAGAATCATGGGCACAGGTGTCATCATTATTATGGCCAAGCCTTCACACTTTCTTGAAATATTTCAGCCAATCAAAATAATCAATCAACATTTAATAGGTACTCTGTTTAAGAGGCAACATTAAGGTCAAAGAACTTGTGTTCAAAATATACTTCTTCCACTTGGGCCTTTTAGTACATCAGTTAATTATTCTTGGCTTTACTTCCTTATTTAAAATAAAGGGACTGAACTGGATGACTTTTAAGTTCATCATAAAATGTTCCTAATTGGAAAATATTGGAACATTTTATGATTCTGTGATCCACGGTTAGGCACCAGCACAATAGGGATTCTGCTGCTATATTATTTCAGCTTTTGCAGTTTGTGATTGTAGGCTCATTAGGACTAGGGCTTCAGTTTGATAGTTTAAAAAGAGGGAAAAAGCAATTGAGAGAAAGCTAAAGGCTTCTATCTATCTGGGGGAAGTATTGAGTCTCAAAGAGACTGAAAATTAGTGTCTGGGCAGAGAACAAGAAGACCCCTTTAGGTCTATAGCTAGGGGAGAGCTAAACTGATGCAGTTTGAAAGATTACAAGCAGTTGTTGGAGCAGCTTCTGTTTTGTAGTCCTGTTGTCTGCTGCCTCAGCTCAGGGTCTGGGAGAAGAAGGGGGAACAGAGCAGGGGGAGGCGTGGTTCAGAAAGTTATGTTGCTTTAATTGTTCTGCCCCTATCCAGTGATGCTGACCTCTGAACACCCTACCAAGTGCCACACACACCTTTTATTCCTTATTCAGCAGTGTGGCTTTATCACAATTGATATGATCTATCACATCATCTCCATAGAGCTTAACCCTTTATGATCCACATTAGTTTAGCAATGATGATGTCAGAAACCAGTTTGCAAAGAATTTAGAAGAGAACAAGAGGAGACGAAGTGGGGGTGACTTGCCCCCTTTTTAGCCAAGAAAGGAGGATAGATATTGGATGATAATCAGTGGGGAGGGTTTTTAAAGGTGAAAACAATGAGCTTGTGTGTAAAAAACAAAGAATGAATAGAAAGGGAGTTTACTGAAGATTAGGTAAAGTAGGGAGCGAGTGAATAATGATCTTCTGGGAAAGGTAAAAGAGGATGGAATCAAAAGGAAATACTTTTCTCATCAAAGAATGAGAAAATAGATGAGTTGAAACGAATGCTATTAGCAATATATTAAAACTTAATCAGACTTTAGCTAACACTAACCCTCAATTAACCTCAGCTGTTGTTCCCCACTTCTGCTCATCCCTTTCTCCCAAGTCACTCCACTATCCTAACAAACCACTTTGAAAAGAAAGAGATAAATCATAGGCAAATAAGATGATGACTGTTTTTTTTTTAAATCCAAGGCAATAAACAGCCGAGGATCAGTATGCATTCTGCCCAATCTACACCATTTATATGGCTCTACAGTGAGAATCAATGTTGAATGCTGACTAAGGTATTACAAGCTTCCCAATCATCAAAGAAAGATTAAATTATCTGATGTATGTAATACAGTGAAATGGACTAATGCATTTTGGAAAGATTTTCAACAAGTTGAAAGAAAAAGGAATCTTGGAGTAATTCTCATTAGCCAGAAAATTCAGTTAACCACAGAAGTCTCCAAGCATTCCAGTTAAACAAGGTTTTTCTCCTTATAAATATTTTCAAAATGGATAGAAGTCTATGCTTAGCAAATGTTCGCCAGAATTTTAGTTATTTTAATAGGCGACGTTTTTTATGTAATTCAATTGCCTTCAGTTCAGTAAGCATTTGTCAAGTGGATCAAAGAGGGTACAAAAACAGAACTAATAGAGTTCTCGCCCTCGAAGAATTATTCTATTCTACTGATAGGGAAACTAGTTGTACACAGATAATTAGTAGAAAGTAATGATAAAGGAGCACTTCGCTGATGCTTTCTTGTGATATGGAGGTGACCCTGGATTCTTGAAGATTTGTCTAACAGGGCACAAGTGCTACCACGTATTGCCAAGCTCTAAAGGTTTCAAGAATAGTTCTAGCAAAGGACCATATGCCTTTTGTTCCAAAGATGAGCCTAAATTCAGAGAAGCTCACTACTTGCTTGGCTGCTAGGTAATGAATTTTTATTTTAGTCAAAGCAACTCAAGGCTACTTGTGATCCAAATCATTGAAAAGAATAAAATTCAAGAGCCTTGAAGTGTTGACATAATAATGCAAAAAGAAGTTCAAGTCCAATTATAAGGCCAGTTATGGTAATAGGAGACTAGTGTTCTGCTGGCCTCTGGGATTCCTCCTTCACTTGATGCCTCTTTCTCTCAATGCACTTAATTTTCCCCCAATAGCTGTCGATTTGTGGACATCCTTCTTTTACTTTCATTTTTTTAACCCTCATTTTCTCTCTTGTATTTGTTCTAAGTATTGGTTCCAAAGCAGAAGAGTGGTAAGGACTAGGCGATTGGTGTTAAATGACTTGCCCAGGGTCATACAGCTAGAAAGTTTCTAAAGTATGAGTTGAACTCAAGACCTCTCCAGGCCTGAATCTCTATCCACTGAGCCATCTACCTGCCCCTGTCATTCTCCTTAAAACTATTCTTTCTAGCATTTCAAGAATTCCTTATTTTATCTGTTAACTAATACATATCACAAATTCTCCATAACTTAGTTTAGTGAATTCCTATGATAAAAGCAGTTAATCAATCACCTATCGCTATTCTTCTACTCAATCTTTTTTAGAACAAGAAGCACATGATTTATCAGTCATCCAGTTAACAAAGCATTTCCTGGCTGACAGGATCAGGGCTTTTGCTATACTGCTATAGTTGTTCAGAATGCATTATCACTACAATGAGGCTTATGGGGCAGTGTTTACTGGAAGGTCCCTCTAATACTGAAAGGAGAGGACAAGAAAGGACAGAAGAGGACAGGATGAGATGATAGCTGGACCTACATGGTTCCTACCCACCAAGCTAGCAGGTATCATCACACATTTGCCTTCTTCCCTCCCCTTTGCCTCCAACCACCACTCCACTTTACCCCCCTTCCCAAATAAAGACATTCAAGTTAAATGTTTTTGCCTCTATCTTTGCACTCATCCAAGTACTTGCTGATGAGGCAGATGTAGTTTTATAAAATGTCAGTTTCACATTTTTTCTGTGCAAGCTTTCTTGTTTGCAAATTCTGTTCATGCTTTAGTCCAAAGTATCCAACCTTGTTCCAAAAATTAAAGTAGTATTTTCCTGCCACAGTGTAACCTGAGTATTTCTGTGGGTACCAAAGTTGATCCGTCATTCCTACAATTATGTTTAAAAAAGCTAAATAAATTTTAAAAGTTTTAGAGGAGAATATAATCAAAAAGGGGTCAGCAAGGAAGAACAGGAAGAGAAAAGAAAATAAACATATGGTGATGTTTCTTTATTACTATTCTAAAGATGATAGATGGGTAAAATTAGGTTATGTTTAAGTTGTAATGGAAGAAAATAATTGTAGCCTTCCATCAGGAAACCACAAGGCCCATTATTGATCTCTTATCTTGAGAGGATGTCTAGTAATATTTAATAAAATAAACAAAGATAAATAACTCCTTATAGGTCATATAACTATAGTTGCTCACACCCTTTGAGCTGCTAATTTTTGGCAATATTAAAGATAACATATCCCTGTAATTACAATGGTTGGATTTAGCTCAGTTAAACAATCTGGCACTCGCAAGGAAATAGATTTTATGTTAGCAATGAAAAATGTGTAACATAATTTCATTTTTGCTTTCTATTTGCTGTGCCCAGAAATAAGAGAATATTCTATTATATGAAAAATTCCATCAAAAATTCTGAGTTTAAAAACTGAAACAATGAATCACATCCAAAATATATCAGCTCTAAAGGCAGCAATTTTATATGAAGGGAATATCCTTATTTCTGTATGATTAATATATGATCTTTTTTCTAAACTGAAATGTATTACTTTAACATCTGATAACATGAACTAAAAGATAGAGTACTGGGCTTACAGTCAAGAACACTAGGTTTCCCACCTCTGATATGTTACCTTAGGCAAGTCATTTGAACTGTATATATGCTCAGGCAACTCTCAAGGTCTTAGCAAAGGGGTTGCTATGGTAATCTACATTGGTAGAGAGAATTCCCATACTGGAAGGATCTCATGAAGCTAGAAAGCCATATCATACTACAATGTATTTTTTTTTACCCTTACCTCTATCTTAGAATCAGTACTAAGTATTGGTTCCAAGGCAGAAGAGTGATAAGGGCTAAGCAACTGGATGTAAGTCACTTGCAATCTGAGGTCAAATTTGAACCCAGAACCTTCCAACTCCTGGCCTATCTATCCCTCAATCCATCTAGCTGCCCCTACAATATGTTTTGTATTTAGCTAGGTCAGTGATTGCCAGCTGCAAAATCATTACCATTATCTATTTTCCTATTATCTATTTGATGCCATTTCACCATCTCTCCAGATTCTTATGTTATTTTTTTAAATAATGAAATTCAAAATAGAAATCACAATAAAAGTCATGTTTGAGAATTTGGTTACATTTGAGCTTGAAGGGAGACTGCATGTCAGAAATGGGGAGATTGAGGTTATATGTGAGTGAAATGGAGGTAGTAGCATTTTATGAATGAGTTTAAGGGTTCAGGAAAATTGTTTTAAGGACAATTTAAAAGGTGTTACTCTTCAGATGTGTATTAGATTGCCTCTGAGAGTAGCAGCAGGATGTAATAAATATGGCACCAAACTTGGAGTCAGAAAAACCTTCTTGAATAACTATGTGTCCTAGGACAGATTACTTAATATTCATCTCTGTGCATTCAAGGCAAATTGTGTCCATATATGTATTTTCCAGATATTACATAACTTTGTGACCCAGGACAAGTTACTTAATGCCCATCTTTGTGTTTCACTTTACTCAACTATAAGATAAGGGGATTTCAGCTCAGTGGTCTCTATGTTCCTTCCGGTTGTAAATCTGTAGTTCTCTGATTCTATGACTCTTCCATCTCTAAACTTCTGTGATTCTTTAAGTCACTGGGAGGCTCCCTGGAGAAGAAGAAAGCTGCAGAAGACAACAATGGACTAGGAGTTGTGGGGTTGAGGTCTAGTCTTAGCAATACCACTAACTAACTGACTGGGGGAACCTCTGGAATTTTATTTAGCCTTGCTGAAGCTTCCCATTCCTCACCTATGAAAGACTTATTCCAAGACTACCATTCTTTTATCTATGAAAATCACTGATTTACCCTGTTTCCCCAATTCGTTCTCCTTTAGCCTCCTTTTAGCCTATTTTATTGTTCAATAGTATTTATCATCAGACTATTAGAAGGAAAAGGAAAAATAGTCACCTTTCCAGCATGGTGGCCATGATATTGTTTATTTAAAATATAGGAATTTGAAACTAGTACATAAAATGAAGCTTTGAGTTACCTGTGGATTACATTGACCTCTTTTACCCATGTCTCCCATTAGCATGGATAATTGAAAATTAGCTCTTCTGTTTTCATTTTAAAGTTTTAAAGTCTTCATTCTTTATAATGTCTTCAGAAGTAGGCTATCTGATCTAAAGATATAAACATATTAAAGATCTAACCTGCCCTGCTGTAGCAGCAGCACCAAATTCATTATCAGGTCAGTATGCACTTGAGTTTGGTTCCTAAGAACCAGAAGGACCTCATTATAATGATGTTTCACTTATGGCATGATCCTTCAACATGGAACCCAAGAAAGAAGGCTCTAGTGGAATTACATTTTAGACTAATGTATTAAATGCCTGTGAGAAACATATCATAGCAAAGAATGAAATGCTCATGACTCAAGATTTTTAAATTAATCAGTCTGAAGAGAAATCAACTATGAAAGTCATTTTAATAAACATAAAAAATAATCATTCCAGTGATGGTATAGAATTTCTTTCACTTCATCATAGATTTAAAGACATGGAATTTTGAGTGGCTCTAAAATTTGAAGATAAAGTCTTAACTGTTTTTAGTTGAATATAAAATAAAATAATGTTACAAATGTGTTTTCAAATAGACTATGTATTTGTTGATGTATAAAAATTATATGTAATGGAACACACTAGTTTTGAGGTATATGCCCTAACATTGGCCTAGATTATGCAAGACTTTTGTTTATACAATTGTTGTTTCAAGGAATTTCATTTGATTCACAATATATCCAAGTCCATTTAAAGATAATCTGCGTAGTTATGGGTATCCAAATTGTAACCACACGGTAGCCTTCCCAGGCAAATTTTCTGTGTTTTTCTTGGAAATACATAATTTCCATAGGTTTCCATAATCCTGGCTATATTTCAAACTGTTTATACATTTTTTCTAATGATAATTTGTACCCCTGAGAATCACCAGATTATAAATGAAAAGAGGGCTAGTCTTGGAATCAAGAGATCTCAGTTTGAGTCTTGCTCCAATGCATATTAGTTGTATTACCATGGGCAAATCACTCATAGACCCTCAGTTTCTTTTTCTGTAAAATCAGACAGAACTTCCCTTACCTGTCTCAGAGGGTAGTTGTGAGAAATGCATCTCAAAAACTACAAACATCCTATATAAATATGAGTTATCACTTCTACTCACACTGAGGTGTTCTCTACAGGTCACACAGCTTGTGAATCTAGTCCTATCACTTCTGACAAGAGAAATAAGAAGCTTTCATGATTTAGGCTAAAGATCTACCAAGAATTTCCAGCTCTGTGTTATGCATTGTTTGGTAGAGATGTTGACTTAGTGAGCACACACTTTCCTGTGAGTCAGAAATGATTCAGTGCCCAGGTATGGTCTTCAAAAGGGAAGTGAGCACTGAAGTTAGTGAGGTGCGGTAAACTAGTACATTTATATGTGAAGGTAAAACCAAGGTCTCAACTGCTCCTGAATCATTAAAAATCCTTTTGTGTTTTTCATAAAAGTAAAGATGGTAACTCCAGGATCCTGGCTATATTCCAATTTGCTAATTATATTCTTTCTAACTATAATTTCCAAGTAGTTTCATTTGCATATTAGCAATTTAGAGAAGACTTCTCTTTCCAGTCTAGAAGTATGGCTCTGCTTTATTAAACAGTTTGCTGTATTTCTCTCCCTTCATAGGGTAAATGTGAGTGAGTGAAGTAAGCCTAGTTAATATCAGTTTTGTTAATGTTTTTAATACCTTCAGCAAAAGGACCAGAAAGTGTTTTAACGAATACATATTGGCATTGGATAGATGTTAGTTTTAAATCATGCTTAACATCCGCATTTCAGGAAAAACAGTTCATGAATAATATAACTATAAAATAATGAATAAATTCTGAATTGAAGCTAACGTAGTGCTTCAATTGTCTGGGCATCTGTTTAAATCAACAAAATTTCCATCAATCAAAGGGCATTAAAATGGTAGATGGCATTTCATATCCTATTCCTGGGTACAAAAGGATGAATTGAGGTCAGTTTTGATTTGTAAAGTATTTTTTCTTAGAAATGTTATTATGGAAATTAAATTTTCTGGCTCATCATCTAGAAATGCATAGCCTATGCTTTATTTGCTTCTGAATCTCTAAGTATAACTTTGAATTTTATTTAGATTTCCAATATAATCTTAAACTTTTAAACAGGTTAACATAAATTTTATGAGTCAGTCCACTAACTTAACTGTATGTGAATTCCTAAATAGAAAATAGGAAAGATGCAAAGATTAAATTGGTCTATTACCTCTGGCTGAAATCAATACTATTTAGTGCTAATGCACTGAGCAGATTACAAGTACTAATGTAGTAGTAGTCAGTTGCAAAAACAAATAACTCTTAGAATTATCTCGGCAATGAAATGTGAAATATTTTCAATTTGTATTAACTAACTACATTACAAACTTGTCCTCTTATCTTATAAATTTAAGAAAAGTGCCAGAAGCCTAACCTTTTTATTTGTTAGAGAAAAAGACCAAAGAAACAACATTTAAAATGTTAGGTGGAATCAGTGTATTGTCTATAGCAGAAGACTTGGAAAAAAGATTTTCTTAAGCATGCTTGTGAGATTTGTTCATGTTTCTCATAAAATGGAATGTTCTAGAATAGGTCCTATGTCTTTAAAATGTAGTCAAGAATATTACTAATGTCAAACTAATCAGTACTGTCTATTTCCAAGGTTTTTCATCTTTAAGGTTCTATTTTCATAGAATCATGACATTTTAGGGCTAAAGTGATACAGAAGATAATTTAATGCAGTGACCATTTTTGCTGAGAACAAGTTGAAACACCACCCAAATCAATTCCCTTCTAATCAATTCCTTAAGAATCCAGTCTGTTAGGTACACTGTACTTATCACCATGAAAACAAAAATAGATATAATATAGGCACTGCAATGCAAGATTATAAACACAAAGAAGAGGTCCAGGCATATTTCCATGAGGCACTTGAGAAGAAAGAGATCACTTTCACATTTGAAGTAGGAAGGAAGAGTGGCCAAAGGAAGCTTCACAAAGGAGATCTACATTAAAAGGTGGAGACTGAGAAATAAAAGAATCCATTTCAGACGTAGGGGATGGTATGTATGAAGGCAATGTGATGTTAGAAGGAAGAACAGGAAAGAACAAAAAATAGTACAATATGACTGGAATATAACATGAAAAATAGTATAAAATAAATCTGCAAAGATAGGTTAAAACAGACTATGGAGGGCTTTAAATGACAGAATTAGAAGCTTGTACTTTTTACTATAGGCAATGGGAAACCAGGGTTTTGAGGGAGGGAGTAGCATAATCCAAGTTGTACATGAGGAAATTACTTGTACAGAAACAGAAAGATGAATTGGAGAGAGAACAGAGTGTAGCCTGGAAGGCTAGTGAGGAGACTATAATACTAGAATAGGTAAGAAAGAGTTGAAGGCCTAAACTAAGAAGGCAGTAGTGGGAACGAACAAGAAAGAATGGAAGGAAGATACTGTGATGGTAAAATCTATAGGAATTCATTAAATTGTAGACTAAAAGATAAATATCAAACAAAAGATACAGAGAACAGGTAGTCAAATAAATAGGAAAAAGATTATTAAAATTCATTATTAGTAAAGGAAGAAAATCAATAAGGAGTAGATAGTCAACAGGGTCAAATGCGGGTAGAGAGGTTAAAAGAAGAAGAGGCAAGAATTGACTCTTTAATTTATCAATGGCAGAGTCATTACTGGCTTTGGAAAACTCTGTTCCAGGGGACCGAAGTTAAACTAACAAAAGCCTGGTTCATGATCACGTGAGTAGAAAGAAAGTAAAGACAGTAAGTGAAGACCACCTTACCAAGAAATAGAGCAGTGAAAGAAAGAAGGTAGGTAAAATGATAGTTTAAGAACATGGCAAAATCAAGGAAAGGGTTGTTGTTACTACCCTTGTTCTTAAAATAAGCAAAGCCTTCAGGATCATAGAGAATATAGGTCATATGTTGAATTAGTGTCAGAGTAAAGATCAAAACCTACAACTCCATTGCTGTTTCCTTCTTCTACTTCAATCATTAAATGAATCTGTGAGCTCATTAATGTGTGTCCTCAGGTGCACATTGGAATTTATCCTATCTTGTCACCTTCTGGTTCATGTACTTCCCCAAAGAGGATCCATCTGGTACTGGATGAATCATTTTACATTCCAGGAGTACCAGTGGAACACATCTGTGGGCTTTCTCTCATCATTTCTCTCACCAAAAGATTATCTCACCTCATCTCTCAATCATATGTTTCCCTGTGATCTCCCGATACCACCTCTTGAACATAGCTCAACATTGGAAATATCTATAGCTTACTTATTCTCATGATTGGTCTTTGGATCATCTATAACTTCCTTTTTTCAGAGTGTTATACAGAAATATGAACAACCATACAATTTGAATTTTCATGGTTGTTTTTTTTTTTAAAAGATGAATCTCTCTGCCAAAGAATAGCTTTGTTCAAATATAGTCCATCCCACTCAGCAGCTTCCATTTAAATCTGGGCCATCCCATTGTCCATCTGCAATACCTATCCCCTATACACATATTTCTGGGCTCTCTCAATGCACTAGCAATCTAACTGCATATTATAATCTTGAACAATGGAATTTTTCATCCATTTAGTTTTTCTTTTAAGAATTATTGGACTGGATACAGCTAAATGGTTCAACAGATTGAAAGCCAGGCCAAGAGATGGGAGGCCCTGGGTTCAAATGCAACCTCAGACACTTCCTAGGTGCATGACCCAGGGAAATTCACTTATCCAACACTGCCTGGCCCTTACCATTCTTCTGCCTCTACTCACACAACCACCACAAGCCTTCATTACTTCTTATTTAGATTTCTTTAGTGGCCCCCAATTAACCTCCTAACCTCAAAAGTATGCATCATCCATATTTAACAAATATTTATATATCAAATATTGATTCTATGATGGGAGGTAAAGGTTAAAAAAAAGAATTGTTAGACTAATCTCTTTTGAGTTATCATGGATAATATTCAAGGCCTTGATACCATCAAAGCAATACCATCAAAAAACAGAAAGCTAGAGAACTCATCCTCTACACCAGTGGTTCCCAGACTTTATTGGCCTACCGCCCCCTTTCCAAAAAAAAATATTACTTAGCCCCCTGGACATTAAATTTTTTTTTTAATTTTAATAGCAATTAATAGGAAAGATAAATGCACCTGTGGCCATCACCGTTCCCCTGGATCGCTGCAGCACCCACCAGGGGGTGGTAGCACCCACTTTGGGAATCACTGTTCTACACAAACTGCCTCTTCCATTTGGTTATTTCCAGAACATCTTCTGTGGCAATGACAAACACCTTTGACAAACACATGTTTTATGTCTTATTTGATATTGATAACCTAAGGGTCACAAAACAAAATTTTCTACCCATGACCTTAGCATATGCATGAGATATTGCTTATTGGAAGAGTGCTTTGAAGACTGGCTTTTGATCTACCAAATCAAATGCTTTTTTTTTTTTTTGGTTAATTAGCCAACAGTAAACACAGCTGGTGTTAGAAGGATTCTCTGTGTTTCTCAGTCAATTATGTTACTATAAAGATGTGGTCTGTGAAGAACTCTTAAGAAAAATCTTGCTATTCCCTTCTTGTATTTTCATTACAGTGTTTTGCAACACTTTTACTTTTGCTATGTTTGGTGTATATGTAGATTATTTCCAAAAGGTTTTATAAAAAAGGAGGAAGTATATATAGATCAGTAGTGATCTGTGGTTTGTTTGGTTTTTTTGGAACCTTTACTTTTCAGGTCTTAGAATCAATACTTTACATTGGTTCTGAGGCAGGAGAGCAGTAAGGGCTAGCAATAGGAGTTAAATGATTTGCCTAGGGTCACACAGCTAGGAAGTATCTGAGGCTATCCATATCCAAGACTATCCATATGCAGGCCTAGCTTTCTAGCTATGGAGCCACTCAGTTGCCCCCATCAGTGTTCTTTTCATTGTTTGGGGGGGGATTAATAATATCTATGACTGTTTTCCATTATTTTTGCTATCTTCCTTTTCATGAAAGACCTTATAAATTATTCCTTAATGATTTTTAAATTGTGTCAATTCTAACACAGATTTCCAAAATTCTGCCACCCGCACTTGGAAGAGGGCAAAGCTTACACAAGACTCAGAGCTGGTTTTTTTATGTTTATTTGTTTCATAGGTTTCCATGGCTAGAGAATTCATCACCTCTCAGTCTACTGGTGATAAGCTTCTTCGTACATCACTAGATTAGTCTTTCAAGAGAAGACCAAGTCTGTTTTCTACTGGCTTTTAAAGTTCATCAACTCTGAATGCCATTTCATTAAATGCTGACAAAATTAGTCCAAAAGTACTGCTATGTTTGAAATTGTAAGCTTCTTGAGGACATGAACTTTTTAAAATTTTTTCTTTAAATCCTTAATACCTAGAACAATGCTTTAGCAATAGTAGGTACATAATAATTATCCTTTTTTTTCTTAAAACCTTTACCTTCTGTCTTAGAACTAGTATTGGTTCTAAGGCAGAAGAACAATAAGGGCTAAGCAATGTGTGTTAATTGACTTGCCCAGGCTCACACAGGTAGGAAGTGTCTAAGATCAAATTTGAACCCAAGACCTCCCATCTCTAGACCTGGCTCTCAGTCTATTGAGCCACCTACCTGCCCCCAATAAATGTCTTTTGAATTAGTTGAACTTCAATTCCTCTCCAAAAGTTCCTGTTTATAAAATTAAGATTAGTTCAAATTGTCATTTTCTCAATTGTCTATATTTTTCGGTAAATCATGTCCTGTGACTAAAAAAAAATACATAAATTTCAGAGTTAAGTAAGATTCCATTTGCAATCAAAATGAGTTATAACTAGAAATTTTACTATTGCTTCTCTAAAGTTACATGTCTTACACTAGTAGATGATTCCCTCCTATGTCAATCTCATTTCTCCTTGTGCTTCTATATTGGCTACATATATATGCAACAGGGAAAAAAAGTAGTAAGAAATAGAAAGCAGATAGTATGTATAACTTTTATAAATTATCAAAACCAAGGAACAAGTAATAAATCCAAAGTATCTGAGACTTAAATGCCAAGACTTACCATTTGTTTATTTTGTATTACTGCATCCCTTTTTATCCAATTACATATTTTATATATATATATATATATATATATATATATATATATTTAAGAGTAGACAAAAATAAGGACCAGATTTTCTGGAGGGGCCCAAAGATATCATTGGTATCTCATTTATATGTACATGCTAGTTTGATAAATGAGTTTCTGTAGATGTTTTACTGTGCAGGGTAATTTTTTTTCATCTCTAGCCGTAAAGTTTATATTTTTCTTTCACTTTAACCATATTTATATATAAAAAAAATACAAGTAAATTTACATAAGGAAAGAAAAAAGTAAGATTTCTTTGTAGTTCCCCTCAGGGTATCTAACAATACCTTGAACATAGTAGCCACTCAAAAATTTGCTTTTATCTAATTGAATAGTGTCTTTTCCAACAATAAAAAAATCTACGCTCTGTAGTGACTATAAAATCTCCCACCCACTCTGCCAAAAAGTCTATCAGAAGAATAAATGTGTCTTCAAACTTTAATGACAATACCATAAAAATTGTATTTTGGCCACAAAAACTGATGACTTATAATACATGTGGATAAAGAGATGTATGAAGACCTCTCTGCGAACTGAAAGGACACTTTATGCTTCTTTACGTTCACTTTTCTTTAGCCAGGAAAGAATCTGTCCTTTGCCAAAGAAAAAGACAAAGGCTGAGTATAGGAGGCATTTAATCTTCAATGCTCAAACTTGTGTCTGCATGTCAGAAAGGCCATTATGTTTGCTGCTTTCTAGTCTATAATTACAAGGACGGAGGTATTGATGTCCCTTTAAGTTGAAAAGAATTTGAATATAGGAGATTGGTTGAGTCAATACTTCATGTGTTAGAGTTACATGAAACCTCACAAAGGAGAATAAGGTAAGATTTATTTCCCTTTAAAATAAAATCAATAATGAGAGAAACTTCAGGCTTCTGTATACTCTCTAAAGTATAATATTAGACCAAGCTGGGGAATTTCAAAAGCTTCAGGATATCAAAATGAATTGAATGAAAAAGAAAACCCTAAAATGGGACATGTTCAATGCAATGATTAATTTAATGTGAACTCATTTGCGGTTCCAATATGCAATGGACAATATGTTAAATATATTCATAAGGATTATTTAAAGGTATTTACATTTTGAAAAAATGCCATTGGAAAAAGTGAGGAACTTTTCTTAACAGCATGCATATTCTTCCTGTATATAAGTCATTTCTGGGCAGATGACTCACCTATATACCTAGGCTCTCCTCCTACATCACCAACTTCCTATTGGATATTTCAAACATGTCCCAATATCATCTCCAAACTCAACATTTGGAAAACAGAACAAATTGTCTTCCCCTCCAAACTTCTCACTTCTTTTGAAGGTTCCATCATTCTTCCTCCTTGGGTTTATAATCTTGGTGTTAATTTTGATTCCTTATTTTCCTCACTTAATCAGTCACCAAGTCTTATTCATAATTTCTCCAGAAGATCTCTTATATAAAGTTATTCTCTCTATACACACAACCACCACAAGTCCTCATCACTCCTTACTTAGATTTCTTTAGTGGCCCCCAGTTAACCTCTTAGCCTTGAATGCCTCTCCATGCATCATCCACCTGTCTGCCAAAGTGATTTCATTTAAATGTAGGTTTAACTATGCCATTTATTCCCAATTCAAAAAAACTCCAATGGATTCTGAGACCAAACATACATTATTACTATGTTAGGTTTTTTGTTGTTGTTGTTGTTGTTTTTTAAACCCTTATCTTCCGTCATGGAGTCAATACTGTGTATTGGCTCCAAGGCAGAAGAGTGGTAAGAGTAGGCAATGGGGGTCAAGTGACTTGCCCAGGGTCACACAGCTGGGAAGTGTCCGAGGTCAAATTTGAATCTAGGACCTCCCGTCTCTAGGCCTGGCTATCAATCCACTGAGCTACCCAGCTGCCCCCTCTGTTAGGCTTTTTAAAGACCTTTACAACTTGACTTCAACCTACCTTTCCAGCTTCATTATGTATTATCTCTCTTTCTATGTGCTAGTTAAGATAAATTGGTCTTCTTTCTGCTTCTCACTCATAGCACTCCATGTTCCATTTCTGCATCTTGGCACCGGGCATTCCCCCTACCCAGACACTTCCTCCTAGACCTACCTCAGAAAATATCTCATCTGTCAAGACATAGCTCTAATGCCACCTTCTAAATGAAGCCATTCTTGATCCCAGCAATTCCTCAATTTGCCTTTCCTCCCTATCTTGCTTATAACTGCCTTATATTATGTATGTACTTACATATGTACTATTGTTTCCCTCACTAGAATGTAATATGCATCAGAATACAGATTGTTTCATTTATTTTTGTATCCATATTCTTTATACCTACCATAGCATCTAGCACATAGTAGGCACTCAATAAATGTTGATTAGAGTGTAAGTTAAGTCACATGACAGGTGATAATGATTCTAAGTATAAAAAGCTAACACTACTATCAATTACATTACTGATCACATTAGGGATATTAATTAACTAATGTTTATTAAAATGGCCCACCACAAAGAATTAGTGTTTCAGTATGCATAGCAAAATTGTAAATTAAAATAGATTAAAGTAGAAACAATCAATCTAAGGGTCTATAATAATTGAGGTATTAAGGTATGTAACTAATAAAAATTATGTACCTATTACTTTGAATTATGGTGGTCAATGATTAGAGTGACATTTTCAATTTTTATAATTATTTTTAGACCCAAATGGTAATGGAAAAAATAAAGAAGTGGTTGTTTCTGAATAATACAGATGTATTCATTAAGGATTGGCCATGTGTCATGATACTAGCAGAGTCTTATGAGGCAACAAGGTTCATCTTTCTTCTTCCATTTTAGCTTCAGCAGTTCATATACTCTATCTAATGATATCCTTAACAGTCACTTTGAAATAATATCAATCGTACATTATATCCTAACCATATTATAAAGTGAGAAAGCCCAACAGTAACACTGTATATCCAATCACTCATTTGTGGCATTTATAACATCATTCCTATGGAACTTAGTTTCCCCTGTAACATTGTTGACTTGAATCTACACACACACACACACACACACACACACACACACACACACACACAGAGTTTTTCCTACTTTTTTTCTAAATGCGAATGCAATTAAACAATCAACAAGCATTTATTAAATTCCTACTATGTTTCAGACACTGCTAGTTGCTGAAAACCCCAAAGAGAATGTAGAGTCCTTGCCCTCAAGGAGTTTGCAAACATAATCTCCCTATATATTATAAGGGAAACAATATAATTCAGAATATGCATGATACATGCAGGATAAATGGAAAATAACCATAGAGAGAGAATAGCTGAAGGGACCAGAAGAGGTCTCTTGAAGGAGGCAGAGCTTGAGCTGAGTCTTAAAGAAAGCCAGGCTCTAATAGGTGGAGATTTGGATGGAGAAGAGTATCAAGAGACCATCCTGACACATGGGGCAGGGAAAAGAGGAAAGAGAATAATTAAAGAAGTAATCGATGATTGTGAAAATTTGTTCCAGTGCTGTGTTTCCTCACATAATGTATTTGGCTTCCCCTGGGATTCTCAGCCACAATTATTTCATCAAACATGGTGTATTCATAGAACCATTTAGTAACATTACATTGCACAAGAATGTGTGTGCTTATATACACTATCTCATCACTTCAGGGGCCTGTAATTTCATCCATGTAGACTCTCTATTCATGTACTTTTATGTATTTACTATATAATTTAATAAATTTATATGAGAAAAATAGTTAATTTGCCTAATGTCCAACCCTTTGGCAATGAACTTCTTTGAATTTACCTAATCTGGTCCTTAGATGGCAGACAGAGAGTCCATTGCCAAATTTTTTTCAGCTCTCAAATGTTACCGTCCCTCTGTTGATATAGCCTTTTGTGAACCTAAGATCAGTGCTAGATTCTAAAGATTCTATATGGGTGAGAAAAATGTTGATATTAATATTGGACATGCAAATCCCACATTGTAAATCATAACTAGACTCTTTTGTGAAAATGTACAATGGAAGAAACACTGGATTTGGAGTCAAACTAGTTATAGTCCAGGCTATGCCACAAAATAGCTCTGTGATCTTGAATAAGTCATATCACCTTTTTTCTACTTTGCTTTCTTTACCCATAAAATGTTATCTCACAAGTTGTTGTGAGGATCAAATGAAATACAAAATGCAAAAACATTCTTTAAACAGCAAAACATTCTACAAATATAAGGGATTATTATTCTGAAAAGGAAAGCTTTCATTAAAAAAAAATAAGATATTGGATTCTGCTACCAACCACACACTGCCTGCCAATTTCCCCACACTTGACCAAAGAAAAGCTTTTATCTATTTTTTGAAATCGTCATAGAATCTAGGGTAAGCCTAGCCTAAGCTATCTTTGATAAGATAACAATCTGATATCACACAGATGAATTCATGCATTATGAAACAGGAAACCCACCTTTTCTTAAGTAAATACAAATTTAAAGTGTCAGTGCTTAGACCCCAGGACCTAAAAACTTGAATTTTTCCCTTTATATACTAAGTCCCTTGGCTCTTCTTACAGTTATATGTCCCTTTTAATTGACCTAAAGGCCTAGTGGCCAATTAGTACTTCCTGGAAATATTGATATGAACATAATGACCTCTTGAACTCACTTCCAACCCCATTGACTTATTTAATACTCTACATTATAAATACATGATAAATATTCTTCACTCACTAAGCCAAATGATCGGTTTTCCCTAGCTTGCCTCTTTATAGTAAAATCTCATTTGTAGTGAATGAACAAGACACCTTTCCTAACACTCTGTTTTCCTAGTTTTCATTTTATCTTCCCTGTTAACAAGGCTTCATTTTACACTTCAGCCTGGAGGTAAACCAAATTAAACTGAGCTATTGTTTATTTAATAATCTATTTCCTTCTTAACTCTTTTTTTTTCCCATAGCCTCGACCCAATTTCCTAGTGGCTTGGGAAAGCCTCAACAGAGATGGAATAGTAGTTTATACAATCTCTCTCATTCATTACCATATGCTGACATTCTCTTTCTTCACAACCAATCTTATTTTAGGGGTTTAGTAAGCACCTTCTCCTGTTGTACGTTTTGGAATAAGCAGCCAGGAGCACCCATTTTAACTCGAAATTTATTTCTAAAGGACACTTCAGTAGGTTTTTCAACCTTCTTTAGTAAGCAGCACACATTAAGGCTCAATACTTTCCATTTCTCTTATCCCTTCCTATGACAAAAAGAAAAGGAATATTATAACATTTATTATAAGTCTGTGTCCTTTACACTCTTTCAGTTCTTCTCAGTCCTTCCACATACACAGGCTAGAAAGTGACATTAAGATACTTTAGTCACTGAGAAGTGAATGGGAGAAAATTGTAGGCATCTACTCTGGCAAGCTTTTCTTTTCTTAACAAATCAAGTGTATGAATAAGGTGGTGATGGCAAACCTATGACACACGTGTCAGCACTGACACAAGTAGCCATTTTCGATGACACACAGCTGCATGTGGCTGAATACAGAGAAGTATGGGGCCGCGTGCTGAGGATGAAACATTTGCTGTAGTGTAGTATAGACACTCTGTGCACTATAAATGACAATTCTATCTATATTAATTTACCTATTTTGGTTCATTAAATACAGTTATATATTATGATTATACATTTTTGTTATTTAGACTATAGATATCTTGAAATTATGGTTTTTTTCACACACACACAAACTTTTAGTCTGTTTACCAAGAGCATGAAGAAATTAAAGAGGGTAGTTTGGAATAACTGGTCAAGCCTGACTAACCTGGAACAATCAAGAGAGGAGATAAGAATCAACTATCACTTGGGAAAGGCGAGAATTTTTTCATTTAAACATAAACAAGACTCACAACAAATAAGCCAACATAGAATTAATCTCCAAATAACAAAATTGACATTTGCATTTTGTTAAATCCATAACAAACACATAGTACAATTTTTAGGATATGGATTAGACTTTTGATTTCAGAGCTAAAGGGAAATCCCAGGAGAGGAAACTGTCTCTACCAGTATGGGTTGGCACATTCTCTGTAATTTAGATACTCAGAGAGTAGTTTAGAACACTAAGAAGGGAAATGACTTGCCTGGAATAATATGTGCTAGAGGTGGGACTTCAACACAGGCCTTTTTGCTTCAAGATCAGTCCTCTAACCAATACGTCACCTTGCCTCACTGATATAATTTATAACCAGAGCAATAAGAAAAAATAAGAATACATCTTCATTGTGTCTGCTTCTGTTTCCATGGAATGGCTACATAAGGAGGCTGACAGCTCCCTGTTGGGACAACTTCTTAGGGTTACTACTCATAGACTCACATTTCTTCCTGTATTTTCTCTTTTCCTTTCCTAGGTATATGCTTAAAAAGATAAAATTTCTCTTTGGCATCACCATCAACAGCTATGTATTAAGCATGAAACTATTAGACATGTCAACTTTAAATTGTTTTTTAAGTACCCCACAGCAGGAACTGGGTTGTTTGTTTTTGTTTTTTTTTAATGGGTCAATTCAAGGTAATTAGCACTTTTCCATTCTATGAATCTCAGCATTCTCTGAGCAAGTAAACTGGAATTTATTTTCCTTTTTCTTAATAAAGATGGACAGAAAACTACTTCTCCACAGTTGGGTTATAAAAGATCACCACTTGGGAAAAAAAAAGCAAGAAAAACTTCCTTTATGAATCACTCTTTCAGTCCTGGCCATGAATGAATTGGAATGTGGATGCTACTAACTTAAACCACATATGGGCTTGGTTTATTTTAGAACTGATTCACCTTTGGAATTTAGGATTCAGTGATGAATTTTTAACTCTTACCTTGCTGTATCTTATAAGTTTAAATTAAAATGTGAGATATATGCACATATTCTATGTATAAGTAAATACATATCTATGTGCAACAAGATATGTATATATAATATTCTATTTTTTCATTCCATAGGATTTTAATTAACACTACTATATATTTCACTAAAGTTATACTCTGATATCTCATCAGAATGAGGTGGTGGATCTGGTACTCCAGGATTATGCTATTATAACAATTTGGTGTCACAACAATGATGAGCCTTTTTCATCTAAGGAGTTTAAGTTCTAGAAACCCCCTTTTTTGAGTCTTGCCTTTGGAAGCCTTTCAACATTATAAGGAACTACAGAATAAATGTGTCATAAACTATGCCTCCAGTAAGAGAGAGAGCCTTTCTAACTGGCTAGAAACTGGAATTCAAGCCCCTTGCTTAGAAAAAATTTTCCTATTCAGTTTCTTAGTTTGCCAGTTGACCTACTCATACCATGAGCCAATGAACTCAAGGAAGTATACATATCTGAACCAACCACACTTTTTAAATTTAATATGTTTTTTCAATTAGCAGAAATATATTTTCCCTTCCCTCCCATCTCCTCTGCCCACTGAATAAGAAAGAAAAGGGGGGAAAACCTTGTTTTGAATACACAGTCAAGCAAAAACAAATTCTCACATTGGCTGTGTTCAAAAAATATTTGTCTCAGTCTGCACCCTGAGTCCATCACATCTATAGTCAGGAGATGAATAGTATTTGGCCACAGTTTTAGAGAGAAAGAGGAAAAGTCATTTTAAAGCAGGGAGTTCTTCATTTTTTGTGAACCCCTTTAGCATGGAAGCCCTTTTCAGAATAATTTTTTCAGATGAATAAAATAAAATACTTCAGTTTGGAGAGAAACTAGTTATATTAAAATACAGTCATCAAAATCTTATTTTAAAAAATTTGTGGACCCCAGTTAAAAACTCCTGAACAAAGGAAGTAGTTTGTCTCATAATACAAAAACTAGTTGCAAATCAATGCTTATTAATGATTCGAGTAAGTTGAGGGGAGAGGGGAATTAGAGACAGTTCAGATACCAAAAATTTATCTACCCTGACTGGAACTTCCCAGACTGGTGAGCTGCAACAATAGACTAAAAAAAGATATAAGGAGCCAGACCCAGATGCAGGGTGAAACCCAGAGTCCCAGAGTGAATAGTGGTAGTTTCCATTTAGGGATCCCCCTGAATATCTAGCTGTGATCTCCGGATATTCTAACCTCCAGTTAGTGAGAATGAAGTAGAATCACTTTCACTGGGCCAGTTATGCAAACTCCTTGGAGATAATTGATGTATAAAATCACTATCTCTATTATTATAAGAGGGAATACAAACTGAGGATCAGAACAAGAAGTCCCTAAATCTAAAGGATCTACCTATTCACCCAACAACCCTCTATGTCCCTTGCAATAGGGAACCTTTGTGTCTTCCAGCTAACTTACCAGCTTCCTATTTCTATCTAGGTATTCTCCAAAAGCTGACTAAGTTACCTATCTATGACCTCAGTAGTTAGTTTGATTTAGTTCAAAAGCTGTCTCCAAAACCCATTATGATTGCTCTCAAATGGCTAAGTCCCCCCCAGGGGGTCTGACCCCTGAGGTAAAACCTCAAAGCCAATCTGACAGGATTATTAGATAAAACCCTTTTGGAATATACAATAGGTATAGTCAGGTTCTTTTCTAGATATTCCCAGTCAAACAGAGTACCTCCAAAGATAATTTAGGAGTTTCTCTTTTTCCACAGTTAGGTTGAGGTAGCTAAGCTCCAAGAAGCCACCTTTTTTCCTCCCTTACAGACAGGAAGAGCCAACCTCCTCTTAAAGGAAGTCACTCACTCTAGCAGTTGTCACTTCCAAACTGTTCCTCTTCTGCCTTCTGCCTGCTAAAATCCTTTCCCTTGAGTTCTTTGTATGTGCCTTAAAGACAGCCTTCCACTTCTCTTAAATCTTATCCTATCTCTATCCTTTTCCCATTACAAGACATAGTTATAGTCTTTATTGGTCTGAGAATGAAAACTGCTTTTTTAGCCACTTCCTTTAGTACTTTTCCCTGTTAAAAGAACTCCCAGCCTGCTTCTAGTTCCTTGGAACTGAAATCTTGTTCCCTATACTTTATTTTCCCCATCTTTTTCCCACCCTTCTGCCCCACGCTATCCTTTTCAAGTCCTTGTCCCTCTGCTATTTATGTAGTGTAGTAGTTTGGGGCTTAGGAAGCTGAGCAGAAAAAAACAAACAAACCAACCAAAAAACAGTGAAACTTTGAACTACTTCCCCATTGACTCCTACCTTTTTAGAATAGTATCCTCCCTATGGAGGGGATCCGGGTCTAAAAAATTATGATAAACCTGTGTTCTACAAACACTGAATGATTTTACTGAGCTGAAAAGACTTTGAAGAAGTGTCTAATGATGGCTGTGTTTCTGAAGTTTTGACCCAATAGCAACATTCAAAGACCTTCCATTAATTCATAGAGGAGTTCTGATCTACTTCTGTGGAATGAGGATCCACACCAATAAAATCATAGATCACTGAAGTATTAATGTGAGCATCGTGCTATTAAGGGTGACTGAAAAGTATAAGACATGACTCTTACCCTCTAGGAATTTTTAATTTTACTCATTCACAGTTATATGACAATACAATATGCTATTATAACAATCAACCAACAAAATTTATTAAGCACCAACATTTTTTTCCATGGTTACATGTTTTTACTTTCCCCTTCCCTCCCTTCCCTGCCCCCCCCTCCCCCCATAGCCTATGCACATAGGAGAATAGGTTTTAAAGAAAAATGGTAAATGTAGTTTTGGATATGTTTCATCCAAATTAATGGCAGGAAGTCTGTGATTGCCATGACTTTAATGGGAGCTCTCTTGGCAGCTCAGGAACACTGACATGGAGCCTAGTCACTGCTCTGTGCCCCTCCCTGACAAATCAGGGAAGAGAGAGTAGAATGGAGACTCAGCTGAGCTTAGTGCATGGGAAGTCCTGAGGTGTTTCTGTGCTGTTGAGATCTTCTGTTAAGGGAAAGGCAATTTCAGCCCATTTCATACATTTAAGAGGAAACGATCTGTAGTCAGGAGCCAGAAAATATGAATTTGAATCATCAAATTCCGCAATCTGGCTTTGTAGATTTCTCTGTTAATCCTCATGTGTCAGTCTGAAACGAGGTGCTTTGGGAAAGAGAATGACCTTCCTCAGTAACAGGATTGTTCAGTCAACAATGTTGTTCATTCAACAAATAATTATTAAATGCTTTTTGGGGGCAAAGTATTCTACTATGCATTAGGGGAGTTAGAAAGTTTGGATAAGAACTTAGTAAGATAATGAAGTATACACAAGTTATTATTTACACACCATTACTTGATAAGAAAATTAGAATGTAGTAAACAAAGCAAGGGAGCAACTGCTAGCCAGCAGGGAGAATCAGGGAAGGTTTTGTAGAGAAGAGGGCAATTGTAAATGAGTTTGAAAGGAGATGAAAAATTCAACAGATGAAGAGGAAGAAATGAAGCTAGCCATGGACAAAGGTAGGGAATAATAAAGGCCAAGACACAAAGGCAGAAAATGTAGGCTGTGTTCTGGGTTGGTGAGAGGCATGGCCAAGAGCCCTCTTTGTTCTGATTCAATGTTGGATCCAAATGAGGCACTCACAAGTGACCATTTGACATTTAACAAAGGAAGAAGCTTATTTTGCCCTAACACAGCAAGGATACAGTGACACTTGGACTCTCTAGCTTGGCCCCCTCATTTCCCTCTAGAAAAGAGTCTGGTCAGTCAGTTACCAAGGGATAGTTCCCATGGCATTAGGCTCCCACCAAATCTGAGAGGCCCAGATTCCACATGACTAAGAAGCTTGGGACAATTAAGTCCCAGGGCAGCTTTGTCCTGGGCCTACCTCAAGTTGACTAAGGTGGGGAGTGAGGAAAGAAACTCCTTCACAGAAGATGAATTCAATCAAGCCCCATGGACAACTTTGTCCTGTCGCAGGAGTTATAAAGACTTATGATTATTAAAGACCTTAAATATTGATGTTAAATTATGTTGTTCAGTCATTTTTTAATTTTGTCCAATTCTTTATGATCCCATCTGGGGTTTTCTTGGCAAAGAACATGGAATATTTTGCCTTTTCCTTTTCTCACTCATTTTATAGATGAAGAAACTAAGGCAAACAGGTTAAGTGATTTGCCCAGAGGCATACAGCCAGTAAGTAGCTGTTGTATTGTCTGAGGCTAGATTTGAACTCAGGAAGATGAGTTCTTCCTGACTCCAGGCCTGTCTACTTACTATAACACCTATCAATAGGGAGTCATTGATTTTTTTTTTACATCTCATGACCAGGTCTATGAATAAGATTATTATAACAATTGTATGAAGGATAGGTTGGAGAGAGAGTAGAGATGAGGAGTGCTTAATAATGCTTAATGACTGGTACATGAAATATTGTAGGCGATAATTCATGTATAAACTATATCAAATTGTTTATTGTCTCACAGGCAAAAGGAGAGAGGGAGGAAGAGAATTTGGAACTCAAAAACAAATGTTAAAAGTCATTTTTACATGTAATTGGGTAAAAATGAAATATTACTCAACTCAAAAAAAAAGAAATGTTGCAGGAATGCAATATTTGAGAATTAGTCTTGGTTGTACTTGAGAGGTGGTGAGAGAAAAGTAGAAGATAACGCTAACATTGTCAGATATGGGAAATTGGGTGAATCACAAAGTCAGAAGAGAACAAAATTTAGATGAAAAGATAATAAGTTTGGTTTGGAGGCATGCTGTGTTTGCTGCAAAATGGTACATGCTATAACATAAATTCAGGAAATGTTCTATAAATCATGGATCACAGAGAAGATGTCACAACTTTAGATGTAGATTTGAGTGTCAGCTGAATAGTCGAAATTAGGTGAATGAATGTAATTGCAAAAAGAATGAATGATGATTAGGAGAGGAGAGGAAAGGACCAAGAAGAGAACCTTGAAGAATACTCACACCAAGAGATTGAAAAGAGAATGTGGATCTAGCAACAATGACAGAGAAGATCAAGCAAAGAAGAAGAGCAAAGACATTCCAGTGAAATGGAATAGCATGAGTAAAGATTTACAGTTGGGATTATAAAGAATAACATTTTGGCTAGAGTATAAAGTATAAATACTACAATCAGGGCCCAGGTACAGCTTTGTCCTATCACAGGAGTTCAAGAGAACTTCCATTTCAAAAACATAGAGTACATAGAAAGAAGTCTGGAAAAGTAAGGTAGGGCCAGATTGTGAAAGACCAGATTATTGAGGAGGAGGGGTTGAATATGAGGGAAAGAAACTTGATCTGGTAGCCAGTAGGGACAATCAAATGAGTGAGGTATCCCTAATGTTGAGGAATAAGACAGTATAAAGTGCAGCTAGGTAGCACAATGGAAAGAGCAAGGAATCTAGAATCAGGAGGTCCTGAGCTCAAATATATCCTCAGCTACTTTCTAGCTATGTGACTTTGGATAGGTCACTTTAACCTCTGTTTACTACAGGCTCTTCATCTATAAAATGAGGGATAATAATAGCATCTACCTCCCAAGGTTGTTTTGAGGATCAAATGAGATTATATTTGTACAGTGCCTGGTACATACTTAGTGCTTTATAAAAGTCAGCTCTTAAATGTTAGCTATTAACAGAGGATTATCAACAATATAAAATGTTGCAAAGAGATCAAAGATAATTTTTTAAAAGATTCTTAGAGCATTTCCCTGATGGAACCTCAAAAGAGGTTCTCAAAGTCATTATCATAAAAATGATAATTTAAGACTAAAGACAGAATCTGTTCACCAAGGGAAAGTAACAGATTACAGTTGTGCCCTCTGATCTGCTGATTCAGTATCCACTGATTCAGTTCCAACAGCTAACTACAGGGAAGGGAAATAAAAAGATTGGAAAATTTGGAACATTCTAGAAAATAAAAAAATTAATGGTTTATAAATTGCAAATTGCCCACTAAACAAGATCAGGCTACAACATGGTGAAGTCTGTCATCTCCTTTGTCCCCATACCCATGCTTCCATGAGAAACTTTCCTCCAATCTGTCTCTAATGTCTTTGCTAATCACACAATCACATTTGTTGTGGTGTTACCAAAATGCCTTTTTATAAGAAAGCCTTGATTTACTGTAATAATGATGCCAAAGTGCAAGAGTGATGGTGTTGGTAGTTCAGTTGTGCCCCTCATAGTTGCTAATTCACCAATCCACAAATTCAGTTACCAGAGGTTAATAGCAGGTATTGGTTTATATTCCCAGTTTCAGCCATCCACAACAGATCTTAGAACCCCTGTAGATATGGGGCCCTGCTGTAATATATAAACAGTGAAAAATAGAATTTAGTGCTAGAAAGGATCTTATAGGTAATACCGTCCAAGCTTTCATTTTAGAGCTGAAGAAACTGAGATAGTTTGGGAAGCTGGTATGAGAAAACCAGGGGTGAAGTGAACCTCCAGGATTAATGGTAAGAGCCAGAAACATAGAAATTGCCTATTTTGCATTTTGTATCTCCAAATCCAAATACTGATATATCAGAGTGTGGTGCCTAAAGCACTGGAATTAGAATCAAGAAACCTAGGTTAGAATCTCACTTTTAATACTTGCTGGCTAAGTGATCATGGGCAAGTCAATCTGTAAAATGGGGGTGATAATAATAAGCATATATTCCTGGACTGTACTCATGTCTTATCTCTACCTGTTAGAATATTTTTGTGGTTCAGTTGGATCCAACTCTTCATGACCCCATTTGGGGTTTTCTTGGCAAAGATGCTGGAGTGGTTTGCCATTTCCTTCTCCACCCCATTTTACAGATGAGGAAAACAAGGCAAACAAGGTTAAATGACTTGCCCAGGATCACATACCTAGTAAGTGTCTGAGGCTAGATTTGAACTTGGGCTTTCCTGACTCCAGGTCTGTACTTTATCCACCACAACACCTAGCTGTCCCTTAAAATCCTTATCTTCCTTCAAACTTTAGCTCAAGGGCCATTTCCCAAGTGAGGTTCTTCCTAATTCCCTTGGCTACCATTATTCCTCCCCCCAAAAAAATTTTTTTCAATTTACTTCCTATATACATCATTACCCTCCTATAGAATATAAGTTCCCAAAGACAAGGACAATCGTATTCTTGCCTTTGTATCCACTGCACCTAAGACATTGCCTAGCCCATGTTTATTAAATACTTGTTGATTGATTGTATGTTTACTACAAACCTCAAAGGATTGTTGTGATTAAAGTAGTTTTAAAATCTCAAAGTATAATATAAATGTGAGTCATTGAGACTACTTTAAACTTTTGTTTTATATATTCTTATTATTATCTTATTATATTATATATATTACATATATTACATATATTACATATATTATTATAGTATTATTATGTTATTCTTTATATTTGTGTTTTCTCATTAAACCTGCTCCTCTTCTTTGAATAATGGTGATAGTGGTAGGAGACAATCAATGTGAGTATCCTTCTGAAAACTGGCGGGCATATTTTCTAAAAATCTATCTGCAGGACTGATTTAAATGATCTGTGGATGAGTTAAATCAATCCTACAGATTGAACAAAATGCATCACTATTTTAATATGCTGGTTCCTTAATTATGCTTAATTAAGTGCAATTACACATTCGTGGAATGCATCATTATGTGAATTAGATGAAAACATTTTGAATCTAATACATAAAGGTATTCCATGATGTACAGAGGAATGTATTTAACCCTAAAATAGTAATTTTTGAAAATGCTATGAATTTAGTGGTTGAAACCCTCTGTAAAGAACTTTTAGGACAATATAGACAGGAGTTACACAGGACAAGCTGGCATAGGAGGGAATTCCCAAATGTAATAATAATATTGCAGATTATAATATTATGTAATATTGCAGTTACTACAATTCATGAGGCTAGCAATTCATGTTATCAAATTTGGAAAAAGTGTCCAAAATCCGGTAATACTAGTTTATGAGTACCAACTAAATAATGGGACATCTAGGTGGTGCAGTGGATAGAGTTCAAGCCCAATAGCCAGGAAGGCTCATCTTCCTGAGTTCAAATCTAGTCTCAGATACCTACTATCTATGTGACCTGGGCAATTCACTTAACCCAGTTTGCCTCAGTTTCTCATCTGTAAAATAAGGAAGGAAATGGCAAGCCAATCTATTATCTTTGCCAAGAAAACCCCAAATAGGATCAGACAGAGTAGGACATGAATGAAAATGACTCAGTAACAGCAACAATCAAATAGTACTATTCAGATTACAAAACTAGTTCTATTACCATTTCTATAACAACTAATAAACTTTAGGGTTTGGTGACTAAATTTCCCATCAGTAAAAATGAGGAGTTTAGTTCTCACTGAACTCATTGCCACCATTTATTGTTGTTATTCAAACATGTTCAACTTTTTGTGACCCCATGTGGGGTTTTCTTGGCAAAGATACTGGTTTGCCATTTTTTTCTCCAGTTAATTTTACAGATGAGAAAACTGAGGCAGACAGGATCAAGTGACTTGTCCCGCTTCACACTGCTAATAAGTATCTGAGACAAGATTCAAACACAGGAAGCTGAGTCTGCCTGACTCTAAGCCCAACACTCTCCCATTGGGCCACCTAGCTGTCCCAGAACTGTCATAACATAAAATAAACTGGAAAATGAATGCAAGATGTCTTTTAAAAATTGTTTTATGTTGGGGCAGCTGGGTTGCACAATGGATAGTGAGTCAGGACCAGAGACAGGAAATTCCAGGTTCAAATCTGGCCTTTCATATTTCCTAGCTGTGTGACCCTGGGCAATTTTTGCCTCGCTCTTACCACTCTTGTGCCTTGGAACCAATGCTTGGTATGGATTCTAAGACAGAAGATAAGGGTTTGAAAAAAAATACTAAAAAAAAAAATTTAAACCCCAAAACAAACCCCTACTTTTTAACTTGGAATTGATATTACTTTGCCATTAGAAATAACGAGTAGGTTAATTTTTTTAAGCATGGAAAGACCTGCATGAAATTATGAAGAGCAAAATGAATAAAACCAAGAGAACATTATATACAGTTATAAAACTGTTTGAAAAATAACTGAAGTAAGCAGAACCAAAAGTCTAGTCTACTTTATACTATTATTAAATGTTATTATTTAATTGCCAAATAGTATTTTAATATTATTAAACTTTATTAATTAATATTTTTAATATTACATTATCTTACTTTCAGAGCTTATATATTTGTTATACATTATCCATTGACATTATTAAATATTGTTTAATTGAATATTATTAATAATTTTATTGATTATTATTGATATTATTTAAATGAATACTTTTTGGACTTTTATAAACTGATGAAGAAAGAATAGCATTTTCTTTCATTATCATCTGTCAATCATTTTACTATGCCAGGTACTTCAAAATGAAATGAGGAAGAATAGACAAAAAGTATCTGTATAACAAATGTATAAGCTCTGAAATTAAGATTTTTTAAATTTTTTGACTTTTTCTTTATTGATTTTGGGTAGGGTAAGGAAACAATTTGAATCTGTTATTTTATTAGCTCAAAGAAACTCCCCTTTGTTAGCTCAAAAAAAATTCTCTTTACCAACGCAGGTTACAACTGTTCTGCAACTTAAAGGTCAAAAGAGCTACTTGGGATACTGAAAGATGAAGTGATTTGCCCCTGGTAACTGTGGCAGTTGGTGCTTCAGGCAGGATCTGAAATCAGATTTTCCTGACTGACACCAACTCACTCTCTACTATCAATTACATCATAAGTGTTCAACATTTAAGGGCTGGCAACATTCCCAAATACAGCCCAAACCTATGGAAACCAGATTAAAATGTTAATTGGGAAATAGTTAACAAAACAAATAAAAATAAAATAAAATATAGCTAACACTAATGGGTATTTTTCCACATTAATATGCTTCTTGCAGAGATTTTAATGTGGCAGGGCCCTCATTCCTATTTGAGTTTGACACCAACAACATACATCACGGTTACATTTTGTTTAAAAGTCCAAAGAGCTTTACTGAATTTATGGGCATGAGCAAGGGTCAAGTGGCCTGTAAGACAGGGAAGCAAATTCTGGATAGGTCCCTTCGGACTAAACCTTTCCACAGCCTAAGTAAGATATACAAACCATATTTTTTTTTATCAAAATTAACCTTCTTTGGATTTTCATAGTCACACTTTGATAACAAAATTAAAAATAAATCTTCTTGGTTCACATTTGTCTATAAAATCTTGTTGAGAGAATGAGGAAAGAAGATAGAATTTCTTTCTTTTGATACTAAATAGTAAATAGTAGCACCTGGCTGCATCTGTAGAGTATATCTGGAAAATGCAAAAAATAGTTAAATTNTTACATATATTATTATAGTATTATTATGTTATTCTTTATATTTGTGTTTTCTCATTAAACCTGCTCCTCTTCTTTGAATAATGGTGATAGTGGTAGGAGACAATCACTGTGAGTATCCTTCTGAAAACTGGCGGGCATATTTTCTAAAAATCTATCTGCAGGACTGATTTAAATGATCTGTGGATGAGTTAAATCAATCCTACAGATTGAACAAAATGCATCACTATTTTAATATGCTGGTTCCTTAATTATGCTTAATTAAGTGCAATTACACATTCGTGGAATGCATCATTATGTGAATTAGATGAAAACATTTTGAATCTAATACATAAAGGTATTCCATGATGTACAGAGGAATGTATTTAACCCTAAAATAGTAATTTTTGAAAATGCTATGAATTTAGTGGTTGAAACCCTCTGTAAAGAACTTTTAGGACAATATAGACAGGAGTTACACAGGACAAGCTGGCATAGGAGGGAATTCCCAAATGTAATAATAATATTGCAGATTATAATATTATGTAATATTGCAGTTACTACAATTCATGAGGCTAGCAATTCATGTTATCAAATTTGGAAAAAGTGTCCAAAATCCGGTAATACTAGTTTATGAGTACCAACTAAATAATGGGACATCTAGGTGGTGCAGTGGATAGAGTTCAAGCCCAATAGCCAGGAAGGCTCATCTTCCTGAGTTCAAATCTAGTCTCAGATACCTACTATCTATGTGACCTGGGCAATTCACTTAACCCAGTTTGCCTCAGTTTCTCATCTGTAAAATAAAGAAGGAAATGGCAAGCCAATCTATTATCTTTGCCAAGAAAACCCCAAATAGGATCAGACAGAGTAGGACATGAATGAAAATGACTCAGTAACAGCAACAATCAAATAGTACTATTCAGATTACAAAACTAGTTCTATTACCAATTCTATAGGGTTTGGTGACTAAATTTCCCATCAGTAAAAATGAGGAGTTTAGTTCTCACTGAACTCATTGCCACCATTTATTGTTGTTATTCAAACATGTTCAACTTTTTGTGACCCCATGTGGGGTTTTCTTGGCAAAGATACTGGTTTGCCATTTTTTTCTCCAGTTAATTTTACAGATGAGAAAACTGAGGCAGACAGGATCAAGTGACTTGTCCCGCTTCACACTGCTAATAAGTATCTGAGACAAGATTCAAACACAGGAAGCTGAGTCTGCCTGACTCTAAGCCCAACACTCTCCCATTGGGCCACCTAGCTGTCCCAGAACTGTCATAACATAAAATAAACTGGAAAATGAATGCAAGATGTCTTTTAAAAATTGTTTTATGTTGGGGCAGCTGGGTTGCACAATGGATAGTGAGTCAGGACCAGAGACAGGAAATTCCAGGTTCAAATCTGGCCTTTCATATTTCCTAGCTGTGTGACCCTGGGCAATTTTTGCCTCGCTCTTACCACTCTTGTGCCTTGGAACCAATGCTTGGTATGGATTCTAAGACAGAAGATAAGGGTTTGAAAAAAAATACTAAAAAAAAAAATTTAAACCCCAAAACAAACCCCTACTTTTTAACTTGGAATTGATATTACTTTGCCATTAGAAATAACGAGTAGGTTAATTTTTTTAAGCATGGAAAGACCTGCATGAAATTATGAAGAGCAAAACGAATAAAACCAAGAGAACATTATATACAGTTATAAAACTGTTTGAAAAATAACTGAAGTAAGCAGAACCAAAAGTCTAGTCTACTTTATACTATTATTAAATGTTATTATTTAATTGCCAAATAGTATTTTAATATTATTAAACTTTATTAATTAATATTTTTAATATTACATTATCTTACTTTCAGAGCTTATATATTTGTTATACATTATCCATTGACATTATTAAATATTGTTTAATTGAATATTATTAATAATTTTATTGATTATTATTGATATTATTTAAATGAATACTTTTTGGACTTTTATAAACTGATGAAGAAAGAATAGCATTTTCTTTCATTATCATCTGTCAATCATTTTACTATGCCAGGTACTTCAAAATGAAATGAGGAAGAATAGACAAAAAGTATCTGTATAACAAATGTATAAGCTCTGAAATTAAGATTTTTTAAATTTTTTGACTTTTTCTTTATTGATTTTGGGTAGGGTAAGGAAACAATTTGAATCTGTTATTTTATTAGCTCAAAGAAACTCCCCTTTGTTAGCTCAAAAAAAATTCTCTTTACCAACGCAGGTTACAACTGTTCTGCAACTTAAAGGTCAAAAGAGCTACTTGGGATACTGAAAGATGAAGTGATTTGCCCCTGGTAACTGTGGCAGTTGGTGCTTCAGGCAGGATCTGAAATCAGATTTTCCTGACTGACACCAACTCACTCTCTACTATCAATTACATCATAAGTGTTCAACATTTAAGGGCTGGCAACATTCCCAAATACAGCCCAAACCTATGGAAACCAGATTAAAATGTTAATTGGGAAATAGTTAACAAAACAAATAAAAATAAAATAAAATATAGCTAACACTAATGGGTATTTTTCCACATTAATATGCTTCTTGCAGAGATTTTAATGTGGCAGGGCCCTCATTCCTATTTGAGTTTGACACCAACAACATACATCACGGTTACATTTTGTTTAAAAGTCCAAAGAGCTTTACTGAATTTATGGGCATGAGCAAGGGTCAAGTGGCCTGTAAGACAGGGAAGCAAATTCTGGATAGGTCCCTTCGGACTAAACCTTTCCACAGCCTAAGTAAGATATACAAACCATATTTTTTTTTTATCAAAATTAACCTTCTTTGGATTTTCATAGTCACACTTTGATAACAAAATTAAAAATAAATCTTCTTGGTTCACATTTGTCTATAAAATCTTGTTGAGAGAATGAGGAAAGAAGATAGAATTTCTTTCTTTTGATACTAAATAGTAAATAGTAGCACCTGGCTGCATCTGTAGAGTATATCTGGAAAATGCAAAAAATAGTTAAATTATAATCTTGCTTCTGTTTGTATTAGCTTAAGTTGTTTATTAACAGTCTTTCTTTGCTTTGTTGTTCTTTTAGCCTTTTTATATAAAGAATAGTTTGGTTTTGAAGTACTATAATTTCACAGTTTTCATATGTAACCATAATTATAACACATACTCTAATCAACTTTAAAAGCCATTTGTTTTAGTAAATATATACAACTTTCCAAAATTGGATTAAACATGAATTGTGTAACTTTATTTTATTTTTTAATCAAATAAACAATTCAGAAACCTACCCCTCTTCTCAACTTCTCTGTTATTATTAGTGGAATCACCAAAGTCAGGCTCAGAACCTTGCTGCCATCTTCAATTCTTCACTAATACTCACTCCACATATCTAATCAGTTAACAAATCTTGTTTATATCTGCACAATGGCTCTTGTATATCTACCCTTCCTTCCACTCAGACAACCAACATCCTAGCTCATTCCCCCATCACCTTTCAACTGGATTATAATTGCAATGGCCTCAAAATTGGTCTCCTTGCCTGTAACTACTCCATCTTCAGCACAGCTGCCAATGTTTTTTTCCTAAAGGATATTTCTTCCTATATTTTCTCCCCCTACTCAATAAACTACAGTAGTTCCCTGTTACCTCTTCCATCAAAAATTAACTCCCTTGTTTGGCATTTAAAACTCTTTATAAGTTGGCTTCCAGGTATTTTTCTAGACCTTTTATATGTTACTCTTTTGCATATACTCTATAGTCCAACAGTACTGGACTATTTACTGTTCTTCATAGCAATGTTCCATCTTTCATCTCAGCGTAGTTGCATTGGTTTTCCACTGTGCCTGGAATGCACGCCCTCCTGACCCCCATTTCTTGATATCTTTGTTTTCTTCAAGGATCAGATCAATCATCACATTTTTTATGAAGCTTTTCATTATCCCTGTATTATATTTCATTTGTGTATATTCTAAATAGACTCATACTTGTGCATATTATCTCTCTCATATTAGAGTGTAAGCTTATTGAGGGCAGATATTATTTAATGTTTTTCTCTGTATCCCCAAGATATAATATGTTCTTAAAAGATGTTTGTTGATTGGATCATTCATTTTAAACCTTTTTCTTCTCATACTTCTCAAATTTAAAATGAAGTAACACTATTTTATAATTCCCCAAATATTTATTATCAAGGTCAAAAAGTTTCTCAGAAGTCATCAAATTCAATGCCTTCATTTTAGAAATGAAGAAATTGAGATGTGGGTAGGTTAAGCCAATTGTCTAAGGTCACACATGTGAAAAAAACAACAGAGGCAGGAATCAAACCCTGGTGCTTTTATTCACAACCAAAAAATATAGTTTCCACCATACCTCTCTCCCTTACTTGTCTCTCCCTTACTTGGGACTACAGAAAAGTATATCAATTGATAACTGGATAAATTAATAACCACTTAACCTGCTTCACCCCTAGTGAGGATTTAACAATCATCTAGGAGGGTTTTGAATTTCAAAATTCCTG
This sequence comes from Gracilinanus agilis, assembly GCF_016433145.1. Lineage (NCBI taxonomy): Eukaryota > Metazoa > Chordata > Mammalia > Didelphimorphia > Didelphidae > Gracilinanus > Gracilinanus agilis. Next base: position 138,203,860 of record NC_058134.1, on the reverse strand, counting down.
GAAGTTCCCAGACATCTGCCTTCAGTAACAAAATATCTTAGGGTAGTTTCTAGCTAACTAAAAAAAAAGCTGTAGCTACCTAGTACCTTAAGTCCTATTCCACTTTGCATAATTGAGTGGAAAATCCTGCATTTTCCACTCAAGAGAGCATTCTTAGTAAATTTTAAACTCTTTAAATATTTTATGACCTATGCAACAGCAAGAAATAAATCTCAGATTTCTTTTACAAATTCTTATTTCCCCTGGTTTAGTGATTCACACACAATAAACCCATAGTAAATAACAGAGTTTTTAATGAAGAGGCAAAAAAGTTTGGAAGATAGAAAATGGAGTTAAACTTCATGGAATAGTAAAGTTGGAATTTTCACTGAGGTTTTCTAGTTCAACAGCTTACCCAGTGAGGTGCAGTCTTGGTAGATGGGTTTTCATTTTCTATCTGAATACTTCCAATGACGGACACCTCTCAACTTCAGGAGGAAGCTCGTTTCATTATTGGAAAGGCCCTAATTATTGATTTCAGGTTAATCTAAAGTGAGTTCAATCCCAGGATTTGATAACCAAAGTTATATTTTAGTCATATTTTCCTAGAGTAACAATCTATGGCTATAGATTTAGACCATGTTGATTATACCATGATTTAGTTTAAGGCCTTTTAGAAATGGTTTTTTTTTTCTGATTTACTAACTTCTTACTCTTCTACAAATGAAATAATGTAGGTAAAGGGATTTGAAAATCTTAAAGTGTTTTATAAATGTTAATTAATTTTTGTTATTAATACATTATACATTATATTACACATTCCTTAATTCTTTCTTTTTTGGACGTTATATTACTGAGTTCCAGATATTAGATTTATTCTTGCATCTAAGCAACAAGACTTTTATTCTCACCCTTGGATGTTGGTTGATACCTGGATTTTGATCCATAGATCTGTGTTCTAATTAGTCCCTGACTCCAATTCTTTGGCATTGTTTGTCCAACGGCCACTTCCTGGCCACAGCTTTCCTCTCTTACATGTTAATTACTAGCTAATTGAAGATCCAGCTTCCCTTTCAGGTGGTATAATTTCTACATTAAAAGCCTAAGAGAGGGCAGCTGGGTAGCTCAGTGGAGTGAGAGTCAGGCCTAGAGACAGGAGGTCCTAGGTTCAAACCCGGCCTCAGCCACTTCCCAGCTGTGTGACCCTGGGCAAGTCACTTGACCCCCATTGCCCACCCTTACCAATCTTCCACCTATGAGACAATACACCGAAGTACAAGGGTTTAAAAAAAAAAGCCTAAGAGAATTGTTTTTGTTGTTGTTGCTAATGGGAAGAAAGTAACTAAGAACTACTTAACAAGAAATTAAAAAAGAAAATAAGAAGAAAGCAATTTTCTACTTTATCCTTTAGCCAAAGCCACAAAAACCTGCCCCACTTCTGCTATTTGCTCTTTGAACTAGAGCTAGGCATAATTCAATTTTACCTAGATAAAATCTCCTAAAACCTATTTTCTTTTCCCACATAATACTGTAAATGAAATTTAAATAAAGTTTGTGAACACATATCTAACTAGTTTCATGGAAGAGACAAAGAGAGAAATAAAAAATGGTTCTTCATTTGTAGGTTTGCCAGCTAGAATGACAGTGGCAATGAAGAAGTTGGAAAAATAATGAGTTATGCTTCTTTTGACATGTTAACTCTAATATAGGTATAAGTTATATGAACATAAAAAATGGCCCTACAGTATCAAATAAAAAATGTGATTTGGAATGATAACACTTTTATACAATAGCAAAGAGAAAGGAAAAAGGCCATTTGAGAGCTAACACTAATAAAAGATAAAAGATTAAAAGGATTTTTTATTGTTAAGAAAGGGAACACAGAGAAAATTCATTTATCATTTCCATTGCTTTCCTTCTTTCTTGTCTTAAATTTTTTCTCCATTCAGCTTTACCCAAACCTCAGTCCATAGTGCCCATCGCTTTCATTTAGATGATCTTGTAATGTTAAATTAATTAAATCTGTGAGTCAAACTTACAGTTGACCAAGAGTGGGTATATATGGATGATATCCCCAAAGTGATAGAATGACTTGGCTCAGAGACAAAGGGGAGGGAATCAGGGGGCCAGGAACCAACAGAAAACTGTCTAAAAAGTCCATGCTAATGTCCTTTCTGGGGTCCTAGCTAGCCACCCAACCATATGTTTATTCTCATCTTTAATCACATTTCAGTAATTATTGCAACAATGTGGGGATAAAAACATAAAAACCTTACCTACCTATTTGTCATAAAGGTAAAATTAAGAAGCACTTTTAAATGGCTGACTCCTTATACAATCATAATAAGAACAATCATCACAACATATTGTAGCTTAAGGTTTTTAAAGCTGTTTCCTCACACAAACCTCACTAGATCAGTAATAATTATCATTGCTACTCTAGAACCATCTTAGTCTAGACAAAAGTCAAAGTGATTAAGATGAAAATTAATAAAGGTAAATGTAAAGTTCTACACCTGGATGAAAAAAATTAGCTCCAAAAATACAAGTCTGGGAGTGGGGCATGGTTAGACAATAATTCTTTTGAAAAAGATCTTGGATTTTTAGCTCCATAATGTTTGACACATGGAAGCAAAAAAAAAGAGAGGGAGAAAAAGAATGGTCTAGAATACATAAAGAAAGGCTAACATCTGAAATGAAATCATTCAGCTATGCTCTATCATAAACAGGGCTTATCTAAAGTATCATGTATGTTTCTTGGCATTATATTTTAGGAAAGTCATAGAGACAAGCAAGAGTATGTTCAGAAGACAATGAGAAGAATAACATGAAGACTACTGAGAATATATCGTATCAGGAGCAGTTGGAAAAAAATAAGACATTTTAATTTTGGACAAGAAACACTTTAGATGGGACTTGTTAAAAATCTTCAAGTCTTTGAAGGGACAACACGTAGAAGCATTAGACTAATTCCACTTGACTCCACAGGGTAGCACTCAGAGCAATGGGTTGACATTTCCCAGGGACAAATTTAGAATTGATATAAGAAAAAAACTTATTAATAAAAAAAGCTTCTTTGGAAAGGAGTTAGGTCTCCCTCACTGAATGTCTTCAAACATATTTTATAGGTATTCTGAGCCAGGCCTAACTCAGACCAGTCAATGATTCAAGCTTGGACATAGAATGCAGTGAAGATAACTAATAACAAAGAATAAAAAGGATTCAATTCCTAAGGTTAGAAAGGATAATAATTCAGATAAAATGGTTATTTTCTTATGCCTCAACATTCACCAAAGCAACAGGGCAACCCACGTTGGAAAGGTATTCCCAAAAGGCAGTTAAATTCTATTAAACTCTCCTGTCCCAACTCCCCAAAGTTTGAGCCTTTTATGTCATGAGTTGAAAGGAAGTGAAACCAGCAATGATGATTCTGAGAATTGCCTCTCCATTCCCTTCGAGGGAAACTAGCTTACCCTACATCAATGTGTCTTATACAGTAGGAATAAGTTAGAAGAGATTCTTGGTTAAGCTACATAATTTCTGATAGCCCTTTCATCTATAAAATTCTTTTATTCTTCTATCACATTGTTCCTTCAACTACTGCTATCAGCATCAATATTTCTAATTAGGATCACAGATTTATAGCTAAAAGGAATTTTAGAGGAAATTAGTTCCACTTCCTCATTTTGGAAGATAAGGAATCTGAGGCCCTGAAAAGTTACATGATGCTCTCAATATCACAGAAGAAATATAAACAATAGAGCCATGATTCAAACCAAGGTCTTCAGACTCCAAATGTAGCATCCTTTGTATTATACTGAAAGAGTTTCAAAGGGAAAATTATAGTAAGAAAGAGGGTATAGGATTGAATATTAGAGGATAGCTGACAAAAGAAGGGAGAATGAAGAAATGCTCCTCATTTACAAATGAGGAAATGGTTCATTGAAAGAGGTAGGGAAAGGAATGGGCAGAGAAAAAAGGAAGTAAATTAATAACACCCAGTATCTCTGGAGGGAAAGCCAGGAGTGGACTTAAAGATGAAAGGATGGTGCTGAGTGTGGTAGCACATGCCAGCCTGCAGACCTTGATTCTGGGGAGGTCGCAGCTGCTGGATTACTTGAATTTCAGAATTCCATACTGCACTAGAGATAAAATCAAATTTTACTATCCACACTAAATCCAATACCAATGTGGTAAGTCCATTGGAGGGGACGACAAGTCATGCTGCCTAAAAAGGGCCAAACAAGCCCAAGTCACAAAAATGGAGAGAGAGGAAGTATGAGAGGAAGAAAAGGGAAGGAAGGAAGGAAGGAAGGAAGGAAGGAAGGAAGGAAGGAAGGAAGGAAGGAAGGAGCAAGGGAAAGAGAGGGGGAGGGATTAGTGGTCAGCAAATGCAAAAGCAATATGAAATTCTAAAGGAGAAAAAATAACAAAAACACTATTGGGGGCAGCTGGGTAGCTTAGTGGAGTGAGAGTCAGGCCTAGAGACAGGAGGTCCTAGGTTCAAACCCGGCCTCAGCCACTTCCCAGCTGTGTGACC